>NC_064619.1:10226156-10535195 GCF_023898315.1 Schistocerca nitens | reverse complement strand
GCGGATATTATGAGCTTCCGCAGTGTCTCAGTGTACATCTCGCTGCTCATGGTACAACTGGGTTCCAGGAAGTCGAGAAGAATGATACTCTTGTTATCTCAAAAATTATTCACCGCGACTATATCTGCTGAATACTGGTCAGGACTTAAAGATGGATGACTCTATTCGAGACTGATTCTCCGTTTCTCGAGCTAGCCTTGCGTTTGATCATCCAATACCAGTATAAAGAACAGAACTTATTATTGGCTTCGAACGCATCAAAGTGCTGAATCTCTAGCGACCTACTCCACGTACATTTTCTGTAAATTCTGAGCTTTTCATCAAATTCTTTAAGCTATGGTGTGCAGTGACCTCACGTGGCTCAGATTCTTCACTCGTTGACGATTTGTGAGGGTCATCGTCTCTGATGGTCTACCTTGACCTGTCTATTTATAATATTCGTCTTGTCTTCCGAAAACTTGTTGATTGACCTGAAAACACTTGTCAGGTATGTCTCGTAATCTTCTGCGGATCAGAACGACTTCCGATTAAAAGCACTGAAGAAAAGTCACTCCACGAACATGAGTAATAACTGTAGTTAACAAAGAACGTGTGACCACATTTGGTCTAGCGGTCTATTGCTAAGGTGTGCGCCTGGAAACTGAAACGTCGCGGGATCAATTTCCAGCCGGAGTACGGACTTTCAGCCTACCTTTTACGTCTCAATAATGTTTATTTTATTATTTATTCATGTCTGGTTAATACACGCAGAATTCTATAAATTTACAATTTCAGGTAATGGAACAGAAAGAATTATGACACACACACACACACACACACACACAAATGGAAATCAGTCTTTGCCCAGAAACGAGCAACTGGTACAGCAACAGCTTTTTCTTTACCTTTCAGTGATCGTGTGGTGTAGTCCAAGATGTGCCTGACTGGTAAACATTCTGCTGACTTTACCCCTGCTTGCACGCGATGTATTTTGGCTGTCTACAGTTTGTCCCTGTTCTTTTTCTTTTGTTTTTAATGCAGATGTTAAATGTAGAAAGATCTTTTTAGACGTAAACCTAGATCTTCTTAGAATATTACTATACAGTGGGTACAATTCTTTTTCTTCGACTTTTTTGTTACGGTATTTGCAGCTACTTCCCGGCGTGTATCAGGAGGAGAAATGCCTCCCGTGCAGCACAATTTATCGATAGGTGTTGCTTTCTGACCTCCAGTAACTACCGCTGCAGTTTCATTAAGGGCTACGTCTACACCGTCGGCTGGTTTCTGTCACACTGAGCAGGCATATTTACCAGCCTAGAAACAAACTGCCAAAGTAGAACGAAGCACCATCTGGAGGTGGGCTCAGTGACGCGAAGCTTCACCAAGAACAATACGTGATTCAGATTCCACATTAAACTGTAGGTCCCCCTTTCCCCAGTGGTTTCCTCGAATAGGTTGGAGACATTCACTTCGCCGAAGTTATGTCCAGTTTCACGGGGTCGGTGAGCTATTCCAAATTATTACTTCTTAATTACTTTCTGTATTGCTCTTGAAGTGTCCTAGGTTATTAACCGTTCCAGCAGTTTGATGTTCACATTATATTCTGTGGACAGGGAGCTATACATGTGAGGAGTTGAGTTCCCAAGGTTTCAGTACATATGTTGCACCAGATGTGAGCTACATATGCACATAGCGAGACAAATAACCACAGATACTCGGCGATGGGAAACTCGAGGAGTGTCACGTTAATGAACCAAATATCCACAGTAACACTGTACGAAATAAAACCCACAACTATAACGCCATCAGCGAAACTGTTACTTGAACGTCTTCTGTCAAACTTAATATTAAAAATTTATATCTGTATGTATAACAAATTGAATAAAAAGCAAAAAGACAAAAACGGTAACTGACGTTACCAAGCCGGCCGCTGTGGCCGAGCGGTTCTAGGCGCTTCACTCTGGAACCGCGCGACCGCTACGATCGCCGGTTCGAATCCTTCTCGGGCATGGATGTGTATGATGTCCTTAGTTAGGTTTAAGTAGTTGTAAGTTCTAGGGGACTGATGACCTCAGATGTCAAGTCCCATAGTGCTCAGAACCATTTGACGTTATCAGATCCTTGCCGAAGGCAGCATAGACTTCATAGTTTGAAACTTGATTCATCAGTTTAACCTGGATAACAAGCTTGGTCTGCCACCGTGAAAAAGTTAGACATTGTATGTCAGGAATTTTGATTCATTTTAAGTATTTTATGGAATAAAAGCTAATGGTTAAGCTAATCAGTTCGTTTAAAGGTTTCTGAGACTGAGTTTATTTCTGGCGTACAAGCTACGTCAGCACAGCAATTAGTGACAGCTTGCAATAACTGTAAATAACAAATATGCTTTTCACCATTGAAGTATGCGCAGGCAGTGTTAAACAGTGGATATGCGGTCGTAGTTTGTCAACGTTTTTGTGGCACAAGACGCGACGAGCCAACATCTGTACATAAATTGTTAAAAACCTTCTGCAGAATGTTTTGAAGAAGAGAAAAGTCTGTGCAACATTTGTCCCGCACACGTACACAACTAAGCTTGGATCCTTGCCGCGACTCGATTGAAATGAAAAACATGGGCAATACTCTTGTGAACAAAATCACCACCAGTGATGAAACTTGGTGTTATCAATGTGAACCTACCACAAAACGACAAAGTGCATAATGAATCTCTGATGGCCCACCAAGGGCGAAGAATGCGTGAATGTGACGAGCGAGTTGAACAGCATCCCAAGGAAGGACTCTCCTGACAGTTTCAGTTCGACATGGTTGTATGAACGTTCTGTGCGTTGTACTCAAGTGCGGACGGGTTGGGTGGGAGTATGCAGAACACCTGGAGCTTTAAAATCACCATATTAACTTTTATTTATATTTTATTATCATCTACAGACATCTACAGAATCACATTGGGCTGACGGAGCAATTTCTGTTGCAATTTCCGGGCTGGGTGTTAGTGGTCGATGTAACCACGAACGCTTTGCCTCCATGATCTTATATGAAACACTGGCGTAGGAACGTGAAGGGGTTCCGAATTTATAGCCACATTATGAACGCATAGATGGCACCGCAATTTACCATTCGTATAACCGTTTACCATCTCTGAAGGTGTCCCCGAAAGACGAATAAAACTATAGTGGTTTCATGCACGGACCAAGGTAAATTTAACATACGAGGGTGAGTCAAGTGAAAACCTTAAATTTGTAATAAACCGAAATTTCGCGCCGTTATCCTGTAAGTTGATAAGCGTGCTACAAACAGCGTGCAGAGTGGCCTGTAGGTGGCAGCATAGTGCAGATGCACACATATCGTCGCAGTATCAGTATAAAGATGGGCGCCCCATTTGCGACTTGCACCAGGGAAGAACAGCGTTCTGTTATTCGGTTTTTGCGTAGTGAAGGTGTCAACCCTATTGAAATTCATCGACGAATCAAGGTTCAGTACGATGATGCACGTTTGTCACAGCAGCAAGTCTACGAATGGAGTAGGAAGTTGGAAAATGGTGTGACTTCAGTGGAAGATGCTCCTCGTCCAAGACAGGCACAACGAGTTGTGACTCCACAGAACATTGCAGCAGTTGACGCCATAGTCAAGGAAAACCGCCGAGTGACACTGAATGACATTGCAGCATATTTACAGATCAGTCACGGGTCAGCACACCACATTCTGCATGATGTGTTCCAGTTTCACAAAGTGTCTGTAAGATGGGTACAACGGCAGCTGACTCCTGAAATGAGAGAACGACGTGTTGATGCTTGTGAAGAACTTCTTCGGCGCTTTGAACGAGAAGGTGATGGTTTCCTTGCAAGAATCGTTACTAGGGACGAAACCTAAGTTCACTTCCACCAACCGGAAACGGAGAGAGCGAGCAAGGAATGGCGCTATTCCTCATCACCAAAACCAAAGAAGTTTCGAACAGAACCATCAGCAGGGGAGGTTATGCTGACACTCTTTTGGGACGAAAAAGGCGTATTTTGGAGCATTACATGCCTTGAGGGACCACTGTCACCAGCGCATCATACACAGATTTCCTAAAATCTCATCTGCGGCTTGCAATCTAATCAAAGCGACCCGGATTGCTGTCAGCAGGTGTCCTTTTGCAACATGACAATGCAAGGCCCCACACTGCCCGTACTACAGTTGCAACAATCACAGACCTGCATTCTGAGTGACTTCCTCATCCACCATACTCACCCGACCTTGCCCTAATTGATTTCCGTATGTTTGGACCACTCAAAGACGTAATGGAAGGAAAGAAGTTCCGTTCTGATGAATAGGTAGGCCACGCGGTGCATGAGTGGTTGCGTGGACTAGCAAAAGAATTTTTTCCAGAGGAATTTATGCACTTCCTAAGCGCTGGAGGACTTGCGTTGAGCGTGGGAGAGATTATGTAGAAAAGTGATACAGTTTTGTGCACAATAACTAATATTTCAAAAAAAAATTAAGGTTTTCATTTGACTCACCCTCGTATGTGAAAACAGGCTGTGAAGTTATCATTTTGTGGATAATATTACAGAGATAAAGTTTTTTTTCTTCACCAGTAGAACACTGGCCCATCTCGCTGCAGACTGACAGAGGTATTAGGTCACATCGTGAGTGGACTGACGCAGCAGTTAAGTGTTTATGTCACTCCACTAGAGACAATCCTAATGTACCCAGCTTTATGACGTAGAACGGGCACAGTTGGCGAACTCTAGTATCTGGCTGTATAATCGACCTCCTTAGGCAGCGGCGGAAGTAGACCTATGCAGTTCAGTTAGTCGGTCTGTAATTCCTGTGAATGGCTTTTAGAGGCGTATAACACCGATCCCTGGAATGGAGAGCGTACGGCATGCGGCGCACGTGAATTAACAAGGGCTGCAGGTGCGCTGTTTGGGGGGGTTGACCAGCACTTGGCCGTAGTCGCTGCGGCCGGGCCACGCCCCGTGAATAATTGAGCGGCCATTACTGCGACACGGGACGCAACTGCTGCCGACGCACGGCCGCGGCTGGGCCAGAATCCCACCGTCCCGTGCGGGCTCCTGGACGCAGTTCTTCGCCGAGCACCGCCGCGCCCTTCCCAAGTAAAGCGTCTGCAATATGCATCAGCTTTGGGACTTGCTGCCTGTCAGCTCGGCACTGCTACACTGATGAGCCAAATGTCATCGATACTCCCCACCGTGAGACTGAATGAATCATTGTCGCAGAAATAAAAATTAAAAAACAACTGCTCTCATGGTTACTGTTTTTTAATTTTTATTTCTGCGACAATGATTTTATATCAGCTGGTCTGTCTCATGTATCGTTACATCCAAACTATTTATGCATGTTAAGCTACATCCAGATCCGATGATGACACATTTAGTGTGTTGAAACCGGTCATCTAGTAAACAGTGTTTACGTGATCTTGGCTTTTGAATTATTTCTGTAACAGAGTGATCGCCCCACAACACACTGTGTGTTTACTGCAGAATCTTGTTTAATTTAATGTTCGTAAGTTCCCTGTCACAATTTTGGAGGTTGCATTTGCATTTATTTTATCGACGACTACCATAACTATGTTGATTAACCAGGATCGTCAGTCCCCTCCGAATAGAGAGAAGAAGAAAATATAAAATGACCTCCCAGTAGAAGGAGATTTTCTTCCAGAGTAAAAGTAAAGTACATATTTTAATCGATTTGGGGCAATGTAGAGTTGATCTCCCCCCAAGTACGACAGATGATTCAAAGAAAACTATTTTTGCAGATGACAAAGATGCAATTACGAAAGACGTGGAATGTATCACGAACTCTTCATCAGGAAGGGTACAGAACAAGATCAGTTCGTGGCGTACACAAGTCGTCGTTTAGCAACAAAAGAAACATAGAGCTCTTACTTTCTCTGGGTTAGTGGTGACGTGCTGGTGAAACATTTGTATCACAGCATTATCAAACAATCAGTGTTCTAACTTTTCTTGTTTTACGTTTATAGTACTGAAGTTAATGAAAAGTTTCTTGAAAATATTGCATTTGGAATCTTGTGGAGATACTAAATTCTGCTTCCTTCACTATTCGAATAACTGACTCTGTATCTTACACTATAACAGGTAACTTTGTTGCCTGCACTGGTTTCGACTCCAATACGTCCAATAAGGCAAAATTTTACTCTTAAATGCAGTTTAATGTGACAGCTACTTCCATATTCCTAGCTCTGGAAGTGGTGATAAGAAGTATCTGTGAGTTCAGCTCGTAAACTTTGTGATGTTCGTTGTTCAAGCCTTTCTGGTTTCTGAACTATTTCCATTTGCATAGTACATTATTAACTGTTGAACCTCAAAGTGTTTAGTGTTTTATAAATTGCATTTTCAAAACGACCGTAAGAAAAATGGAAAGTGTGATGATTAACCCTACACTTTAAAACTGAGCTTGAGGGGCTTCATTTCCGGAATTTTAGTATGCAAACTGTCTGTAGTTTCCGCGGACAACTTCTATGCACGTATGGTTAGGTTACCCGTTACAAGCATCTGTCTGTGTAACTTCGCAACACAGTTTAAGATGACACAGTTACCGGCATATTCATTATCAACAATGAGTTGATAAATGGCCTGAACATCCTTTCATCATTTTGTACAACGATAAGGACACGTGACTTCTAAAGAGGTGTGTGATACACAAAAAGGAGATGATATCGCATGTCAACATTCCATTTCGGAAATCGTTAGGAAATTCAACACTCCGAGATCCACAGTGATAATAGTGTGCCCACACTACCAAATGTGAGGAATGACCTTTCACCACAGACGATGCAGTGTAGGACGGCCTGCCCTTAACAACCGACAGCAGCGTACTTTGCCTGGAGTTATCAGTAGTAACACACAAGCAACACTGCGCGAAATGACCGCTGAAATCAACGTGGGACGTACGACGAACGTATCCTTTTAGGACAGTGCGGCGAAATTTGGCGTTAAAGGGCTAAACAGCAAACGAGCGACGTGAGTGTTTTTTTCTAACAGCACAACATCGTCTGCAGCGACTCTCCTGGGATCGTGACCACGTCAGCTGAATCCTAGACGAGTGGAAACCCACGGTCCGTTTAGGTGAGTCCCGATTTCAGTTGGTAAGAGCCGATGGTAGGTTTCGAGTGTGGCACACACTCCACGAAGCCATGGACCCATATTGTCAACAAGGCACTGTGCGAGCTGGTGGTGGCTGAATAATGGTGTGAGCTGTGTTTACACGAAGGGATTTGGTCCTCTGGTCCAACTGAATCGATTATTGACTACTTGGAGACCATTTGCAACCGTTCATGTACTCGAACAACGATGGAATTTTCATGGATGACAATGCGTCATCTCACCGGACCACATTTGTTCGTCGCTGGTTTGTAGAACATTCTGGATAATTCGAGTGAATCGTTTGGCCACCCAGATAGTCCGACATGAATCCTGTTGAACGTTTATGGGATATAATCAAGAGGTCAGTTAGAGCCCAAAATCCAGCACCGGCAACACTTGCGCAATTAAGGACTGCTATAGAGGCAGTATGGATCAGTATTTCTGTAGGGGACTTCCAACAACTTTCTCTGCGGGAGAAGACGACACTTTATGCACAGAAACGTACCTCAGATCACGGCGCAATTCACTTAAACCCAAAATCAACGAGGATAACTGGCTGCAGTTTTGACACATTAATCGTGGCGACTAATGCTACTACATTATTGTGTTTCGCGAAGAGTAGAACTTCACATCTCTTCATATTAGGAACTCGTGGGCCGACTCTGTGCCAGGCAGGTATTTCGGCAAGATTTAACTTAACGTCACAACAGTTTTTACCTGACAAAACTTCTTCGTGCTTCTTAACGTTCTTGTTCATGATCTGATTAAACTCAGAGATTTTAACTGATAGTTACTCGTAGGGGAATAACACCGACAATATAGATAGATTTCTTAAAAAATGAACTCACTGCCATTTGATTTTGTTGTTGTTTATTTAATTATGAACCACGTTTCGGCCTTTTATGCCTTTTTCAAGTGACTGAGTTTATATAATTACCATATATTGCAGGACATCAAGCTCAAAATTTGCCACAAATTAAGAAAAATATTCGCTCCTCACGAAATGCCGGATGTAAAATCATCATCTTGTAAAAAGATCAGTAAATAATAGAGGGAACACGTTATATTTAAAGAGCCAATTTTTTTCTTAATTTAGCGCCAATTCTGAGCTTGATGTCCTGCAATATATGTTAATGACATAAATACAGTCATTTAAAAATGACATAAAAGGGCGAAACCTGGGCCATAAGTAAATAAACAAAATACAGTCAAATAGTGGTGTGTTCATTTAAAAATTATTGTATGACTGTTGCTCAGCAACATCAAAAACTGCTTAGTAAAGACAGAGCTCTTCATGAAGATAGTGCTCTTCACGACCACTGTTGAGTAACTCCATTCCTCTTTTTCCAAAGGAGCAGACTCCACAGTTGACTGTCGCCAGCTAACCTGCGTACTTTGAGCGTTCTCGTTGCTATCTCTTTACTACATAGAACCGCACTACAGTCTTACGCGAAGGCTACGTTTATCATAATGATGGTCATGTGATTTAAGCAATGCCACTGAATTTTTATCGGAAGATGCAAACGAGGAAGCACAAATTTGATAAAAAAATAAACTTGAGAAGGTTTCAGGAGTCATCATCTAGTCAGTCAATGAAGACGATAAAGCATAGCTACCAGTACTTCCCAAGGCTTTACTACATTGGAAAGATGCGGAAGAAGGAAAAAAAAACGTTTTATGTAATATTTCCAAACAGATTGGGAGGGCGCTAACTCATAATTCCACGTAGCACATGTTCTTAATTTTACACTTCCGGTATTATAGTAAGCGACCTTGTCCGCTAAGCTACATTTGTTTTGCTTTGGTTGATCTTTTGTTCATACAGTTATTTCCTTTTCGATGCTCCAGTGATAAACTATTGATTTTGAATGTATATATTTGTCGAATTACTGGTCCTGCTGCCAATAACTGTTATATGCCCGTTTGCAGACTCGCTAGCTGTTGATAACGAGTTACACAGGACACTCGTTGGTGCGTAGGCTCCAGCTGCGGACCTGCCTCACCTCCACAGCACAGTGGCCACACACAACTGCCCCCCCCCCCCCCCCCACTATCGTGTTCCAAATGGCTCTGAGCACTATAGGACTTAACATCTGAGGCCATCATCCCCTAGACTTAGAACTACTTAAGGGTATACGGAATGAGTTTTTCAATGAAAAAATCGATTTTTGGGTAAATGCATTTTCGAAAAATTTAGACTCTCCCGTTTAATACCATGTATAAAATATTTGGATGACGTGAATAGAACTATTTTAAATAATTTTTTAAAATAATTTCGACACACGATGTTCCGCACCTTGTATATCAGACGCGAAATATACCTCATATAGACAGCCTTGCCAGACATATAACTGAGCACAAGAGAGTTAGCTTTTCTGTTGGCTACACTGCTAGACAGTTGACAATAGATTCTGCACCATTTGTATTGTTTCCTTTGTGAGTACATCCATGTCATTGTTGTGAAAGTCGTATGTGGAGAAGTCATTGAGTTTTCTTTCCTTCAACATGCCGAGACCTAGTCTGAAGGTATTTAGAAAGCGTGTACATTGGCGCAAGAAAGTAAGTGTACTAAAAATTCGCCTGATTCATCTTCATCAGTAGCTGATGTCCCAGTAGCGACTAACCTCAACACTGGTAGTGATACACTGAGTGATGCTGCTGCCACTACATCGGAAAGTGCTTCAAGAAGAAAACTAGCTGGAATTGAAGAAGAATACAAGAAACTAAATGCTGGGACTACAAAATATGAGGTAATTAACGTCTCTTTATTATCAGACGTTTTGGAGAACAATGTGTGCTGCAAACAATGTGGAAAATGTGGTGTTTCATTGAAAACAAACTTACATGTAGGACTTGCTTGTGAATTAGAGTTGATGTGCAGTTATTGCAAACACAGTGTTACTTTCTTCAATTCCTCACATGTTACTGCAGATACAGGTAAACTATACGATATAAACATTAGACTGGTTTATGGATTGCGGTGTATAGGAAAGGGCAGGGCTGCAGGTGCCATGTTGTGTGGTGTGATGAACCTCCCTCCTCCACATTCAAAATTTAACAAACACATAATTGCAATAGGCTCTGCTGTAGAAAATGTGGCACAGGAAAGCATGAAAGATGCTGTTGAGGAAGCAGTTGTTGAAAATAATAATAGCAGAGACTTGTCCATAGCTTTCGATGGAAGCTGGCAGAAGAGAGGCCACACATCTCGGAATGGTGTAGTAACAGCTACAAGTGTGGGCAGTGGTAAGGTAGTTGATGTGGGAATACTTTCCAAGCATTGTAGATGCAAGGAGAAAATGAAAAATAAACATGAAGAGGAGTGCATGGCAAATTACTATGGGTCAAGTGGTGGTATGGAAGTTGCTGGTGTAAGAAGTATTTATCAACGCTCAGTAAAATGGTACAACGTTAGATACATAAATTATCTTGGAGATGGTGACTCAAAGGCTTTCAAAGAAATTGAGGAACTGAGACCCTATGGTAACGATGTGAAAATTTCCAAACTGGAGTGTGTTGGCCATGTTCAGAAAAGGATGGGATCAAGACTTCGACGGCTCAAGGCTAGCATGAAAGGCAAGAAATTGAGCAATGGAAAAACTTTAGATGGGAAAAATAGACTGACAGATGCTACAATAGATCATATTCAGAAGTGCTATGGTCTAGCAATAAGACAGAATACAGCAGATGCAGAATTAATGAGAAGAGCAGTCTGGGCTCTGTTTTTTCATAAAGCTTCAAACAATGAGAATCCCCAACATGGGCTATGTCCAAAAGGAGACGATAGTTGGTGCAAGTACAACAGAGGCAAGGTAACTAAGAAACAATACAATCACCCTCATCACCTGCCACCTGCCATAATGGATGAAATAAAACCAATATTCCGAGACCACACAGATATTAGTCTACTAAAGAAATGTTTTCATGGCCGGACTCAAAATTCAAATGAGTGTGTGAACCATGTGATATGGAATAGACTACCTAAAACTGTGTTTGTGGGTATAAACAAACTTCACTTTGGCGTTTATGATGCTGTTTCATCATTCAATCAGGGCAATATAACAAAGTGCAAAGTTTTGCAGAAGTTGGGGCTCTGTGTAGGACTACGAACTGCCGCAGCTATGCTTTGTTTGGACAAAGAACGGCTCAGGTCTTCAGATAATGCCATAAAAGTATAATCAAAGATCGCTAGACAGCATAGCAGAGCCATCAAGAGGAAGCTGTTGGACGATTCTGATGATACAAGCTATGGAGCAGGCTTGTACTGAAGTAAAAACTTTGAAGCTAATTTCCCGTAACTTTAGTTTTTTTGTGTATAAGGTACATTTTCTCAGGGCCTATTTATAGTAGAAAGATGAAATTTTCTGTAGTTGTTCCTTAAGACCTTCTAATATATCTGAATTAAAAGATATTGTGGAATTATTTTGTATTAATGGATGTAAATTTTCAAATACTTGTTAAAATGTATAACTTTTTTAACATTTACAAAAAATAAAATATCTGAAAAACTATACATTATTTTTTCAAAATTAATAATTCAGCATAAAAGCAGAACATATCTCTGCGTTCTGTGAAAAAATCAAGAGTATCGTCCAAATAACAAATGAGAAAATGTTCCTAACTTTTAGCTCAATTTAACATTGTAAGCATAGGGCGTTCTGTATACCCTTAAACCTAATGTAAGACGTCGTGGTCTCCCGACCTTCATTGCTTACATATTCCGCCCTCACAATCATATTCCGCACATCAAGACGCTTCATTCGAACCCAAACTCGATAAGATAAAGTCAATATTGTATGAATTCATGAAAATGATATGCAAATAACAAGTGCACACCGGGGTTGAAGTACTCGAGGCTGGCATTCACACACATATACATTCCAGACACGACGGTCACAGGAGCTTCGAGAGAGGCAGACAACACACCGGTAGGCCAGACCCTTCAGAGGACGAGTCAACCTCGGCCGCCCGTGGAGCAGACAGTGTATGCCCGAGTGAAAGGGGGAACGACCCCGTGTTCGGCATAAAAGCAAATTCCACTACATTGTGTGGGAGCGTCCAACCTACGCATTCTTTACACATAGCACGCAGTTTCAGAGATTTTCACAGGGAGACAGCAAAAGCCAAACGCCGATACTACAGATTTACGGATTGGTCGCCCTAAACGAAACGTCATTCTCCCGTTTTAGAAGAGCAATGCTGATTGAGAGACAATATTTCTGACGCCTCGAGCTGAAGGAGTAACAGAAGAGACCGAAAGATATACCCCTTCACGTCTGGCATGGAGAGGCGCAGTTCTGTTGTCGCTCTTGGAGTGAAGAACAAGTCTCTCCTCAGTACTTCACTGGGAGAGCACCTGTGTCGAGAGCGAATCGAAGTGCGACTCTATATTGAGTCCTTGCGATTAAGTGTTGTTCAGTGTGTTGGCTGACACACCTGTTGTGCGGTGTGAATGGACAGAGTTGTAGTTAAACGCCTGCGAGCGAATTTTTGAGTGGCATCGCAGTGGACTGGTTATCTGACCGGTGTACCACGCCAATAGTTAGACTAGGGGCGAATAGGAATCCTTGACTTCAATGCGTAGGGAGAGTTTGATTGGCGAAGGTCAATCCAGATAGAACGAAAGTTATCTTATTTGTCAGCAGCGAGCGGCGCAGGCAGCAGTCATCGCAGCTTACGGTATTGTGCGCTATTGCTATTGCGAGCCCCATATTTCCTCCACAACAGTACACTTCACTGCATTTCACACACGACAGCCTCGACCGTACCTAGCAACATTCTAAAGGATAATTATTCAAGTTGAGTAGGCGCGCCTCTCAGCCATTCTGCCAAGTCAATAACAATCTTAAACTTTGTATAGAAATGTCATTAGCGAATCCTATCCTTGAGAGGTAACTTCACATTCCGAAAAGAACCAGGATATAACTTGTTCAATTCATAATTAAAAGTGCCATTGTGATTTCTCAGAAATTTTGCAAAATAACTAATAATTTTCATTAGTTTCATGTTTTTCTTACACTAACTAGCACTACTCCAGTACCCTAGTATCCCACTAGTTACGTAAGAAACTTTGTGAATTTTTGTGTCATTTCCTTACAGTGGACGACTCCAGAAGATATTTATTGCCGAAAGTTTTTCAGGCATTTCTCTTTAGAACGTTAGGAGCGTCTGCCTGATTCTGTAGTAGTGTGGGGGTGGAAATTGCATCTTGCAGGAGCCACAGGGTAAAGGGTACATCTCAGATTAATCCGTTGCGCAGAATAACAGAATAGCAGATCAACCCCACGCTCACGCTAGCTAACCTAAGGACATCACACACATCCATACCCGAGGCAGGATTCGAACCTGCGACCGTAGCAGCCACGTGGTTCCGGACTGAAGCGCCTAGAACCGCTCGGCCACAATGGCCGGCTATCATGTTCCCTCCCTAAACGCACGCTCCACGCAGGTAAGGACCTAAGTTGTTTTGCGTGCTTTGTATTCTGCTGTTCTATGTGTCACACCATATATTGCCTCTGCACTACCAACTGCATATGCACCCAGCATAACGTGCAGTGTTCTGCCTATCAAGATACTTTAACCAGTTGTAAACCAAGTTGAAAGTCTCATACGTCCGTAGTTTCACTGTTAGAAGTCAATATGGTACTGCATAAAAAATTTTCTTTCTTCTTATTTTAAGATATACAGCAAACTGGCCAATTTTGTATGCATTTTTATTCGTGCCAATTGCGCTGACTGAAGATGAGCGAAAGCCCAAAACATGTAGCAGCATACACAAAAATACTTGAAAAAAGTGGCTGGTTGCCTCATTTCTCAAAATAATATAATCACAGCCTCAGGAACTTCACCAGAATGGATAAATTAAGTCTTGAAGTAGGTTAGTTGATCTTCAAATTTACCAGTATTAAGTACTGTGATAAGTCTTCGTCTTAGACGGGACATCACAGTTTCTCGTCGTTTCTTTTCTGCGATGTGTCCAACATTAAAGATGTCTATGATTCGATTGCCAATCAGTGTAAAACCGAAGAAACAGGAAGACGAAGCGTTAATTTTGTATACGTCTCCTGCATAGTTTTATAGTTCTCCAAACCAGGATCGTGAAAGTTCATAAATGTCATCATACATTCCTCTTGCTCTTTCTCCTCCTTAGGCGGGAGCATTTATTCCGAGAAACGACCGTATATCTCTTCCTGCCTGCCCGTCGACAGTTATGTGCAGTTTTCAAAATGGAATCCGCAGGACTGTTAACTGTGTACGGCCATTGGCGATAAATTAGAAACTGCCAGAGCCGTAAGTAACAACTAAACAGCTAAGAGGACGTCCAAGAGTGAATGTGACATCCCTAAAAAAAGCCTTCTAAAATGGAAACAGTCTGATTTGGAATTACTGTCTTCCTCTGTTCATAACAACCAGCTACTCATAGAGAACGCAGCCGTCATATGGCAGTAATGAATACTTGCGAGAAAACGAAAAGATAAATGCAAGAAAGTATGTTATACTACACTTTTTTTAGAAATAGCGAGGAGGGGAGTGCATGGTGCCGTCTATAAACATTTACGATCCTGGTTTAGAGAACTATAAAACTATGTATCAGACAAAAACAAAATTAACGCTATCCATTCCTGATTCCTCGAGTTTACACTGACTGCCATGGAAATAAATCTTCGGATTAAAGGCCATGAGAACATCGTAATCAACTGATGAGAAACGACATAAACACGCTACTCGCAATTCTGAGCCAGATTGCTGTTTCGCAACGACTATACCAACACGTGCGGCAGCTCAGAGAGAACGACCAACAGATGAGAGGGTGCACCATCTCGGCAAATCGTGAGCGTACGCTGTACTATTGCAAGCTGCATTGAAAGGGTACAGTACCGCCCGACATTGAAAATAGGTACAACATACTTCATTACTTTTGTCAGAACAACACTTTTTTTTGTAAAATAACTCAATTTCAATTAATACAGCGAAGCCGGATACCAGTGTGGGAAAGAATGACAATTTATTTATTTAATTGATCACATGTGCACTCCCACAAAGTAAATCCCTACATCCAGTTTGGTGAGATCTGTGAAATGAATGAATGTATGGTCGTCTGCTAACCGCAGATAGTGAATGTGAATATATGATCATCTTTGAGACGATCCTTTGGCCACCTTTGGTGGGACCAAAGAGATGAAATTTACCTGAGCTTTGAGCGCCTGAAATGTGGCTGACCAATACGGTAGCAGGGTGCTCCCCCACTTCGACAGAGGTGTGAGAGGACCTGGAGAATGGCCATATTTCAGCACTCTGCCGCTGGATCTTGTGCTGTTAAGACCTGTTTTAGTTGTGCTCCATAATGACAAAAGAGTGGAGACATGGTATGCATGTGGAATATTTAAGAGTAGTTTGAAATAATAATTTCTCTATTTCAGGAACTTTTGTGGGGAGAATTAAATGTCAGGCAGGTAATATTAATGGGACTGTAGTAATCTTCGGAAGTGACCAACGGTCACAATGAAACCACGTGTAGCAATAAGTTGAAATACTTCCGTGTGCTTAAGTTAAGCTGAATTACTAGCGTGTGTACAATAAGTTGAAATATTTAAGAAATGGCGTGTGCAGGACTTGAAATTAGAGACGAGTACTTCCACGTGGTGAGTACTGTGTGAGTCTCAATCTGTGTATGAGACAAAGGATAAAGAGAAGTACTCGTCCATGGTATCAGTTGAGGACTCGCGTGTGTGATGAATATGTTCTTAATATTACTTTGCATGATATGATTCCGTGTGACGCTAGATTCAAACTCTGAGAGAGAAGCAAGGTGAGTCGGCCGTCTATCTAGCAACGCCACTTGGCTTGCATTGCACAGGAAGACGTGCATATATCTCCAGAGTTCATAGTAGGAAAGAAGAATTACGAAGTGGGGCAGTGTCGTGTGAAACTGGGATAAATACTAATTGAAGTGGGAGAGCTGAAAGTGATAGTGTTGTGACTATTTATTGTATTGTATTCCATGTTGTAGTGTGGTGTATGTCATGTAATTTGGGTATGTGTGGTTTGCATGGGAGAGTAGCAAGGTAGTTTCAAAAGATTAGTGGGTTATGCGTGTTCCTTTTGTACTCCTCGGTCTGGAGGAAAGTTTCGTGGTGATGATTGTGAGAGTCGAAGTGTGAGAAATAATAAAAGATCCACCATCCTATCCAGAAAGTGCATTGTAGCGTTAAATAATTACGAGACCATAAGATAGAGAATCACCAATGTAAAGCCATGCCAATTGGGCGGAATTTCTCTTGTATTGTTGTTGTAGGTCATAGAATTTGTGTGTTTAGGTTATAGAATTTATCGGAATAAATAAGATAGTGAAAAGAAAAAGATTGGTGGACTTTTCCTTCGAATTGTATGTTGTCATGATGTCACGAATTTATAATGTGTGCGCCATTCATATTCAGTGCGGTGGCCACGTGTTGATAAAAGCCGTTAAATAAAAGACAAAAAGAAAATGTGGTATTGCCAGTGCGTAGTGAACAGAGTTCTGTAAATTACTGATAGTCAGATGTGCGTTTCCGTTGCGTATTATTCATACAGGAGGACAATTTGTAACTTAATTGTGAGTACGAGAGTTCATGTTACTCGATAAATAAGAATGAATCCACTCACTTGGCAGACCACTCATCTTGCAGGCCTGACTGCTTGATGCCATAGTATGAGCAAGGCATGTGGGTGCCTCTCAGCATCAAACCAATCTTCAGAATGAAGACCACAACAACAACAACAACAACAACAACAACAACAACAACAACATGTAGAAGGTAGTCGTGTTGGTTTCCTGGTGATAAATACTGGCAGAGAACTGAATCGTTGGGCTAGCACCCCATGATCCTCATAATTACTTTTATGGCTCGAGAGTGTACAATGATTCAGATTTTCTGAAAAACCTATGTCGCTCCGTACCTCGTATCATCGAAACCAGGGTCCATAAAGCGTCGAAGGTATTTTCCTTATTTCGCGATCGCTCTAAGAATGTTCTTTTCACGACACAAATAGCAGAAAAAAAGTGATTTTGAGCGTTGAAGCAAATCAGAAACAGCTTCGAACCTCCATCTTAGGACGCACACTCCACATTTTGGTACAGTATTGAAGGTGGTAGTTTAAGACAACCACGTTATCAAGACACTGTACATAGCTACAGTAGCATGATGTGAAGGCGCAAAACCATTTGCTAATAATGTTAATCAAAACGTAAATTTTAATTTATTTGGGAAAGCTTTGCATTTGAATTACGTTCGTGAAATTTGCTTGGTTGACACATTCATTTTGTTATTTTGCATCTGCATATGAAACATGTTTGCTTATAGTTACAATACACCATTTAAAAAAAAAAAAAAAATCAACCCCCATGAACCATGGACCTTGCCGTTGGTGGGGAGGCTTGCGTGCTTCAGCGATACAGATGGCCGTAACGTAGCTGCAACCACAACGAATGGGGATCTGTTGAGAGGCCAAACAAACGTGTGGTTCCTGAAGAGGGGCAGCAGCCTTTTCAGTAGTTGCAGGGGCAACAGTCTGGATCATTGACTGATCTGGCCTTGTAACACTAACCAAAACGGCCTTGCTGTGCTGATACTGCGAACGGCTGAAAGCAAGGGGAAACTACAGCCGTAATTTTTCCCGAGGGCATGCAGCTTTACTGTATAGTTAAATGATGATGGCGTCCTCTTGGGTAAAATATTCCGGAGGTAAAATAGTCCCCCATCCGGATCTCCGGGCGGGGACTATTCAAGAGGACGTCGTTATCAAGAGAAAGAAAACTGGCGTTCTATGGATCGGAGCGTGGAATGTCAGATCCCTTACTCGGGCAGGTAGGTTAGAAAATTTAAAAAGGGAAAGGGATAGGTTAAAGTTAGATATAGTGGGAATTAGTGAAGTTCGGTGGCAGGAGAAACAAGGCTTTTGGTCAGGTGATTACAGGGTTATAAATACAAAATCGAATAGGGGTAATGCAGGAGTAGCTTTAACAATGAATAGGAAAATTGGAGTGCGGGTAAACAACTACAAACAGCATAGTGAACGCATTATTGTGGCCAAGATAGACACGCCTACTACAGTAGTACAAGTTTATATGCCAACTGGCTCTGCAGATGATGAATAAATTGATGAAACGTATGATGTGATAAAAGAAATTATTCAGGTAGTGAAGGGAGACGAAAATTTAATAGTCATGGGTGACTGGGATTCGAGAGTAGGAAAAAGAGAAGGAAACATATTGGGTGAATATGGATTGGGGGAGAGAAATGAAAGAGGAAGCCGTCTAGTAGAATTTTCCACAGAGCATAACTTAATCATAGCTAACAATTGGTTCAAGAATAATAAAAGAAGGTTGTATACATGGAAGAATCCTGGAGATACTAGAAGGTATCAGATAGATTATATAATGGTAAGACAGAGATTTAGAAACCAGGTTTTAAATTGTAAGACGTTTCCAGGGGCAGATGTGGACTCTGACCACAATCTATTGGTTATGAACTGTAGATTAAAACTGAACAAACTGCAAAAAGGTGGGAATTTAAGGAGATGGGACGTGGATAAACTAACTAAACCAGTGGTTGTACAGAGTTTCAGGGAGAGCATAAGGGAACAATTGACAGGAATGGGGGAAAGAAATACAGTAGAAGAAGAATGGGTAGCTCTGAGGGATGAAGTAGTGAAGGCAGCAGAGGATCAAGTAGGTAAAAAGACGAGGGCTAGTAGATATCCTTGGGTAACAGAAGAAATATTGAATTTAATTGATGAAAGGAGAAAATATAAAAACGCAGTTAATGAAGCAGGCAAAAAGGAATACAAAGGTCTCAAAAATGAGATTGACAGGAAGTGCAAAACGGCTAAGCAGGGATGGCTAGAGGACAAATGTAAGGATGTAGAGGCTTGTCTCACTAGGGGTAAGATAGATACTGCCTACAGGAAAATTAAAGAGACATTTGGAGAGAAGAGAACCACTTGTATGAATATCAAGAGCTCCGATGGCAACCCAGTTCTAAGCAAAGAAGGGAAGGCAGAAAGGTGGAAGGAGTATATAGAGTGTTTATACAAGGGCGATGTACTTGAGGACAATATTATGGAAATGGAAGAGGATGTAGATGAAGATGAAATGGGAGATACGATACTGTGTGAAGAGTTTGACAGAGCACTGAAAGACCTGAGTCGAAACAAGGCCCCGGGAGAGCCAGTCATGACAAAACTCTACCATCTGGTGAGCAAGATGTATGAGATAGTCGAAATACCCTCAGACTTCAAGAAGAATATAATAATTCCAATCCCAAAGAAAGCAGGTGCTGAGAGATGTGAAAATTACCGAACTATCAGTTTAATAAGTCACAGCTGCAAAATACTAACGCGAATTCTTTACAGACGAATGGAAAAACTGGTAGAAGCCGACCTCGGGGAAGATCAGTTTGAATTCCGTAGAAATGTTGGAACACGTGAGGCAATACTGACTTTACGACTTATCTTAGAAGAAAGATTAAGGAAAGGCAAACCTACGTTTCTAGCATTTGTAGACTTAGAGAAAGCTTTTCACAGTGTTGACTGGAATATTCTCTTTCAAATTCTAAAGATGGCAGTGGTAAAATTCAGGGAGCGAAAGGCTATTTACAATTTGTACAGAAACCAGATGGCAGTTATTAGAGTCGAGGGGCATGAAAGCAAAGCAGCGGTTGGGAAGGGAGTGAGACAGGGTTGTAGCCTGTCCCCGATGTTATTCAATCTGTATATTGAGCAAGCAGTAAAGGAAACAAAAGAAAAATTCGGAGTAGGTATTAAAATCCATGGAGAAGAAATAAAAACTTTGAGGTTCGCCGATGACATTGTATTTCTGTCAGAGACAGCAAAGGACTTGGAAGAGCAGTTGAACGGAATGGACAGTGTCTTGAAAGGAGGATATAAGACGAACATCAACAAAAGCAAGACGAGGATAGTGGAATGTAGTCGAATTAAGTCTGGTGATGCTGAGGGGATTAGATTAGCAAATGAGACACTTAAAGTAGTAAACGAGTTTTGCTATTTGGGAAGCAAAATAACTGATGATGGTCGAAGTAGAGAGGATATAAAATGTAGACTGGCAATGGCAAGGGAAGCGTTTCTGAACAAGAGAAATTTGTTAACGTCGAGTATAGACTTAAGTGTCAGGAAGTCGTTTCTGAGCGTGTTTGTATGGAGTGTAGCCATGTATGGGAGTGAAACACGGACGATAGATAGTTTGGACAAGAAGAGAATAGAAGCTTTCGAAATGTGGTGCTACAGAAGAATGCTGAAGATTAGATGGGTAGATCACGTAACTAATGAGGAGGTATTGAATAGAATTGGGGAGAAGAGAAGTTTGTGGCACAACTTGACGAGAAAAAGGGATCGGTTGGTAGGACATGTTCTGAGGCATCAAGGGATCACCAGTTTAGCATTGGAGGGCAGCGTGAAGGGTAAAAATCGTAGAGGTAGACCAAGAGATGAATACACTAAGCAGATTCAGAAGTATGTAGGCTGCAGTAGGTACTGGGAGATGAAGAAGCTTGCACAGGATAGAGTAGCATGGAGAGCTGCATCAAACCAGTCTCAGGACTGAAGACAACAACAACAACAACATTTAAAAAATTGAAATGATGGTTTTTGTGAGGACGTCGAGCTCAACTTTTTTTAATAGCTGATGTCAACGTTAATGATTGTTCCTGTCGTTTTTTTATCTCAGCCATTTATAAATTATAAAATGTGTAGTAAATTTTTTCCCAAAATTGTGAAGTATTAAAAAACAATTTCGACACACAACTGTTGAATTACATTTTCCCACCAACGGAGCTAGAAATTTAGAAGCTATCAAAATATTAGAAAAATAACGTAGCACATAATGAGAACTCAATTACAGGAAGCTCATTGCAATAGTCTGAACCAAAGATTGTAACATATCTGCACTTGATTTCTGAGAAGATTTGTAAAAGAGAAAATATTCTAGGAGAGCGAAAAATAACATTAGCCCACCTAATACATAAAAAAGGGAACAAAGAGTATGAACAGTTACATATTAGTGGCACTTCTGCTAGTAGGATGAAATATTATCAAAAATTCTCCTCGACAGAGCTGAAGAAACTTTAGATACACAATTGGGGAAATAGCAGGATGGATTTAGAGAGGGAATATCCCGCCCAGAACAGATTTTTAACTTAAAATCAAGTAAATAAACGTCCCTAGCCTATTCTGTCCTGCAAGACACACACACACACACACACACACACACACACACACACACACACACAGTAATTATGTGTTCTGTAAAGAAAGGCGCTAGTACGATAAATTCTAGAGTACATGACAAACAGATATCGAAAGAAATCGTCGACAGCGTGTTAGAATCACAATATTTCTGTATCGACCAGACGAAAGTGCAGCGGTATGGCGCGAAATTCACTTCTTTCGGTACGATTTTCATCGATTTAAGCACGAACTTGGGTGGCATGGCATGGCTGTGTTCATTATGAGCGTAAGACGTTTGTGTGGAGAGATGTGCGCTGTCTTAATGTTTCCTGTGTCGATATTATTGGTCAATTTGTAATCGTCACAGATACGAGGTAGCATTACTTGTGTGCCACTGTCAACGTTGCTTATTCCATATCTAATTGTTGTCAATAATGTCTCGCGAAAGGAAAGCCCAGATACCTCCAAATTATTTGTTGAAATAACTGATGTGAGATGTGGCGCTGGTGTGTACTATAAACGGAATAGTGTATAAGATGCTACTCTGATCAACCATAGATACTGATTTTTAAATTTCACCGGCGTGTGCTGCACACCATATTGAACTTGCACCTTTTTTCAGTATACGAGGGCAGTTCAATAAGTAATGCAACACATTTTTTTCTGAAACAGGCGTTGTTTTATTCAGCATTGAAATACACCAGGTTATTCCCCAATCTTTTAGCTACACAACACTATTTTTCAACGTAATCTCCATTCAATGCTACGGCCTTACGCCACCTTGAAATGAGGGCCTGTATGCCTGCACGGTACCATTCCACTGGTCGATGTCGGAGCCAACGTCGTACTGCATCAATAACTTCTTCATCATCCGCGTAGTGCCTCCCACGGATTGCGTCCTTCATTGGGCCAAACATATGGAAATCCGACGGTGCGAGATCGGGGCTGTAGGGTGCACGAGGAAGAACAGTCCACTGAAGTTTTGTGAGCTCCTCTCGGGTGCGAAGACTTGTGTGAGGTTTTGCGTTGTCATGAAGAAGGAGAAGTTTGTTCAGATTTTTGTGCCTACGAACACGCTGAAGTCGTTTCTTCAATTTCTGAAGAGTAGCACAATACACTTCAGAGTTGATCGTTTGACCATGGGGAAGGACATCGAACAGAATAACCCCTTCAGCGTCCCAGAAGACTCTAACCATGACTTTACCGGCTGAGGGTATGGCTTTAAACTTTTTCTTGGTAGGGGAGTGGGTGTGGCGCCACTCCATTGATTGCCGTTTTGTTTCAGGTTCGAAGTGATGAACCCATGTTTCATCGCCTGTAACAATCTTTGACAAGAAATTGTCACCCTCAGCCACATGACGAGCAAGCAATTCCGCACAGATGGTTCTCCTTTATGGTGTTCGGTTAGACAACGAGGGACCCAGCGGGAACAAACCTTTGAATATCCCAACTGGTGAACAATTGTGACAGCACTACCAACAGAGATGTCAAGTTGAGCACTGAGTTGTTTGATGGTGATCCGTCGATCATCTCGAACGAGTGTGTTCGCACGCTCCGCCATTGCAGGAGTCACAGCTGTGCACGGCCGGCCCGCACGCGGGAGATCAGACAGTCTTGCTTGACCTTGCGGCGATGATGACACACGCTTTGCCCAACGACTCACCGTGCTTTTGTCCACTGCCAGATCACCGTAGACACTCTGCAAGCGCCTATAAATATCTGAGATGCCCTGGTTTTCCGCCAAAAGAAACTCGATCACTGCCCGTTGTTTGCAACGCACATCCGTTACAGACGCCATTTTAACAGCTCCGTGCAGCGCTGCCACCTGTCGGAAGTCAATGAAACTATATGAGACGAAGCGGGAATGTTTGAAAATATTCCACAAGAAATTTCCGGTTTTTTCAACCAAAATTGGCCGAGAAAAAAAATGTGTTGCATTACTTATTGAACTGCCCTCGTACTTTGAAGCATATGTGTGATACCCGTATTCTCAAGTTTTCCTGTCACTTTAATCTAGATGACATACTGCTGTGGTTGTAGCAACGTAAGAAACGTTATACCGGTGGTAAAGGAATGATGTGAACGTATCATAATTTCCCAACCGTAAACGTACGTCAGTTTCATATATAGTTGACGTTATACATCTCTTGAAATGTATAAATGGTTTGTCTCAGACACAATCGATGTTGATACACAAACCAGTAGCTTCACCCTCTTACAGCTTACGACCACTGCGTTTGGAGCTCAGTAATCACTTAGCCATTCACACGAAGAGGAAATGGTTTGCAGCCTTGAGGCTGTCTCTCACATTCACGCTTCAGTGGAAGATTCAATGTTGTCAGTTTTCGCAAGCGTAATACCGCACCTGGTAAGCGGAAAACTATTTTGTAGTACATTCATGATATCAACGTGTTAAATACAATTTCGAGATGTTACAACATGAGCAAAATGTGTGAATTATGAATGAATTGGTGAATTCCTAGCACATACCATGTTGTTCTTAGCGGTGGGTGGCTTACTCCGTTCGCTCACAGCCCTGAACAGGGTAACATTTCGTCTACGATTATATCAAATTTCCATCACGCCAAAGTATTTATGTAACCAAAACTAGTGTATTTATGGAACAGGAGAAATTATCGTGTCATTTAAAGCTGCAGACTTTCGCACAACTGCTGCTAAGCTACAAGTCTTAGAAAAGTGACTGTGTACACTCTGCAAACCTTAATGCGGCGGCGACTAATGACAGGAGTCAGCACTCACTCACTGGCGGCGGCAGCTCTTCCCCCAGTGAGCTGGAGGGCGGCCTGCGTTACTGGCATTCATGAATCATACGTGGTCTGTGTGACAGCTAGAGCTTTCAGCCCTCTGGCTGTACTCTCGAGGCAGACTCCTCCCACCAGGTGGATATAGAAGTCTCTGCTGTATCACTGGCATCCGCCATCAGTTAGCGCTGCGCTCTGCTGTGAAGACAGTTGAGATTTTCGTCTTGAAATGTGACATAGAAGTACAGTATCCAGCAATATTCTCCTAGAAAATATCATTCCTTCCTGTGATTCGTGTTTTCCGCATTTTTGGTGGCTACTGGTACATTTGTAAATATAAGCGTGTTTCAGTTGCAAATGCTATTGCTAAATGCCTGCTACATGTAAGTTCGCGCGTTTGATGGTTCTATGATGGATGGCCATGTTACAGTTGGTAAAAGGACGTTCACCACACAATTTTTTGAGCTGCGGATCCTTCAAGAATTTTTCTCGCTCCTCCCCCCCCCCCCCCCCCCCCCCGTCACCCCGCTCCACCTATTGAATGTTACAAATTTTAATTCAGAAGTTGCTCTAAAATGTTAACACGACTAGCCATTAAAATTGCTACACCAAGAAGAAATGCACATGATAAACGGGTATTCATTGGACAAATATATTATACTAGAACTGACATGTGATTACATTTTCACGCAATTTGGGTGCAAGGATCCTGAGGAATCAGTACCCAGAACAACCACCTCTGGCCGTAATAACGGCCTTGATACGCCTGGGCATTGAGTCAAACAGAGCTTGGACGGCGTGTACAGGTACAGCTGTCC
This sequence comes from Schistocerca nitens, assembly GCF_023898315.1. Lineage (NCBI taxonomy): Eukaryota > Metazoa > Arthropoda > Insecta > Orthoptera > Acrididae > Schistocerca > Schistocerca nitens. The sequence continues at coordinate 10,510,307 of NC_064619.1, read as the reverse complement.
ATGCAGATTCAACACGATACTAAAGTTCATCAAGAGTACTGACTGGCGTATTAAGACGTGCCAGTAGCTCGGCCACCATTGACTAGACGTTTTCAATTGGTGAGAGATCTGGATAATGTGCTGACCAGGCCAGCAGTAGAACATTTTCTGTATCCCGAAAGGCCCGTACAGGACCTGCAACATGCGGTCGTGCATTATCCTGCTGAAATGTAGGGTTTCGCAGGGATCGAATGAAGGGTAGAGCCACGGGTCGTAACACATCTGAAATGTAACGTCCACTGTTCAAAGTGCCGTCAATGCGAACAAGAGGTGACCGAGACGGGTGATACGCCAGTATGGCGATGACGAATACATTCTTCCAATGAGCGTTCACCGCGATGTCGCCAAACACGGATGCGACCATGAAGATGCTGTAAACAGAACCTGGATTCATCCGAAAAAATGATGTTTTGCCATTCGTGCAGCCAGGTTGAGTACACCATCGCAGACTCTCCTGTCTGTGATGCAACGTCAAGGGTAACCGCAGCCATGGTCTCCGAGCTGATAGTCGATACTGCTGCAAACGACGTCGAACTGTTCGTGCAGATGGTGGTTGTGTTGCAAACGTCCCCATCTGTTGACTCAGGGATCGAGAAGTGGCTGCACGATCCGTTACAGCCATGCGGATAAAATGCCTGTCATCTCGGCTGCTAGTGATACGAGGCCGTTGGGATCCAGCACGGCGTTCCGTATTACCCTCCTGAAGCCACCGATTCCGTATTCTGCTAACAGTCATTGGATCTCGACCAACGCGAGCAGCAATGTCGCGATACGATAAACCGCAATCGCGATAGGTTACAATCCGACCTTTATCAAAGTCGGAAACGTGATGGTACGCATTTGTCCTTCTTATACGAGACATCACAAAAACGTTTCACCAGGCAACGCCGGTCAACTGCTGTTTGTGTATGAGAAATCGGTTGGAAACTTTCCTCATGTCAGCACGTTGTAGATGTCACCACCGGCGCCAACCTTGTGTGAATGCCCTGAAAAGCTAATCATTTGCATATCACAGCATCGTCTTCCTGTCGGTTAAATTTCGCGTCTGTAGCACGTCACCTTCGTGGTGTAGCAATTTTAATGGTGAGTAGTGTATTTTTGCGTCTCTGTTATGCCAGAAATCACCTCAGTTTCAGCGCGTGGGGGAGTACAGTCCAAGTATGGCCCTGATTTGGGCTGATCATGATAAAATAAACAGGCACCAGATTTACCCTCTGCCATATCGTGACAGGCGGCAGTGATGTTTGGGCTTGTGGCAGGCTGGGGGTGAGGGCGCGGCTTTGCCTGGAGGTGACAACACGGGCCACAGCCAGGTGTGCCAGCACCTCGGTGCGATCCCCGGCCGGGTCCCCGGGGGCGGGCCCCGGCCTCCGGTACACTGCACCCCATTAGCGGTCTGGTGGGGGCGGCGTGTTGGTTCAGCCCTGCGGAATGTTGTCGCAGCGCGCCCCGCCAGGATAAACAACCGCCGCCTCACACACACACACACACACACACACACACACACACACACACACACACACACGGGGAGGGCTCGTCGCGCCCCTGGACCACATTACACAACTGCGTCAACAAATGGAGGCGGCTTTATGGCGCGCCCTGACTGACAGCGCACGCTAATGCGACACGGTGCCGCGTTCTCACGCTGCGCTGGGCTCGACGACTGAGCGTTTTTGTACAACAGGGGGCGACGCTTCTCACAGCACCCAGAGAGACGCGCGCAACCCGGCGTTCAGGCTCACAGCAACGCGACCGCAGTACTCTGGCTGTAGCACGGTGTTTCAGCATCTTCGAGATGCTCCGCAACAAACCTGTAACACCCACGTAGATGGCCGCTCAAGGCAAGCTGATTCAGTTCGGCATCACTTCGGAAATAGTAAATCTCGCCTATACCTACATCTGCATTAACGCTCCTCATTTCACAAGTACGTACATGGCAGTTTGTTCGCAGAACCATTTTCAGAGTATTTGTCAACTGTTCCACTTCCGAATAGCATGTGGGTAAAAATCTACACCTAAATCTTTTCGTTGCTGCTCGTTACTCTTGCTTTATTACGACGGTAATTTCTTCCTACGCAAGTGAAAGTTAACAAAATATTTTTGCTTTCGGTGGAGAAAGTAAGTGATTGAAAATATTATGAAAAGATATCGCAGAACCAAGAAATGGTTTACGGGAGTAGGACGTCAAACGGGCCGACTTGGAGCTGGAGAGGCACCACAGGACATTTTAATTTCCACTGTCTATACTTTTACAAGTAAAATCATAAAACTTTGTCAGCATGACGAGGAAGGATTCAGGATTCACACTCGTAGCAGCGGAACTTCAAAAACATAACAAAATAATTTTTTTAGATGTGAAATTTCATCTTTTTTTCACTTACTATTGGCTGCATTTGTTGCTATAGGTACACTTTTCTTCATAAGTAAGATTGACTGTTCCATGAATTTTGCACAGCATACAAAACATACTTACAGGTGTCTGAAACTCTAGAATCTATTTAATTTATGAAAAAATGAATGAGCTGTTACGTTTTAAACTTTATGTTTAGAAAAAATCAAATTCTGCAGTTCATTATCTCAATTTTTAACACAGTTTTTAATACGAGGGCCGTTCAGAAAGTAACCTCCGGTTGATTTAAAAAAATACACCAAGTTAAATAAAAATATTTTAATATATACATTTTACAACTACATCTTTGCACTATTTTTCTACATAGTCTCCATAGCGATTGAGGCACTTCTCGTATCTCTTCACAAGCTTTGAAATTCCTTCTGCATAAAAATCACCCGCTTGTGCCTGGAGCCAGCCTGTGACCGCATCTTTGAGCTTAGAGAGTCTTAGAAATCTGTGGAAAACCAGTAGACAACTCCGACATTGAGAAACGTCGATTTTCACGAACTTTTGCATCAACTGTCTGAACGAGTTCGTCAATCACCAATGATGGTCTACCACTCCTCTCTTCATCATGAACGTTTTCTCGTCCACTTTTAAATAAACGTACCCATTCACGGACAACTCCTTCACTCATAACTCTTGGTCCGTACACGGCACAAAGCTCACGATGAATAGCTCTGCAGAATATCCTTTGGCTGTAAAAAACCTTATGACAGCACACACTTCACATTTGGCGGGGTTTTCTATTGCAGCACACATTTCAAACTGCCACAAAAACTAAACTAGCGCAGGTACGACGTTCACTCGACCACGGCTTGATGCCGACTGACCTGTTGAGTGCGTGAACGCACAGATGGCGTCGCTACTCCCCCCCACAACCCGCACTGTGACCAATCGGAGGTTACTTTCTGAACCGCCCACGTATATTTGGAAAATTCTGGAGTTTCATATACCTGTAAGTATGGTATGTATGCTGTGTAAAATTTATCAAATAATCTCTCTTAATTGTGAAGAAAAACGACCTATAGTAACAAATGCAGCCAACAGTTAGTGAAAAAAATGATGAAATCTCATATCTAAAAAAATTTTATTTTGTTATGCACTTCCACTGCTATGAGTGTGAATCGTGAATCCTTCCTCGTCATGCTGACAAAGTTTTATGGGTCTACTTGTAAAAGTATAGACAGTAGAAAATAAAATGTGCTGTGGTGCCTCTCCTGCTCCAAGTCGGCCCGTTTGACGTCCTACCCCCCTTAATGTAAATGAGATTCCGGGAATACATTTCTTAGGTAACATTGTAAGATCACAGGTTAATGTAAGCACCAAGATATTGCACATGTGAAATGCTGGCACATTAATAACCGGTGTGACCGACAGAATGTTGAATGTAGGCGTCCAAACGTGGATGCATTATGTTGTGCAGGTGCCGGGTGTCCGTGGGACGCAGTTCCATGCCTGTTACACTTGGTCGGTCAGTACAGGGACGGTTAATTCAGTTCTGGATGACGATGGGGTTGTCGTCCGATGATGTCCCACATGTGCTTGACTGTAGGCAGGCCGGGGCATCATGCTGACACACTGCAGAGCATGTTGGGTTACAATAGCGGTATGTGAGCGAGCGTTATCCTGTTGGAAAACACCCCCTGGAATGCTGTTCATGAATGGCAGCACAACAGGTCGAATCACCGGACTGACGTTCAAATTTGCAGTCAGAGTGCGTGGGATAACCACTAGAGTGCTCCTGCTGTCATACGAAATCGCACCCGAACGATAAATACAGGCATAGGTCCATCGTGCACGGCACCCAGGCAGAAGCAGCTTTCATCAGAAAACGCAACAGACTTTCAACCTGCTCGCCAATCAGCCCTAGCTTGGCACCACTGAAGTCGCAAATGCCGGTGGTTTCGGGACAGTGGAACGCACATCGGAGGGCCTCGGTGCTGGCCTTGATGTAAACGATTTGTGACAGTTCGTTGTGTCACTGTGACGCCATCTTGTGTTCAAGTTGCTGCCGCAGACGCTGTACGATGTGGCGGAGCCACAAGCCAAACACGTTGGTCTTCCCTCTCGCTAGTGCCACATGGTCGTCCAGAGCCCGGGTCTCTTGAGTCTCTACATTCCCGGTATCGCCGCTGCCAGCACTCATGTACAGCGGCTACATTCCTGCCAGGTCTCTGCAGTATCGCAGAAGGAACACCCGGCTTCTCGTAGCCCTACTATATGACCTCGTTCAAACTCAGTAAGATATATATAATGGCGTCAGTGTCGATTTAAATGTATTTTTGACTAACCTCAATTCACCACGTCTACTCTCACAGGTCACTAACGCCCACGAGGGCTATACTGTGTATTTAAGGCAGACCTGATCCTCATCCTATTAGCTTCACTCTTATGCGACTGGGGAAAAATCTGAATGGACGTCATGTTTCAGATGTAGAAGCATGCCTACCAATTTTCGTTTATGCCTCGCAACTCCTCCTTGGTGTTGCGACCTGTTTTCGTCAGTGTAGACTAAGAAACAATGAAATAATAGCTAAATTATCTCCATTACAACTGCCAATATCTAGGCTGAAATACCCATATCCACATGGTATCAGGAAAACATGAATCAAGAATGAGCCGTCCGGTGTGGCCGAGCGGTTCTAGGCGCTTCAGTCCGGAACCGCGCTGCTGGTACGGTCGCAGGTTCGAATACTGCCTCGGGCATGGGTGTGTGTGATGTCCTTAGGTTAGTTAGGTTTAAGTAATTCTAAGTTCTAGGTGACTGATGACCTCAGATGTTAAGTCCCATAGTGCTCAGAGCCATTTGAACAAAGAATGCAAATATTCCAGCACACTTACAAAAACAACAGCAATAGAAACAGCACTAAGAACAAGATACAAGACGAAACAAATACGGAGTCAACATACCCAACCCCTGTTGAGGTTTTAGAGTGGTGTCTCTCAGCTGTTAGGCAAATGTCGCGGGTTGTAATGTTCTCCTCGAAGCCAGACAAGCTAAGCAAATGATAAAATGTTTGTAGGATCGACGAGCACCCAACATTTCTTCACTGTTTCCGCCAATCGCTCTGACCGTGTAATTCGATACCAACAACTTGTTTCCGCCGATATTAGCAACTCTGATGCTAGATGTTGACCAGTCCGATGTCAAAGCAACAACTGCTTAAGGAAACTAAGGCTACAAAGGACGTTAATTCCTCCACGAGGACGCCGCCATCCCTCCGAGGGTGGAATAATAGATTAAAAAACAAACCTCGTTACATTTGGTGACTAGGTAAGTGCAGCCGTTACAAAGACCGTGTTGCAGTGTACCAAAAAGCAGAGTTCCAAGACACTCGGCGCTGAGGCGGACTGTTGTCTTTTCATCCTTCATCGGCTCCTGTACAGCAGAGCGCCAGTAGAAGGCAGTCCGCGAAGGGCAGCAGCCACTTCCGCGAACCGCTTCTATCTAGGATCGAGTTACATCAGAGAGAAAGTTTCAAGGTTAACAGCGGCAAAGATTGACCAAATCTTATTTGAGGAGACCAAACGGTATCACGTATGGATAAGATTTCTACGAATAGACTTTCCTCAAGTTTGGAAAAATATAAATGGCGCTGACCAGTATGGGATTTAACATCTGAGGTCATCAGTCCCCTAGAACTTAGAACTACTTAATCCTAACTAACCTAAGGACATCACACACATCCATGCCCGAGGCAGGATTCGAACCTGCGACCTCAGTGGTCACGCGGTTCGAGACCGAAGCGCCTAGAACCGCTCGGCCACACCGGCCGGCGAAAAATATAAAATCCCCAACACTGCACACAAATGTTACAGCCGTCTGGGACGAGGTGTCTGCAGAGACGCTTTCGACCAAGAGGTGTAGGCTCCATCTTGTAGCTGAATCTGTCGTGTCCGCAATTTGGAGGCTATTACGGATCCGATCTTCCTACTCAAGAAACGTACACTTATTTGGAACAGCACGAGTAAACGCCTACTCCCAATCACCAGGACGATGCATCAAGGAACTGAAATCACCAATATCCCATAGCCTCACTACGAGCTTCTTCCTCGATGCAAGACTTAGGAAAAGGGGGGCGGACGGGGGGAAATTACGATTTTGAAGATACAAAAACAAAAAATCCAATACTGCGAGGGTTGGAACTTAAATAGTGGCAACGATTTATTCACAACCGATAGAGAAGAGTTACATGTTTGTATCTGTTACTGCCCTTGAGAGTAGTCACCAGAGTTGTGTAGAACCCGTTGCCAGCGATGAGGAAGACGTAGTATACCGTTAGCAGAGCCTGTTCTGTTCATGGTCTAATGGAGCGGTCTACTGCCTGTAGAATCTCTGGAACAGTTCTGAAGCGAATGCCACGAAGTGGTTCCTTCATCTCCGGAATCAAATCGAAGTCACGAGGACTTAATTCTGGGATTATGGTGAACGGTGCTGTACTTCCCTGTCCCATCGACCGAAAAGAGCAGCCATACCTTGCGCTGTATGAGCCCGCAAATTGTCGTGCAAAATGATGGCTGGGTTTGCGCAGAAAGTGTCGCCGCTTCTTTCCCAAAGCTGGTCGCAATTGATGCTCCACAAACGAACAGTAATACTGTGCACCGACGGTCTGCCGAGGAAGAACGTAATGCGTTACGATAACACCATCATAGTCGTACACGAGGATCACCATAACTTTAGACCGCTCCATTCGTACCGTCAACAGAACAGGCTCTTCTAACGGTATACTACGCCTTCCACATCGCTGGCAACTGGTTCTATAGAACGCTGGTGACTACTCTGAAGGTCAGTAACAGGTGGAAACATGTAACTCTTTTGTATCGGTTGTGAATAAATACACTCCTGGAAATGGAAAAAAGAACACATTGACACCGGTGTGTCAGACCCACCACACTTGCTCCGGACACTGCGAGAGGGCTGTACAAGCAATGATCACACGCACGGCACAGCGGACACACCAGGAACCGCGGTGTTGGCCGTCGAATGGCGCTAGCTGCGCAGCATTTGTGCACCGCCGCCGTCAGTGTCAGCCAGTTTGCCGTGGCACACGGAGCTCCATCGCAGTCTTTAACACTGGTAGCATGCCGCGACAGCGAGGACGTGAACCGTATGTGCAGTTGACGGACTTTGAGCGAGGGCGTATAGTGGGCATGCGGGAGGCCGGGTGGACGTACCGCCGAATTGCTCAACACGTGGGGCGTGAGGTCTCCACAGTACATCGATGTTGTCGCCAGTGGTCGGCGGAAGGTGCACGTGCCCGTCGACCTGGGACCGGACCGCAGCGACGCACGGATGCACGCCAAGACCGTAGGATCCTACGCAGTGCCGTAGGGGACCGCACCGCCACTTCCCAGCAAATTAGGGACACTGTTGCTCCTGGGGTATCGGCGAGGACCATTCGCAACCGTCTCCATGAAGCTGGGCTACGGTCCCGCACACCGTTAGGCCGTCTTCCGCTCACGCCCCAACATCGTGCAGCCCGCCTCCAGTGGTGTCGCGACAGGCGTGAATGGAGGGACGAATGGAGACGTGTCGTCTTCAGCGATGAGAGTCGCTTCTGCCTTGGTGCCAATGATGGTCGTATGCGTGTTTGGCGCCGTGCAGGTGAGCGCCACAATCAGGACTGCATACGACCGAGGCACACAGGGCCAACACCCGGCATCATGGTGTGGGGAGCGATCTCCTACACTGGCCGTACACCACTGGTGATCGTCGAGGGGACACTGAATAGTGCACGGTACATCCAAACCGTCATCGAACCCATCGTTCTACCATTCCTAGACCGGCAAGGGAACTTGCTGTTCCAACAGGACAATGCACGTCCGCATGTATCCCGTGCCACCCAACGTGCTCTAGAAGGTGTAAGTCAACTACCCTGGCCAGCAAGATTCCGGATCTGTCCCCCATTGAGCATGTTTGGGACTGGATGAAGCGTCGTCTCACGCGGTCTGCACGTCCAGCACGAACGCTGGTCCAACTGAGGCGCCAGGTGGAAATGGCATGGCAAGCCGTTCCACAGGACTACATCCAGCATCTCTACGATCGTCTCCATGGGAGAATAGCAGCCTGCATTGCTGCGAAAGGTGGATATACACTGTACTAGTGCCGACATTGTGCATGCTCTGTTGCCTGTGTCTATGTGCCTGTGGTTCTGTCAGTGTGATCATGTGATGTATCTGACCCCAGGAATGTGTCAATAAAGTTTCCCCTTCCTGGGACAATGAATTCGCGGTGTTCTTATTTCAATTTCCAGGAGTGTAGTTGCCACTATTTAAGTTCCAAATGGTTCAAATGGCTCTGAGCACTATGGGACTCCATATCTTAGGTGATAAGTCCCCTAGAACTTAGAACTACTTAAACCTAACTAACCTAAGGACGTCACACACACCCATGCCCGAGGCAGGATTCGAACCTGCGACCGTAGCGGTTGCGCGGTTCCGGACTACAGCGCCAGAACCGCACGGCCACCGCGGCCGGCATTTAAGTTCCAACCCTCGTATTATAGCAGTGAGATCGGGGAGAACAGGCTAACTTACGATGTCAGGAGACAACGTCATACTCCACTGTTTCTGGACAAGCGCAGTTTGTAGCACGTATATTATTAAACGGATAAGACAGTCACCCGATACCTGATGCAGGTTGCCTATCTAAGTCCTTCTGGGGACAACAGAAATTATATTTTCAGGTTTTTTTTTTTCATATAAATACTGACTGGTTTAAAAATTTAAAATGCAGTTATACGTAATTTATTCATTAAGAGGTACACTGAGGTGATAAGTCATGGAATAGCGATATGCACACACACAGATGGCGGTAGTATTGCGTACAGAAGGTGTAAAAGGGCAGTGCACTGGCAGATCCGTCATTTGTACTCACGTGATTCGTGTGAAAATGTTTCCTACGATGAAACTTCCTGGCAGATTAAAACTGTGTGCCCGACCGAGACTCGAACTCGGGACCTTTGCCTTTCGCGGGCAAGTGCTCTACCAACTGAGCTACCGAAGCACGACTCACGCCCGGTACTCACAGCTTTACTTCTGCCAGTACCTCGTCTCCTACCTTGCCCGCGAAAGGCAAAGGTCCCGAGTTCGAGTCTCGGTCGGGCACACAGTTTTAATCTGCCAGGAAGTTTCATATCAGCGCACACTCCGCTGCAGAGTGAAAATCTCATTCTGGTTTCCTACGATGCTTCCAACGTATTATGGTCGCAAGGTTATTCAATACTCCGGTGTCCACAGTGTAAAGAGTGTGCTGAGAATATGGCGTCTCACCACGGACAACACAGTGCGCTACGGCCTTCACGTAACGACTGAGAGCAGCGACGTGCTAACAGACAACCAATACTGTGTGGAATAACTGCAGAGATAAATGTAGGACGTACGAAGAAAGTATCCGTTAGGACAGTCTGGCTACGTGTAACGTTAGTGGGCTATGGCAGCGGAAGACCGACGCGACTGCCTTTACTAGCAGCACGACATCGCTTGCAGCGCCTCTCCTAGGCCCGTGACCATGTATGTTGGACCCTAGACGACTGGAAAACTGTGGCCTGGTCAGAAGAGTCCCAATTCAAGTTGGTAAGGGCTTATGGTAGGGTCCGAAGCCATAGACCAAAATTGTCAACAAGGCACTGTGAAAGGTGGTGATGGCTCCATGCTGATATGGGCTGTGTTTGCATGAAACTGATTCTGTCCTCTAGTCCCATCGAACTGGTTATTGACTGGAAGTGGTCATGTTCGGCTACCTGGAGACCATCTGCAGCCGTACATGGACTTCACGTTACCATTTTTTTTTTTAGTTAAAAAAGAGGTGGAGCCCCTCCACGCCCACACCGGCATGATGGCCAACACAAAAGGTCTACTGCCATCTCTGCATAAGGGTTAGTATTCACTAAAGTGAGGTGTCGCAGGATGTGGGTACTGCGATGTTTGCGTACGTCTGGTTAGGATTAACCATTAATACGCGCTCATCTGGAGATAGATTGGTCGAAATCTGACGAAGGGTAGCGGTTTGAAGGGCAGTGGAAAAAAAGTGCCAAGGCAAGAGCCAAGGGAAAAAAACCTCTGCGAAAGTTAGGTCGGGCGGCAGAGCAGTAGCGGTTGTCTTGCTGCCTGCGATAGGTTGTACAAGGATAGGCTTTGTTAGCAAACGTTACCAAACAACGATGGAATTTTTATGGATGAGAATGCGCCATCTGACCTGGCCAAAATTGTTCGGGATTGATTAAAAGACCTTTCTGGACAATTCGAGCGGATGATTTGGCCACCCAGATGTTGTTGTTGTTATGGTCTTCAGTCCTGAGACTGGTTTGATGCAGCTCTCCATGCTACTCTATCCTGTGCAAGCTTCTTCATCTCCCAGTACCTACTGCAACCTACATCCTTCTGAATCTGCTTAGTGTATTCATCTCTTGGTCTCCCTCTACGATTTTTACCCTCCACGCTGCCCTCCAATACTAAATTGGTGATCCATTGATGCCTCAGAACATGTCCTACCAACCGATCCCTTCTTCTAGTCAAGTTGTACCACAAACTTCTCTTCTCCCCAATCCTATTCAATACTTCCTCATTAGTTATGTGATCTACCCATCTAATCTTCAGCATTCCACCCAGATAGTCCGACATAAATCCCATCGAACATTTGTGGGACATAATCGGGAGGTCAGATAGAGCACAAAATCTCACACCGGCAACACTTTTGCAGTTATGATCGGCTATAGAGGCAACATTGCCCAATTTTTCTGCAGGGGACTTCCAACGACTTGTTGAGTCCATGCGCGGTCGAGTTTCTGCACTTCACCGGGCGAAATGAGGCCCTCCACGATATTAGGAGGTATCCCATGACTTTTGTCACCTCGCTGTGTATCGTTGCGTTGAAGTGTTAACACTAATATGTCAAGTAGTCCAGTTAGACACTGTGTGTATGTCTCGAGGCTGTGTCGTGTTGGGAGGACGACTTTTCGAATTCCTGTCCGGCCATACAGACTTAGGTTGTCCGTGATTTCCCTAAACCGATCCCGGCACATGCCGAGATGATTCCTGTGAAAAGGGCACGACCGATTTCCTTCATCATCATTCTTTAATCCGAGTCTGTGCTCCTCGCTGGTGACGGGACGTTAAATACTAATCTCTCTTCCTTCCTTTGGGGGGTCAGCATAACTCATGGACTGCGCACATCCCAGACAATATTCATCTAGAATTTGAGAAAGAGAGCGCTTAGCGACTTACAGCAAATTTTGAACACAATTTACGTTCACCTGTTCGAAAGTCTTTCTCAGTGACACCCACGCAAAATGATGAAAAGAAAAATAAGTTTTATCTCTTACAAAGTTTCCACTGTTCATGTAGTAAAACTTCAGCATCAAGTATGTCTCCTTAATTTATTAATTCTTTCTTACTAACTCTATTCGCAACACATTTCGTTGACAATATCCACATATACTACTAATGTACCCGCAAAATTATATCAAAATGGAAGATGTAGTTCAGTTTTGCTTTGATATATTCATTACTCTGTAGGTGAATAATCTGAAACTGAGAAAAGCGATACAGGATAGGGTAAGGTAAGGTAATATCGCAGCACAGGTAATTCTTCAGTAGTTGCTCTTTACTTTGCTGCGACGAACGCACCCAATGTAGTGTTTCCTATTTTTGGTTACATATGCCATGAATGTGTTCTCGAGTTGGGTCCTCGCATCGTCAGTGGAATGCTCTGACGCAACAAGTGACTGTTGTGTGACGCAGGTCATGGTGGAAGCATGGTGGTTTGTTCCTTCATAGTTGTAAACACATTTTATAGCTGCAAGAAACAAGTAATACACACTTTACTTACACACAATACGTATTGTACGACTTGCAGTCTTAAGCAAATTTTGTGAAATATGTTAAGAGAGAGACCTTAGGAATTCAACGTTTGCTTTTACGATAGTCGGACTCCATCTTGGGTCACTCAGCTGGACGACTGTTGACGTTGTTTTTGCATCAGTTCTGCGTATTTTTGCGACGTCTATTGCAAATATTACTAGAAGTAAGTATTTCCATACACATAAAAATAAAAAAAATTGAATGTCACACTAATTCGAAATTAGCCAACCTACTAAATTCTTTTTCCTTACAAAAGGAGAATTATTCATTACATAGATATGCATTTCAAATATATTTTCACCTCTTGTACTAATATATTTTACTTAGAAGAAAGCTACTGACAATCAAGAGAAGTGTGTGAAATTAAAACCCAAAGAAACGACTAAAGTGAAAAAGTGGACAGAAATTACGAAACCTCAACTGTCTTGGTTGCAGTTAGACGAGTGAAATATGAAAAAAAAAAATTATATACAAAGCGCCAAATGAACCTCGTGTCCACTATAACGCTATCAAAAAGTTGTTGGAAAGTGAAGACACTAAACATCCACAAAAGCGAAAACTGCTCACGCCGTTTGCATTACCAGCTGAAGTAGAGCATCGTGTTGTTAACTACATTGTTGAGATGCAGGTATTTGCCATCATACAAGGCAGAAAACTTGGGTACAATTTAAATGCAACCCAGGGAAGAGAGCATTTGTCTAGTCCTGCGTAAGAGGTGGCTAGTAAGTGGTTACGGCCAAATTTCAAATAACGTTGTAGTACGAATTTAACTGTCCCACAGAATGTATCTGTGGCAGATGGGTCGAAAGTTGCTAATGCACCTAAACTACCAACTCGTCAGCAGGAAGGGACGAAGAAGATTCACTGGCCAAATGTCTCAACGTAGTTGAAAGTAACCAAGATTCCGGTCAACCAATATACAATTTCACAACTGTAATCAGTATACTAAAAGTTTCAGCTAGTTCCTCAAAAGAAAAACGGCCAGGCAACAGAAAGGGTGATTACTGGATTGTGGTGTTTGCCTGAAGACTTTCACGTCTGATGTGAAGAAGAAAAAAAGTGCTTTATGAAGACAATGCTCTTTTCGCTTAACATCCAACCATAACATCTGCCAAACACAACCGACAAAGGAAGCTGTCTACATGTATGACGATTGTTGGGAGCATTCCACTTCTGATGATTGATTCAGTACCGTAAATGAAATTTTACATTGTGATCTTACCAGCGCTACAGAATTACTTTTCCTATCACAAAATTATCTCCTACATCTACATTTATACTCCGCAAGCCACCCAACGGTGTGTGGCGGAGGGCACTTTACGTGCCATCTTCATTACCTCCCTTTCCTGTTCCAGAAGCGTATGGTTCGCGGGAAGAACGACTGCCGGAAAGGCTCCGTGCACGCTCGAATCTCTCTAATTTTACATTCGTGATCTCCTCGGGAGGTATAAGTAGGGGGAAGCAATATATTCGATACCTCATACAGAAACGCACCCTCTCGAAACCTGGACGGCAAGCTACACCACGATGCACAGCGCCTCTCTTGCAGAACCTGCCACATGAGTTTGTTAAACAACTCCGTAACGCTATCGCGCTTACCAAATAACCCTGTGACGAAACGCGCCGCTCTTCTTTGGATCTTCCCTATCTCCTGCGTCAACCCGACCTGGTACGGATCCCACACTGATGAGCAATACTCAAGCATAGGTCGAACGAGTGTTTTGTATGCCACCTCCTTTATTGATGGACTACATTTTCTAAGGACTCTCCCAATGAATCTCAACCTGGTACCCGCCTTACCAACAATTAACTTAATATGATCATTCCACTTCAAATCGTACCGCACGCATACTCCCAGATATTTTACAGAAGTGTATGCTTCAAGTTTATCAACAATTACGAACGATGCCAATAATAAGAACGGTGTAACACGGTTATAAGATATGGCTGACACATGTAATTAATGAAACTAATTACAGCAGTTATTGTTCTTATGCTATATTAGAATAACACGTTGATTTTATCCATACTGGATGAGAGGTCGTGGTTGTGAATGTCAATGTTAAAAAATATATCGGCTCAACCACTTGTTTATAGTGTACAACACTAAGATTAACGCGTTTCGGATGTCAAGCTTCCATCATCAGAATAATAAAAAGTGAAAGAACCTGTTAAAACTCGCTAAAATGGAACATGCACCGGGCACAATAAAATTGATAATAAAATTAAAACATCGTGGCTACTTAAAAAATTTTTTTTTTGCCTGGTGCATGTTCCATTTTAGCGAGTTTTAACAGGTTCTTTTACTTTTTATTATTCTGATGATGGAAGCTTGACTTCCGAAACGCGTCAATCTTAGTGATTTACACTATAAACAAGTGGTTGAGCCGATATATTTTTTAACATATAATAACACGTGTTGAAAATACTGCCAAATTACCTTACCTTACGCTAATTAGGGTTTTTCGTCTTCAACCACACAGGTTTTGCTCGGATAACATTGAATTTAACACATTGACTTATTTTTGATGTAATTTTACCTTTGAAGCTGCTTGTTTCTTTAAAAAAACATAGAGGATGGTGGGAAAGGGGGTGGGGACGTTACTGGTACTCAAGAATTTAGAACTCCACACTCTGCAGTCAATTTATCTTCGACTTATCAGTCTTAATCGCGAAGTGGTTGGCGTCTGATTTAAGCGCACAGAGTTGTCGATTTCGACCAGAAAGTCGCCGCGTAGAACGGTTTTCAGCCGTTTGAGCACGCGTTACGTATGTCCCTTTTCCTGTGGTTGCAGTCCGCCTCCATACGTTACGGGTGAGAGCCCCCTCCCGCACAGCGAGTCTGAGACCTCTCTCCCTCATTACGAGCATTCCGCGTCCCTCACAACAAGTGGTCGCGCGCCGCCGGTGACTCGCCGAGCGGAATGCAGGCGGGCGAGATCCCGCATGCGCGCGCGTGTCTGCACAAAAGCCGCCGCGGCCCAGCGACGCAGCATTCTGCCGCCACAAAACCGCCGCTGCGGCGTCCATTCAACGCGCTGCTAGCCGCCGATCGATCTGCGCCATTCAGAAACCGCGGCGGTTCTCCGGCCCGACTGCCGCGAGCGGTTTCCTTTTCTCGGCGAGTGCCCGCCTGCGGCAGACATAAAAGGCACCAGCGCCGGCGGAATATCGGCGGACGAGTTTCCCGGCGCTTAGTGGGGAGCCTCGTGCGAAAATAGGGGGCGGCGAGTGGGTGGTCCGTGACCGGGATTAAGTCCCCAGTCTGCGGCCACAATTTGCTGCACACATTGAAACGTTTGCACGTCCACGTTACAGCTTTAAACAACTACACCGTCGGAAATGGGAATTTACGCCATGAAGCAACAGACCTATACTTACTGAAATTTGTAGGTTCATCACATGTTGATTATGTTGTGCTCTTCAGTCCGAAGACTGATTTTATCCGTCTCACCACGCTAGTTATCCTATGCAATCCTGTCAATCAATCCACAACCATCCCACCTCACGTCTATTGTGTGGTGCGGTGCGCATGTCATTCTGATTTGTGTAAGTTATCAATCTGCGTATGGAAGTGAAACGTGGACGATAAATATTTCGGACAAGAAGAGAATAGAAGCTTTCGAAATGTAGTGCTACAGAAGAATGCTGAAGATTAGATGGGTAGATCACATAACTAATGAGGAGGTATTGAATAGAACTGAAGAGAAGAGAAATTTGTGGCACAACTTGACTAGATGAAGGGATCGGTTGGTAGGGCATATTCTGAGGCATCAAGGGATCACCAATTTAGTATTGGAGGGCAGCGTAGAGGGTAAAAATCGTAGAGGGAGGCCAAGAGATGAATACACTAAACAGATTCAGAAGGATGTAGGTTGCAGTAGGTACTGGGAGATGATGAAGCTTGCAGAGGATAGAGTAGCATGGAGAGCTGCATCAAACCAGTCTACGGAGAGTAAGTTATGTTATTGTTAAACAGTCTTTGGCCTTGGTGTCAAATCAAACACCTTTCAGCCGCCCAATTTCCAGACTTATTTTATTTAGCTGCCAGTTTCGGCGATTTGCTATGCCATTTCCAGGCCCTCTGACCGACGTGTAGGAAGATTCCAACCTCGGTTCCGTTCAAAATAGGAGCCAACATGTAAATACTGGTATCTGTATATGTCCGTTCGATACAGAGATCACTTCAACCATCATTGGAAATTAGACTGTTGATAGAGGCTTGATTTGACATTCTGTAGGGAACAGCCGAATCCCGCAACCATCTCTGAAAAAATGGACACACGAAGAATCTTTGGTCTAGTTGTCGCACAGTATTTGCCTCTGCCCAGTCTGATACGTTCTTAGTTGAATGTGGTTTGTGCTGAACGTATTCACTAGTGCTGTGCTGACCTGTGATTGTATCTTATATGGATGTGGTGTCTGTTCTTTCGGACATGTCCGAAATATGACCATATTAGTATATAGTTCTGGCAATACCGGCCATGACCTTCTTCTGTTCGGATGCACACAAATTCGACGAACTCTCACGGGACTTGGTAAGAATGCCTTCCACGAGTAATGAGTGTGTTGGGGTCGAACACTACGAATGTAGTGTGTGGACATACAAGGTGAAAATGTGGGTCTTGCGGGAGGCGTGCGTGAGATAGTCCGTGGAGTCGCACTATCCTCTATGCCCTCGGTGATAGCCGGCACGGCAGCTCAGCGTGTTAGGTCAGAGGGTTCAGCTATCCTATATAATAAAAAACTGAGTGAACGGATCAACGAACAACAAGATCAAGTGTCATAGGACGTCCGCCACGAACAAAGTCAACGAACAATATGGAACAAAATGAGATTAACAAAAAAAAGAGCATTCGACTGCAGATCGAGAGGTCCCTGGTTCAAACCCGGGTGCTCCCTTCCATTTTTAAATTTACGCCGGCACGATAGCTCAGCGTTTTTGGTCAGAGGGTTAGCTGCCCTCTGCAATAAAAAAAACTGACCGATCAACGAAGAACTTAAACGGATGTCTTACGACGTCCGCCCCGAGCAGTTGCAACGAACGAAATCGAACAAAATGAGATGGGAAAAAAAAGAAAAAAAAAGGAAGATGGACAGAGCGTGTGCCATGTAAGCAGGAGATCCCGGGTTCGGGTCCCGGTCGGGGCACACATTTTCGCCTGTCCCCGTTGATCTATATCAACGCCCGTCGGCAGCTGAAAGTATTAATACGGTTCTAAATTTGTGATTTTATCTGTTGGACGAAGAAACTTTTATTGTAAAGGACAATAGGGCTGAATATCGAAAGGCGAAAATAATATAAATTGTAAATAATGTTATTTTGTTTGACGAGAAGAAGTTTGAGGTAAGACTGCAGCACTGTGCAGCTACATTGTCTGCATGATTATTGTCAGCTAGTTACCTTTGTTCACTTGCTCAGAGCTGAGAGAAAGACCGCCCGCCTTCCTTTGGTCAGTTGGGTTTAACGTCCCGTCGACATCGAGGTCATTAGAGACGGAGCACAAGCTCGGATTATGTCAGGGGAAGGGAAGGAAATCGGCCGTGCTTTATCAAAGGAACCATCCCGGTATTTGCCTGGAAAGATTTTTGGGAAATCACGGGACAACAAAATCAGGATAAGTTTCCTTTAATTTACGTCTATGGTCACAATCGTTTCTGTTTAACAGATTACCGGTTGCGCATTTGAAAAAAAGACAAGTTGTGTTTAGACCAGTTACAGTTCAGTTCAAACTAGGCTGTGCTTAGTCAAAGGTTAGCTTGCGAGTTTAAGTGTACACGTATTTTGGTAATTCGCAGACTTTGTATAGAGTGGAAAGTAAACTGGGGCTAAATTTGATGCAGAAACACAGAGTGGGGAACTTAACACCACCTGAAGCTGCTTGCTGTATTCAAGCCTTGAGAACCCTATATATTCGACATGTAAACACGTGCTCTAAAATGCACACCTTAAGAGCTATGAGTACGTGATCATCTTCGCTACTTGGAAACACAACTCTTCTAATGAACAATAGCGCATAACTTTCAACGTATGTATTTTAGAGCAAATGTTTACTAGGAATTTTTTTCTTGTTTTGTCTATACTACTACTTCCCAAAATGTGGAAATCAAAGAACTTGGAGTAGAAGAGATTTGTTTCACAGTATCTAAGATGCAAAATTGCTCGTAGATCTTTAGGTACGCATTTTCGACCCGATGTTTACTAAGACCTTTTGCTTTTAGTAACGTGTACTTTCAACTGTATGCTTTTATGCCATTAATTATGATACGCCCTGCATATTCTTATTTCTTACTCATAAACGATTTCATTGAAATTTCCTCTTCCAGTTTTAAGGGCCTCGTTACTATACATCTGGAACACCGCAGGAGAGACGCAGCGCTTCGTCCCAATCCTTGTAAACCATCAACCCTTTCCACAGACGGTTACTTACTTTGACTCTACTTTTATTATCATCACGAAGTTCTTTTCACTGCATACATACACTCAGATGACAGAAGTTACGAGATAACGATATGCACATATACGGATGACTGTAGTATCGTGCACAAAAGGTATAAAAGGGCAGTGCACTGGTGAAGCCGTCTTTTATACTCAGGTGATTCATACGAAAATATTTCCGACAGGGTCATGGCCGCACGACAGGATTTAACAGAGTGTGAATGCAGAATGGTAGTTGGAGCCAAACGCATGGGACATTTCATTTCGGGAATCGTTGGGGGATTCAATATTCCGATATCCGCAGCGTCAATAGTGGGCCAGATTTCAGGTATAACGTCTGACCGACCGCCTTCACTTAATGACCGAGGGCAGCGGCGTTTGGATCTAAGTACGACGGGAAAGTAATGGTCGGCATATCTGGAAGCATGGCCGGGCAATTTATTATGGATTAATGGGCATAGTCTTGAAGAAGCGAGGACTTAAATGTGAAGCGCACTGTGGGCCCAAGTCGTAACAGTAAAAGCCCGCTGCCACATTGTGTCGCTGCCGTGGACTTCCGTCGATCCACCGACACAACGAGGGAAGTAAGATCTACGTAATTTTCGTAGGATGAAATTGTGGAAGGCTTGCTAGTGACTGTGCTTTTCTCTGTAGTTGAACAATTAATAACAAGCATTTTATAATCGAAGTGTTGCAGTTACATTCCATCCGAGCCCGCATCTCGTGGTCGTGCGGTAGCGTTCTCGCTTCCCACGCCCGGGTTCCCGGGTTCGATTCCCGGCGGGGTCAGGGATTTTCTCTGCCTCGTGATGGCTGGGTGTTGTGTGCTGTCCTTAGGTTAGTTAGGTTTAAGTAGTTCTAAGTTCTAGGGGACTGATGACCATAGATGTTTAGTCCCATAGTGCTCAGAGCCAACATTCCATCCGACAATAACACCAAGTAGGTTCCTTCCAATCCTTACCTCATTGAACCGAGTGTGTCACGCCATTATGAAAAGAAAATATGTTAATTATCAGATTATTTGCATAGACGGTGAAGAGTAAATTTCAGACTGGTTATCGTAGTTAATTGTTGCAGTTAATAAGCTTGCGCCAACCGTAGTAACTTAATAATAGACTGAAGTAATAAATTTGATTATTAAGATTTATTTCAATGTATATTCAGCTGAAGTTAGATCAAGGATATTTCATGAAACTATAAAGCTTATTCCACCTGACAATCCCCCAATTAATGAATTGTTATCAGTCAAAACATAGTTAATTATTGGCAATATATTTCATTATCAGTAGATTAAACTGTGCAAAGTACGTAATTTTAGAGACAGAATGACAGTCCATTATTCAAAATCTCGATAGATAATTATCTGTGTTGTCAGCATTGCACTTAGCTGACAAATTATGAACAAATTAATTATCATAATACTTATTGAAAGTTAACCATTAATGTTTAAGTGTAGTTAGATTGTTATGACATCGTTTTATATGACTACTGAGCCTGACACAGCACTTACGTAAAAGTTCCCGTTCCACCTGCTGCGCTAAAAACAGGTAAACTTTATTTTTGACACAATTATTCACGTACTTAACATTACTGTCGCTCATCAGTTGATCTGGCGACCGATTTTTTAATTGCTTTTACAACTTAATCGTTTCTTTCGGCAAAATTTCCAATGGCAAAATTTATTTCCAAATTATTTCCATTATTTAATTTTCCTATCGTTATTGAATGAAATTAATTACTCATTCAATAACGATCAAGTTATAACGTCTCCTGTTTCCCGCGGAATAATCATTATTTACTTCGTATTCGGATGCCTTATCCCAGAGCGGGTCAAAATTCGTAATTCACGGTCTTTGTCAACTTGTAATTTCGCAAATCCCGGGAAGCAGGGGGGTGTTATATAGGCTCCTGTCATAATATTCGTGGGAAGACGATACTATTAAATAACATATTTTCAAGTCAGGCAGGTTCTCGGCCACAACAGTTTACATTGAGAGGTAGCACTGTTTCTGACTTTTGTCAACTCTGTGTATCTACTGCAAAATTTTTTGACTCGAAGTGTGACAACAAAATGGTACGTAAATAAATGGAAGCTCCAACAGTGTTGAACGCACAGGAGGCGGTCAACACAGCGATTGAGCTTCTGATGGGCCGATCAGGCAAGCAGAGTGCGAGGGAAGGCAGGCTTGTTTGGCGTGCTGCGCGCGAAAGGCACAGGACAGGAGCGTTTCGAACGCTTAATTAAAAGGCGTCGTCAGGCGCGCCTGTAACCGGCGGTTAAGCCGGCCCGTCATTAGGCGGCACGCGGCTGCCATTCTGCGGCCGCCCGGACTGCAAATCATCTCGGCTAACGAAGACGCGCGCGCCACCTCAACACGCAGATGAATCTCGCCTTCCGAAGGGGCCCCGCGTGTAATTAAAACGGACTGCAATCTCGATGGGCGTGTCTCCCGCACCCAACAAAGCGCGGCTCTGTTAGTACCTCGCTATCAGTCAGCCCACTATCTGTATATCTGAGTGAACTGGAGGTGTTGCAGCAGGGCCAGTCCGCCAGCTAGTTACTTATCTCGCCCGAAAGAAAATAAAAGTGGCACACCTGAAATTTGTCTCAAGAGGATAATTATACGCTGCAGTCGAAAGATAGAAGGTGTTGGGTGAACGACCCGGGGAGCTAGCCGTGAGCATGTTACACCCAATTTAAGCCAGCGCTTCGCATTCTCATTACGCGCCTGCTCACAAATGTCTTCGCGCTCGCAGATCTGCATAGCAAGAGAACCCGCAGCTATCGATTTCGATAATCATCACATATTACGTGGAGGTTTTCTTTTTAAAGAAAATGGCTTTATTTATTTTAAAGTAAATGAAATGGTGAAACCGTTTCCAGAACATTGTTTCACTCAACATTCAAGAGCCTTTCGCAATATACGCAGAGCAAAGGTGGGACATCAAGGAAGCCGAAAGGAGAAAGTATGCTGAAACTTTAAAAGCCTCCTTCTATTAGAAAGATCTGACAATCTGGTACACGACTGCTGCATATTAACTGAATGTATTACTGACAAGGGAACCTCCCCATCGCACCCCCCCTCAGATTTAGTTATAAGTTGGCACAGTGGATAGGCCTTGAAAAACTGAACACAGATCAATCGAGAAAACAGGAAGAAGTTGTGTGGAACCGTGATAAAAATTAGTAAGATATACAAACTGAGTAGTCCATGTGCAAGATAGGCAACATCAAGGAAAATGTGAGCTCAGGAGCGCCTTGGTCCCGTGGTTAGCGTGAGTAGCTGCAGAACTACAGGTTCTTGGTTCAAGTTTTCCCTCGACTGAAAATTTTACTTTATTTTCGCAAAGTTATGATCTGTCCGTTCGTTCATTGACGTCTCTGTTCACTGCAATACGTTTAGTGTCTGTGTTTTGCTACCGCACCGCAAAACCGTGCGATTAGTAAACGAAAGGACGTGCCTCTCTAATGGGAACCGAAAACATTTGATCGCAAGGTCATAGGTCAACCGATTCCTCCACAGGAAAACACGTCTGATATATTCTATACGACACTGCTGACGGCATGTGCGTCACATGGCGGGAATATGTTGTCGACCCACCTAACTTGTACACTTGGTGAATGGGTAAAAAGATTCTTCTACCTTGCCCGATTTAGGTTTTCTTGTCGATGTGATAATCACTCCCAAAAAAGTGATGAAAACATAAGAGTTTGTCACATAAACTGAAAATAAAAAATTAAACTTTTCACTCGATGGAAGACTTGAACCTAGGACCTCTCGTTCCGTAGCTGCTCTCGTTAACCACGGGACCACGGCGCTCCTTGGCTGCCAGTCTTCTTGATGTTGCCTATCTTGCGTGGACTACTCAGTTTGTATATTTTACCAATTTTTTTCACGGTTCCACACAACTTCTTCCTGTTTTCTCGATTGATGTGTGTTCAGTTTTTCAAGGCCTATCCACTGTGCCAACTTATAACTAAATCTGAGGGGGGTGCGATGGGGAGGTTCCCTTGTGAGGAAATTCCTCAGCATAAGCTGTTCTGCATTATGAATACACGTAAATAAATTCCTGTGAAAAGGAGGTCATCAACGTTAGGAAGCACCACCGACCGAGGTGGCGCAGTGGCTAGACACTGGACTCGCAATCGGGAGGACGACGGTTCAATCCCGCGTCCGGCCATCCTGATTTAGGTTTTCCGTGATTTCCCCAAATCGCTCCAGGCAAATGCCGGGATGGTTCCTTTGAAAGGGCACGGCCGACTTCCTTCCCCGTCCTTCCCTAATCCAATGGGACCGATGACCTCGCTGGCTGATCTCCTTCCCCAAAACAACACAACAGGAAGCACTGATTAATTATGATCAACAAAGCATGCAGAGAAACTGCACCAGTTTATAAGACATTTCTAACGACACTAAACCCCTCTACTGTGTTCTTTTAATTTATATGAACTCATCTCTTATTACTTATAGCTGGACGCGCCTGCAACTCTGCTTGCTTTTCCGCGTTCTCGAAATGACTTAGACTAGGTGCGCACGGGATGCGTAAATATGCGATAGGACGTAGCACGATGTCTTGCGTCAAGTTATCGCGTGACAACGCCTCGGCCGGTCGATGTGGCCGTGCGGTTCTAGGCGCTACAGTCTGGAGCCGAGCGACCGCTACGGTCGCAGGTTCGAACCTGCCTCCGGCATGGATGTGTGTGATGTCCTTAGTGTGGTGTCACCGCTAGACACCACACTTGCTAGGTGGTAACTTAAATCGGCCGCGGTCCTGTAGTACATGTCGGACCCGCGTGTCGCCACTGTGTAATCGCAATCCTAGCGCCACCACATGGCAGGTCACAATACACGGACTAGACCTCGCCCCAGTTGTACGGACGACATAGCTTGCGACTAGACCTACCAAGTCTTCCTCTCATTTGCCGAGAGACAGATAGAATAGCCTTCAGCTTAGACCTTAGCTACTACCTAGCAAGGCGCCATTTGTATCAGTGCTTATAGCTTACTACTATTCAAGAGATGTATTCCAAGGATTCATTAAAGTTAAGTATAAAAGAAGCTCCCTTCTTTTCTTTATAGTTTTCATCCAGTATCCTGTTTCAGACTTCACGCCCGTCTGCGTTAGTTTAGCGTGCACCTAGCTACCTCATTGTGTCTATGCTGTAGGAGCTAGACACAACACTTAGGTTAGTTAGGTTTAATTAGTTCTAAGTTCTCGGCGACTGATGACCTCAGAAGTTAAGTCGCATAGTGCTCAGAGCCATTTGAACCATTTGACAACGCCTCGTCTTTTGCTCGCCATGTAGTCCGAAGGAATCAGTGCAGTCAGGCTTTTAGTTAGTGAGGCTGTCACGTCTTTCTTCATATTACTTTTTGTATGCAGGCTAGGTGTAAACGCGTACAGTTGAAAGTACTCTAAACTACATGGAAAAAAGTCTGAGTTAACATGGGCTCCAGAACGCGTTTCTTAAGTGCTAGGACCACTACTTCATCTTCGATACTATGAGACCCCTGCTACTGCAAGCTCTTTCCATATTTTTGGAGGGGACAGCATGGACTAAAACAAAAAAAGAAAAAAAATACGAATAAAAATGAGGGTTGATGTGCATGTCTTAAGATTTTACTATCACTTGTTCAATAGAAGAGATATGTTACATAATATAGAAGATGAAGAAGTGCACATATCTCTTAGGGTATGCGTTTTAGAGGGCGTGATTGCTAAGACGTACTTTGCTTCCAGTATTGTGTACTTTTAACTGTATGCATTCATGCCCTTAAGTTACGATACGTACTGTATGCAATGGGCACACCAGGCCTAATAAGACGAAGGAGTGAAACATGGAAACAAGAAGGGGTGAGAATGATATGCTATGAAATACTTGCATGAAATAAAATACTGCGATGGGACACTACAGAGGGTGTTATCAACAGTTTTACAAGATGGTTAATTCTCCCACTGGTTACAATTACATGCTTATGTAAGCGTACCGTCTAATTATATTTAAGGGGCTCCGGAACGCCCTATACTTGCAATGTTAAAATAACGCTTATAAATTACATATTTCCTCACAAAGTATTTGAGGTAGGAAGTTGAACTTTTTACAGATTATTTATTGGAATATGGGCTACAACTTAACACAGGGATTTTACAAAATTTTAGTTCAGTTATTAAACATGATTTTTTTCAATTGTAATGAAAATTCACAACATTTTTTTGCAATTTTTTATTTATATATTCGAAAATATACAGTTTTTTGGGAAAAGGCTGTGTTAAATTATGCAGAAGGTACTGTGTAACATTTACTGAAAGTTTGAAACAAATATGTTTGGAAGATCCTTAGAAAACATGTAATTAGTATGAGAAAATAAAAGTTTTGGGAATCGAGCGACAAAGATTGGATTAACTTTTTAGTGCATTCCAGGTCCATAGGATGGATTGTCTTCATCCTCTGCAAACTCCTCCTCCAGCTTCCTCTTGTTCCTCCTCCTGTTTACTCTTGCTTGTATTTCTAGACTCTTTACAGCCCTGTCTACAGCCCGAAGGCGTTCCTTGTCTAAAGCAAGCATCGCTCGTACCATGTTAGAACCTATCTTCATTCTCATATTTCTAAATACCTTTGGTTTTCCAACATTTCTCCTTTTCTTAAAAGCCTTCAGAGGATTTCTAATAACTTTACTTTTACTCAATATTATACTTCAACAAAACAGAGACTCAAGAAACAGAATTAATTACGAATATTTTCGAGATAACGACAGAGTAAATAAACATGAAACAATCGACAATCACACCAGCCATATATATTGAACCATCACAGGTCAGCCACAACACATACTTTATCTCACATCACTAAAATGTACCTGATGAACACGGACGTTAATAATAACACCATTTGACAGCAGTTTAACAGCGCCACAGTGGGTCACGCCCATGTAGAACACATTTCAAAAAAAATTTAAAAATAGTTGTAGTCTTCGGAATTGAATAAATTATATATCTATTAAAAGGTAATAGTCGGCAGATTCAGAAAACGCAAAAAAGTAAAAATTGAACTTTTCATGATTTTGACCCTTTCCGGAGCCCCTTAAAACCTTGGTTTACTTGTATCTATTTTGGTCATAAGAAAATTCCTCTAGTAGTTTACGATCTAGAAAGAGATGGGATTTAAAATTAAGTTCTGAAATTCCTTCAAAATTTTGTAAGAAACTACTTGGAATAGCTCTTCTCGCGTATTGATCTCCATGTTTGCCATATTACTCTTGCACGCCCCACGTCCTGCCTTAAATTTTGCTTAGCATAGTTTACTGTAACAGGGGAGAGAACTCTTCTGACTACACCCCCTGCTTAATGTCAGCGGGAGCTGTTACCGTAATAATTAATCAAATACGCTGCCCGACAAAAATAGTGAATCACTCAGGAGACATGAGCGGTTATCGATGTAACTTCATACACGTGCACACAATCGGCGTGTGTATAAAAGGTTAGAGCGGCAACGTTCTGGCAGGCAGTACGACCAACTGAAAGCATTGGTGTTGCTCGTGTTTAGTGCTACTGTCAGGCCTGGTAGGGTTTATATGAGCCGTGAAGGGCGTCGGATGTTGAGTGGTCACTGTGCGGGACTGGGAGATGCCGTGTACTTGTTTGAGACAGCGTTGTCGGCTCCTGACAAAGCTAGAAAGGGACCGAAGGAGTCGCCGTTTGCCCGGCTGATCGAATCTCGTAATATCCAACTTTGGGGGGCATTCTGATGTGTCAGTGGCTCGTTGTTGGACTGCAAAACAACATGAAGTTTGGTTGGTTTGGTTTGTTTTAGGGCGCAAAGCGACTGAAGTCGTAAGTGCCCATGTCATAACGTTACAACACTAATACGAAGAAAAGTTAAAAGGGTCTACACATTAAGCCCAATAGACGACAGGAAAGAGAGCTAAGAACAAAGGCTTCCTCTTCGAGAAAGGTCCACGAAATACGCCGTAGAGGCAACGGAGGCCCCTAACTAAATATCAGAGGTCCTTCGCCATATTGCTGCGACAGATAAAAAGTAAAAAGCGGTCGACAGCTCGCGCGTCTTTCGCTAAAATGGCTGATAACTTCACATGGCAAACATATACTAGAACGTAAGTGGTTAAAAAAAAAGGGCATTCGGTAAGGAAATGACGAACCGTCAAAGGTTGGCGACAATGAGGACAAAGTGGCGGGGGATCTCCACTTAACAAGTGGCGATGGCTGAAACGACAGTGCTCTATATGCTGAAACGTCCCCTTAGAAAAATTTATGAATTACTGTGCTGATAATCCTCTTACATTATTTGATTTTCAAACAACTGAGCAGAACTGAACGTACTCAGACATTACGCTGTTTACCTATTCTGATCAACACTAAATTGAAACACAATATTTTTAGCGCAACGCAATCTGACTTTCAAAAATCCCTACAAAAGAATGGCCCCGACTAACAATAGCCTATACCTTTCATGAATCACTTACCTCACAAAAATCTTCTTTACTCGAATTACTGCAATGCAGCGAGCGCCACTACTGCCAGCTGAATAAAAGGTTCTAACTACTGAAGTCACAAACTACTGATAGGCATACTAAGCAAATGAAGGATTTAGATAGAGAGCAAACAATGTATTTACCTTAATAGTGTTCAAAAGTCATTATATATATATATATATATATATATATATATATATATATATATATATATATATAATATCAGTTCATGACATACAGTCTTACAAATTTACTTTCTCTGATGGACACACGTCCAGATCATCCGCTCTCAAAACTTCGCCATCTCTTTCCCCACATCCACCATTGCTGGCGGCTCACCTCCAACTGCGCAACACTACGCGCTGTTCACAGCCAGCTGCCCAACACTACAATAGCAAATTCCAACAATGCAAACCAGCCACAGACAGCACACAGCACAGCCAGTGATTTTCATACAGAGCGCTACGTGGCGTTACCAACATAAAAACCTAAACGCGTACTAAAAACGCAACCAAGTTAAAATGATCTCGCTGCCAGGGGGCCCAAAGGAGGTCGGTGAAGCCGCTGGAAGAAGTTTAATTCCCCGGGAACTTCTTCCCATGAAGATAACACCAGTGATGTTGCCAAACTGACACTACCTGCCGACAGACGGCAACACAGAGATCATCCGAAGGAATGGAAGAGGCAGCAGGCCCAGGTAGGAGCACTAGACTACAGCCTTGGTAGCAGCGTCAGCAGCCTTGTTTCCTGTCGGGCTAACGTGACCAGGAACCCACATAAACATCACAGCGGCTCCCTCAACAGCGAGTAAATGGAAGCTTCATTGGACCCGTTGCACTAAGGGATGGACTGTGTTCAGCGCACTGAGAGAATCAGAGCACATGAAAACAAAAAGCCTGTGTGGTCGGATGTAGTGAGTAGCCTGATAGAAGGCGGGGTGAATACTGAGCAGTGTTCTGGCAGCCGATACCGAAAATGGTCGATGCCAATGACGAAGGCATACCACACCACAGTCCGTCTTAAGGCCATCAGTGTAGACGAAGGTGCTATCGCTAACTTTCGTCCGAAGGTCGACAAAGTTACAGCGACAGATCGAATCAGGAGTAGCTTCCATAGGACGCAAACGAAGTCCAAGATGAACATGGGCCGCCGCACGAAGCCGAGGCAGTAAAGGGTTCAACCTTTAGGGAACGTTGCAGGTAGCGTTAAGTTAATCTGCAGGAGCAATAGCCGAAAGCGAATACTCTTGGAGGTAACACAGGAAAAGGACGCTTCTGATACTGGCGGTCAAGGGAGTCATCGGAGGAGGAGGCATTGGATGGGTGGCCTGGCATGGAAGACAAACGGCAGGAGTATATGCTGAGGAGGACAACGCGCTGGTGCGCCGGCCTGTATGGCCGAGCAGTTCTAGGCGCTTCAGTCTGGAACCGCGCGACCGCTACGGTCGCAGGTTCGAGTCCTACCTCGGGCATGGATGTGTGTGATGTCCTTAGGTTAGTTAGGTTTAAGTAGTTCTAAGTTCTAGGCGACTGATGTCCTCAGATGTTGAGTCCCATAGTGCTCAGAGCCATTTGAACCAATTGACATCACGCTGGTATGACAGTGGTAGTTCGGCAGCTTATGGACAGCGATTCTCAATCGGGATAGCTCAAACGGATTCCACGACGCTGGATTGTATTAAGACGGAGTAAGATGGACGGATATGCAGATGGATAAACGAAACGCCCTTAGCCCAGGTTCTAACGGGCAAGGGACCGCTACAAACGGAGGAGGGTAGTCCGACCCGCTCCCCAGTAAGTTCCGATTAGGACACTGAGCGACTGGGTACAGTGGGCCATCGCCGCCAAGATTCCCATCGAATTGCTGTCCAGTGCGTAGGCTGCAATTAATACCGCAACACAAATGGCTGTGCCTGGAGAGGCCCTGTGTCTGGAAAGCATGGACAGCAAATAAATGGCATCGCTCTATGTTCAGCGAAAGAATCTCAGCTGAGCACTACGCCAGGTGACTATAGCCGTCAAGTACGGCAGTGACCTCGTCAGAGGCCCCGTTTTTCAAAAGTTTTAGGCAGGTGCCGCGGTGCTACTCGTAGCGTCGTGGTGGAGAGCCATCGGGTGTGCGTACAGCTCACAGCTGGTAGTGACTGAGGGAACTAGGGCAGGAAAATGCTACATGACGGATATCTTACGTCACCACGTGTTACCCCTCATGCGATAGGATCCATTTTTCAACAGGACGATACTGTTCCACATATGACGCTTGTCTCTGTGAATTGTCTGCGTGAGCTGATCTACTCCCGTGAAAAGTAAGATCCCAAGTTATGATCTGCCTGAACAATTGTGGAAATGGCTCAGACGTAAACTCCGTCCCAGTGCCACTATCCAGAATATCAAAGGATAGTTACAGCAGATGCGGCAGATCTTGCCTCTGGGGAGGACACACCGGCTTTGTGACACATTTCCTAAGCTAATCACTTCATGCATCCAGGCCAGAGAGGGTGCAACCGCAAATTAATAAGTAGGCTCATACCGATAAGTTATTTGT
The DNA here is from genome assembly GCF_023898315.1 of Schistocerca nitens. Classification (NCBI taxonomy): domain Eukaryota; kingdom Metazoa; phylum Arthropoda; class Insecta; order Orthoptera; family Acrididae; genus Schistocerca; species Schistocerca nitens. Next base: position 10,480,537 of record NC_064619.1, on the reverse strand, counting down.
AAATGTGACTCCATTTTGAAACCACTGAAGTAACATATTAACCCGTCAACTCGTAAAGTTTCATTTTATTCGTTTCTTCCCTTGCAACTGTTTCACTTTTGTTGTTAGGCAGTGTATAACACAGAACACTTTTAACAATTTTGGGCAAACTGGAGAAAATCACATTTATAAAACCATCCGCGTTGCTCACTAACAACCCTCCTACGTGGCAAATTATTACGTGTTATCTCGCACTGAAACCGTAGCTTGCCATGGAGCTGGGAGGAGAGCAGAGTTTGGTTCTAATGCTGGCGCAGCTGCCGCTGGTAACTGGGCCGAACGATCCGTGTACTTGCCTAAAGCAGTGTACAATACGTTACACAGACACTCTATGAATCTAAATAACTACTATTAAATAGCAGGATTGGAACATAAATAGTGACAACTATTTATTCACAAACGATACAAAACAGCTACATGTTTGCACCTGTTGCTGTCCTTCAAAGTAGTCACCAGCGTTGTGTAGAACCCGTTGCCAGCGATGTGGAAGGCGTAGTATACCGACAGCAGAGCTTGTTCTGTTGATGGTGCGAATGGAGCGGTCTACTGCCTGTCGAATCTCTGGAACAGTTATGAAGCGAATGCCACGAAGTGGTTCCTTCCTCTTCGAAATCAAATCAAAGTCACAAGGACTCAAATCCGGTGGGTATGGTGCATGGTACACTACTTCCCAGTCCCAGCGACCGAACAGAGCAGCCACAGCTTGCTCTGTATGCCGCCCGCGCATTGTCGCGCAAAATGATGGGTGGTTTGCGCAGAAAGTGTCGCCGCTTCTTTCCCAAAGCTGGAAGCAGGTGATGCTCCAAAAACGAACACTAATACGGTGCTTTGACGGTCTGCCGTGGTGGAACGCAATCAAACCATCATTTTGCACGACAATGCGCGGACTCGTACAGCGCAAACTGTGGCTGCTCTGTTCGGTCGATGGGACTGGGAAGTACTGAACTATCCACCATACTCCCCAGACTTAATTCCTTGTGACTTTGATTTGATTCCGAAGATGAAGGAACCACTTCGTGGCATTCGCTTCAGAACTGTTTCAGAGATCTGACAGACAGTAGACCGCTCCATTCGCACCATCAATAGCACAGTGTAACGCCGGAAATGCATATCCTCCTATTTCCATCTATTGTACTATAATTTTTGTTCCTTATTTTTGTTACCTGAATATATGACATTTCTGTATCTTTACATATTGTAATAGTTTTACTATATATATATATATATATATATATATATATATATATATATATATATGTGCATTTATGTCGATGTATAATTGGTTTGTTTCGTAAATATTATTTGTATTTTTACGCTGGGTCTTGCCTAGGGAAAACTGCTATCGAACGATTACATCGATGGGTCGTGCGAAGAATCAAAGTGTGTAGGATCTTTGGTAGCGTTAACTCTGCCGCGTGGAGCGCGGGCAGAGCAGTTGGAGTCTGGCTGGAGTAGCGAGTGGAGCAGGTGTGTTGTGTGACGCTCCCGCGAGTTGCCGCGCTTTCGGGGTTTGGCAGCATGTAATTGCGCTCGACTTGCGATGATAGTTTCTGACATGGTGTCGCGGACGGGAAGCATTAGCTGGCGCACATCAAGAGCCCGTTTCGTCTGGTGACCGTGTCGAGAAGAAGGCGCGCCAACATCCAGCTTCTGCAACAGCGACGGCCGACAATGAGTGACTGTCGCCACCTCCTCGATCGACGGCTTCAAACCTTCAATCAACCAACAAGGAAGACTAAAAGCACGTAAAGTTTCAGAACTGTATGGCAGACCTCAGCTTTTCAAACTGTTCCATTTGCCTCGCAAAATTACAGCAACTTAGCATGAACCTTTGTTCCTCATTGTCCCAATTGCATTGCCAAGCAGGGTCCCTTCCTTTTCCGAAATGAACCCGAGTGTCGTTGAAATTCAAACGCCAGCATTAAAATAATATAATTTAATTTCACTGCCTTAATTTCAGAGTTCCGTTAAAGTATTCATAACTGGCTACAATATTTAGATTACACGAGCACAAATTAAGAGTGCGAGTTTTGTTAGCATATTTTAGCTTACCTGTGACTGCAGTTCAGCTTGGTACGTACAAAATTTTACTATTGTTAATTGTTCAGAATCATTTAATTCAAGTTCAAAGTTAAATCTCTTATTTCTAAATTGCGTAGAGTCAAGTTGCTTTTGAAATGATTGTTGAGGTAGTCCAAGACTAACCGTAGTTTACTGGGTTTCGATGTGCTTCAGAAAGAAAGCTCACTATTAACTTCAGTCACTAAATTAACTTTCGATTTTCCGGTTTTATTAATTCTTTTGCTAAATTAAGTCAAGAGTGTAGCGAAATTTATTACTTCTGACAAACTTTCAGTTTTCACACTACACGTGTCAACCTTCAGTTGCCACGCCTCTAGTGCTAATTATATGTGTAATAACCTTTCTTTTTCAGTTACTGTAGTAATTGTCCTTAGGACTGGCGACCGTAATTTCCCCCAAATCTCAAATATCTAATTACCGCTAGTTAATTGTTAACGTAACGGCCGCACATTTACTTTCTTTATTAACTTTACCCCTTTTCAAAATTAATTCCCACCAGTTTCATTTGCATTTTTTCTTTCATTTAGATGTAACCCTTTCCTCCCTCTTTACCGACAGATTAACTTCGGTGACGATTTCTTTTCCCAAATTTCCATTAGGTACACGCGGTTTAATTTTTCACTGTCATAGAGGTCGATAAGTGAGGGGGAGGTTACAACAGGTTCTGCTAACGGTATACTACGCCTTCCACATCGCTGGCAACTGGTTCTACACAACGCTGGTGACTACTTTGAAGGACAGTAACAGGTGCAAACATGTAACTCTTTTGTATTGGTTGTGAATAAACAGTTGCCACTATTTAAATTCCAACCCTCGTATTAATCGATCTTTTTCATACTTTACGTACCAAATTCTACGGGTAACACAACCATACACTTAAGATTTCAAATCAGTAACTTGGACAGTTTCGGAAATATAAACTTTTACCTAAAACACGTAATAATCGCACTGGCTCTGTGGAACTTGGTTAGCAACTGTAATGTATTTATCTATAGTGTCATTTGAAACTACAACCAACAAGATCGGTTCATGTAACCAAATTTTCTGGAATTTTCTTTCGTTTCATTACCGAAAATTTCTGACGTAATTAGAAGTCTACATCCACATGGATACCCTGAAAATCACATATAAGTGACTGGCAGAGGGTTCATCGAACCACCTTCACAATTGTCTATTATTCCAATGTCGTATAGCGCGCGGAAAGAACGAACACCTATATCTTTCCGTACATGCTGTGATTTCATTGTTGGAAAATTATTATTTCATCGTGTTTCGGTTGTGCGAGCATTTTGAAGAGACAGAGTGTTAATGAAGGTCATACGCAAAGTGAGAATGTGGTATTTTATTAAAACTATGTAAATGCGTGCGTGAGAAAGTTGTGCAATAGGGGAACTTTGGACGTATCTCCGAGTGAGCTTGATTTGGTAAAAGGCAGTCAGAAGGGGTGTTGAGTATTAAATTTATTAGAAATTTATTTTGTGGAAAGGTATCGTATTTTGTTTTCATTAAATTTTTCTAATTTCGGAACTATGAGATTTCTAGTCTTAATTACCTGTGGTAAATCTGATCGGCTGACTTTACAAATACCGAGAATATAGAAGTGCTGGAGATGATCTGATTGCCTTCTTAATATAGCAGCCAGGAGCAATTCAACATTTTCCGCGCGTTTGAGTACGGCTTCATGCCTCAGCTCTGTGAGTCGAGATAGTCGCTCGGGCACCGTCTTCTGGTAAACACCTGTGATAAACAGCGCTGACCACATTTGTAACAAAATGAAGAAAATCGCACATCTGATCGGTTGTGATGCTGTTGAGGAAAAGCGTCTACAGTATTGGGTACTTCGTGAAAGTCTGAGCTTTTTGAGTGGTTTATTTTAGGAGATATTCGCTTGTGAACATTTCATGTCGTACATAAACTCCGCGTGGCGTGTTCCGTGCAGGCTACGAGACATAATGGTGAGCACTTCTTTACCAGCAGTCTCCTGAACGACTGAATGTGTTAACTTGGAAGTAGTCGTGGGTCAGTCACTGCTTAGGGCGTTCAGAATATCTGGTCTGACGAAATATCTTCTGGTTATTTTCTGCTGTGAACTACTAACAGAGACAGTCAGTAACATTACATAGCTGATGTTGGGATATTAAATACGGACAATAAACCAACTTAAAGGCAATTTTATAGTTTTTTTTAAACTAGCTATGCAGGAATCCCTATCGCTTGATAGTGTAACTAACTTTCAGTTACTGCTCATGAACTAGAATGATGTGGCCTTTGCGTAGTAAGTATTTTGTCGAATTTTCCTCATCGCTGCTATTATCGGCAAAACCAGTATCTGCCAGCGTAGAGTGAAGGGGCAAACAACCTGAAACCTATCCAGGTAAGTGTAATGATTGTTTAGAGAATAGTGGGAGTCTAACCTGCCCCACCGGAACACGAGAGCAAAGAAAACTGCTGTCTCTTTTAACTCCACGCTTATATCCTCTTGAAAATAACACTCTTCAGTGTGATGTTGACTCGTCTTTGCCCCACAAGCATCTTCGTACTTGCACCAGTCTAATTAGCTTCTAGCAATCCATCACCATGTTGTGCGACTGGTTCGGAAAAATTCAAAATGATCCGAAGCATGTTCATGGTCGCGCTACAATTCACGGTAAAGGAAGACCGATTTGCTCTCGGTGGCAGAGTTCCCGTTCGCACTCCTCTGCACGTGTTTGTATTACCAGCACAATGTCGTGCAAAATTGTGCGACGCTTGTACTGCGTCAGACGCACGTTCTTTATTCGCATTTGCTATTACTGGGCATCCGAACACATGTATGTGCTAAAACCATATGAAAATGTACACTACTGGCCATTAAAACTGCTACACCAAGAAGAAATGCAGATGATAAACGGGTATTCATTGGACAAATATATTATACTAGGACTGACATGCGATTACATTTTCACGCAATTTGGGTGCATAGATCCTGAGAAATCAGTACCCAGAACAACCACCTCTGGCCGTAATAATGGCCTTGATACGCCTGGGCATTGAGTCAAACAGAGCTTGGATGGCGTGTACAAGCACAGCTACCCTACCCATGCAGCCTCAACACGAGACCACAGTTCATCAAGAGTAGTGACTGGCGTATTGTGACGAGCCATTTGCTAGGCCACCATTGACCAGACATTTTCAATTGGTGAGAGATCTGGAGAATGTGCTGGCCAGGGCAGCAGTCGAACATTTTCTGTATCCAGAAAGGCCCGTACAGGACCTGGATCATGCGGCCGCGCATTATCCTGCTGAAATGTAGGATTTCGGAGGGATCGAATGAAGGTTAGAGCCACGGGTCGTAACACATCTGAAATGTAACGTCCACTGTTCCAAGTGTCGTCAATGCGAACAAGAGGTGACCGAGACGTGTAACCATACCATCACGCCGGGTGATACGCCAGTATGGCGACGACGAATAGACGCTTCCAATGCGCGTTCACCGCGATATCGCCAAACACGGCTGCGACCATCATGATGCTGTAAACAGAACCTGGATTTATCCGAAAAAATGACGTTTTTGCCATTCGTGCACCCACGTTCGTCGTCGAGAACACCATCGCAGGCGCTCCTGTCTGTGACGCAGCGTCAAGGGTAACCGCAGCCACGGTCTCCGTGCTGATAGTCCATGCTGCTGCAAACGTCGTCGAACTGTTCGTGCAGATGGTTGTTGTCTTGCAAACGTCCCCATCTGTTGACTCAGGGATCGAGACGTGGCTGCACGATCCGTTACAGCCATGCGGATAAGATGCCTGTCATCTCGACTGCTAGTGATACGAGGCCGTTGGGATCCAGCACGGCGTTCCGTATTACCCTCCTGAAGCCACCGATTTCATATTCAGCTAACAGTCATTGGATCTCGACCAACGCGAGCAGCAATGTCGCGATACGATAAACCGAAATCGCGATAGGCTACAATCCGACCTTTATCAAAGTCGGAAACGTGATGGTAAGCACTTCTCCTCCTTACACGAGGCATCACAACAACATTTCACCAGGGAACGCCGGTCAACTGCTGTTTGTGTATGAGAGATCGGTTGGAAACTTTTCTCATGTCCGCACGTTGTAGGTGTCGCCACCGGCGCCGACCTTGTGTGAATGCTCTGAAAAGCTAATCATTTGGATATCACAGCATCTTCTTCCTGTCGGTTAAATTTCGCGTCTGAAGCATCTTCGTGATGTAGCAATTTGAATGGGCAGTAGTGTATAATTTGATGTGCATGGTATCTTAGACGCTTAGATGATGAGTAATAACGGTACGCGCCAAGATGACAGAAGACTGACGCATGTTGTAGCTGCGAAGCGACTGGTGGCCATCTCCAAAGTCATCGCTACGAAGCAGCCGGCCGCCGCTCGTGTTTACCGAAGGCCGCTGCCGATTATGCACTGTCAGAAGTCGGGTCGGCGGTAAGTGTTTGTTCGTCTTTAACGGTTACCACATGATTTCCACGAGAACAGTAGTAAGTTCACGTGTAGGTCTTTGAGAGGCCAGATGTAGCTCTTAGTCTGTCTACACAGAGACATCGTGCGAGTTGGATCGTCCTTAAACTTAGGCGTCGGTGGGGCAATTTTCAAGTGTGATCATAACATGTCAGTATATGAAAAGCCCAAGAATTACTTCGTGTTACGATAAATCCATCGTCGCGTGAACCGCAAAAAGATAGTGAACACTGTTTTTCGTGAATGAATCATAAGCCATGGCATTGAGAAGACCCATCACTGTACATATGGGCACTTAATAATCATTCACGGAATGGAAAGGTTTCATCCATCATTTATTTGCTTGGATGATACGGTTCTGCAATAGAAATTTCCTGCTCTATTAAAGAAATGCAGTCAAATGGCTGCAGCCTTCTTTACGTAAGAACATACATCTGTAAGCGGTATGTGCATTGCGGTGACTGTAACTGCTGAGAACAAACTTGTTGCTCACAGCAGTTCCACTACGTCTTTCCGTGGTATTTTTTCGTAATGTTCCCAACTGCGACAGAGGTTCTACAAGTTTTAAACACGCCTAGTATTATGATCCTGAATGTGGTGTGGCGTACCTCATAAAGCACTGCCGAACGCGAGGACAAGCGCGGACCGTGCCACTTTGGGGACACCCGCTGCTTCCTGCACGCTATCTCACTGGCGCCTCGGGCCATTAAGGGTGATGTACGGCCGAACTGAGCAAGAATGTCCTCCCTTTACGTGTTAATCTCCGTTTCTTATCGTAAAGTATAAATGGCCATAAGGCTTCTACAGACGCACCGGCTTGTCGGCTGTCAGTGCCCGTGGACATCGCAGCACCGTTGGAATGACGGACGCTGCCGAGGATGCTGTAAGGGAAACACTCGAGGTGCAGGACAACCTAATAAAGTTACTCGGAACGAGCGGTCGTGTCGCAGGAAACAACGGAATCGGGCTCTGGGGCCCACAAGGCCCTGTGAACTACAAGAGGCGACCGGCATTAAATTTCGGCTGACCAGGAGACGAGGCCTGATTCCCTAAGAGGGGCCGGCGACAGCGGTCCCGAAGTGTCGCAGTTCACGGGAATTAGGGAGGAGGGGAGCGGGAAAGGTGGAAGAAGAGGAAGGAGCCCTTTTCTAGGGCTCTACGCGGCATCGAAACATGAGGCGATTTACACTCTTGCTTTTCTCACAAGACATTCTGAAAGCCGTGGATCAAGATAGTCAGGTAGATGTATGTCTTTCGAAAAGCTTTTGACCCAGTACCATACCAACACTTATTACCGACTGAAAAGATCTTTGCATCTGGTCTCAAGGGAAATTTGTGACCGGATTGAATATTTGTTAGTAGGGAGGACGCGGCATGTTGTCTTAGATGCACAGTCTTCGACAGATGCAGATGTAACTTGAACCATTCCCCAAGGAAGTATGTTGCACCCTTGCCGTCCGCGTCGTATGTAAATGACCTGGCTGACAAAATTAATGCTAACCTTAGACTAACCGCATATGGTAAACTCATATACATCGTAGCGCCAAAGAAACCGGTATAGGCATGCGTCCTGAAACACAGAGGTATGTAAACATGCAGAATACGTCGTTGCGGTCGGAAATACCTATATAAGACAACAAGTGTCTGGCGCAGTTGTTAGATCGATTACTGGTGGTACAATGGCAGGTTATCAAGATTTAAGTGAGTGTGAACGTGGTGTTACAGTTGGAGCACGAGCGTTGGGACAGAACAAAAAATGGTTCAAATGGCTCTGAGCACTATGCGACTTAACTTCTGAGGTCATCAGTGCCCTAGAACTTACAAGGGAACCTCCCCATCGCACCCCCTCAGATTTAGTTATAAGTTGGCACAATGGATAGGCCTTGAAAAACTGAACACAGATCAATTGAGAAAACAGGAAGAAGTTGTGTCGAACTGTGAAAAAATAAGCAAAATATATACAAACTGAGTAGTTCATGGGAAGATATGCAACATCAAGGAGACTGGGAACGCGGGAGCGCTGTGGTCTCGTGGTAACGTGAGCAGCTGCGGAACGAAAGGTCCTTGGTTCAAATCTTCCATCGAGTGAAAAATTTAATTCTTTATTTTCAGTTTATGTGACAAACTCTTATGTTTTCATCACTTTTTTGGGAGTGATTATCACATCCACAAGAAAACCTAAATCGGGCAAGGTAGAAGAATCTTTTTACCCATTCGCCAAGTGTACAAGTTAGGTGGGTCGACAACATATTCCTGTCATGTGACGCACATGCCGTCCCCAGTGTCGTATAGAATATATCAGATGTGTTTTCCTGTGGAGGAATCGGTTGACCTATGACCTTGCGATCAAATGTTTTCGGTTCCCATTGGAGAGGCACGTCCTTTCGTCTACTAATCGCACGGTTTTGCGATGCGGTCGAAAAACACAGACACTAAACTTATTACAGTGAACAGATACCTCAATGAACGAACGGAGAGATAATAACTATGCAAAAATAAAGAAAGTAAAATTTTCACTCCCGGGAAGACTTGAAACAAGGAGCTCTCGTCCTGCAGCTGCTCACGCTACCACGGGACCACGGCGCTCCTGAGCCCACATTGCCCATGATGTTGCCTATGTAGCCCATGGACTACTCAGTTTGTATATTTTGCTTATATTTTTACAGTTCCACATAACTTCTTCCTGTTTTCTCAATTGATCTGTGTTCAGTTTATCAAGGCCTATCCACTGTGCCAACTTATAACTAAATTTGAGGGGGTGCGATGGGGAGGTTCCCTTGTTAGAACTAATTAAACCTAACTAACCTAAGGACATCAAACATCCATGCCCGAGGCAGGATTCGAACCTGCAACCGTAGCGGTCGCTCGGTTCCAGACTGTAGCGCCTAGAACCGCACTGCCACTCCGGCCGGCTGGGACAGAAGATCTGCCAGGTAGCGACGAAGTGGGGTTTTTCCCGTACGGGCATTTCACTCGTGTACCGTGAATATTAGGAATCCGGGAAAACAACAACTCACACACAACGCTGCGACCGGAAAAAGATCCTGTAAGAACGGGACCAACGATGACTGAAAGGAATCGTTCAAGATGACTGAAGAGCAATCCTTCCACAAATTGCTGCTGATTTCAATGCTGGGCCATCAACAAATGTCAGCGTGCGAATCATTCAACGAAACAACATCGATATGGGCTTTCGGAGCCGAAGACCCACTCGTGTACCCTTGATGACTGCAGGACAAAATGCTTTACGCGTCGCGTGGGCCCGCCAAGACCGATACTGGACCGTTGATGACTGGAAAGATGTTGTCTGGTCGGACGAGTCTAGTTTCAAACTGTATCGAGCGGATGGAAGTGTAGTGATATGGACACAACCCCACGAATCCATGGATCCTGCATGTCAGCAAGGGCTGTTCAAGCTGTGGAGGCTCTGCAATGGTATGGAGCGTGTGCAGTTAAAAGTTATGTGGGATCCCTGATACGATTCTGACAGGTGACACGTACGTAAGTACTCTGTCTGATGACCTGCATCTATTCATGCCCGTTGTGCATTCCGATGGACTTGGGCAATTCCAGCAGGACAATGCGACACCCGAAACGTCCAGCACTGCTACAGAGTAGCTCCAGGACCACTCTTCTGAGTTTAAACACTTCCGCTGGCCACCAAACTCCCAGCCATGAACATCGTTGAGCATATCTGGGATGCCTTGCAACGTGGTGTTCAGAAGACTTCTCTACACCCTCGTGCTGTTACGGATTTATGGACAGCCCTGTAGCATTCATGGTGTCAGTTCCCTCCAGCACTACTTCAAACGTTAGTCAAGTCCATGACACGTCACGTTGCGGCCCTTCCGCGTGTTCACGGGGGCCCTGCGTGATATTACGCAGGTTTGTCATTTCCTTTGACCCCTCAGTGTATAATAAAGTACTGCCTGTAGAAAGCTGCAGAAGTATTCAATCAGATCCTGATATGATTTGAAAGTGGTGCAAATTTCGGCAACTTTATCTAATCACAAACGTAAAGTCATGCACTTCTAAAAACGCATAAACGCAGAATCCTGTGCCTACAGTATCAACTAGTATCAACTGGAACCAGATATCTAATACAAATTCCTCGATGTAACGGTCTGTAGGGAATATGAAATATAATGAGGGTAATACTGAAAAATGCAATCATATCACAAGCGGATTGCTTATAAAACACTCATGCGACCCATCTTAGAACACTGGCGAAGTATGTGGGACGCATACGAAACTGGACTAACAATGGATATTGAACGTATAAGACAAGGGGAGCGACAGTGGTCACAGATGTGTTCGACCCACGGGAAGTGTCACAGAGATTCTGTAAATCATAAACTGGCAAATGCTTGAAGACAGAGGCGAACAATCTCGTGAAAATCCTACTTACCACGTTTCTAAACGGACATTTAAGTGAGAAACCTATGAATATAATACAACCTCCTACGTATCGCTGCCGCAGGATTCGTGAAGGTAACAGTAGGCTTATTATAACGCGCAGCACTTTTTGTTTCTGCGCTTCATACGTAGATGGAACGGGAAAGAGCTCTAACAACTGGTACAATGGGAACTACCCACTGCCATGCACTCCACTCTGATTTTCAAAGTGTAGATGATGATGAGAACGCTAAGCCGGGGGTGTCTCAAATCTTCTCTGGAAAAATTATACAGCTGGAGTATAGCAGTGTTAACGATTATTGCCTCATCGAGGTCGGCTTTAAATACACGATTTTTAAAAAGCACAAGTAGATTAAAAACACTAAAATAACGCTACATGAGTGGGCAAGGCTTTTAGGAATCGAAATGGTCCGAGCAACAGAGCAGTATTACCGACTCAGCAGTTGCAACGATGTTGGTGTTGGACGCCTTCTGTCCACTAGAAGGCTTATAATCCCATAGCACAGATGTACTCGTATTTTATAATTTGTTAACCATTCTCTGCAGGTACTTAGCAAAACTGTTGATTTCATTGCAACTTCACTATCCTTCATCATTTTATCACATATATATGTACGTCAGGTAGGTTAGCAGAGGACTCCGTCCTGTCTTGCCCTGCTCTTTCGGGGAGAGGGCCCAAGCAGTGCTTTGTTTACCCTGTCAGCACTTGCTACATTCCCTGCTCCTCACTCTTCCTCTAGTGATACAGATTTATAGTTGCCACATACAAATAGCGCTTGTCCGAGATAACAACAAACATAGACGCTGTTTAGGTAATGTGTTCACAAAACAAATAGGAAGGTCATTTCAAAAGTCCGCACAATGCGCATGCGCGACCGTTACTGTGGCGTGATCGAATTGAAATTCGTGTCAGTTGCGAGCGAGACTGTAGGCGAGACGGTCGTATAGATCTGTGTGTTTGCTGATTCCCGTGGCTGTGTCGTGAGTAATTCAGTTTTAAAATGGAAGCTCAAATCGAGTCAGGTCGGATTGGACGTAGTGACGAGCGTTCCTGCGTCAAAATCGAATCCCTACATGGAAAGAACCAAACGGAAATTTAAAACACCTATGAAAGAGGTGTGTGGGAATTGTGTAGTGGATCGTAGCGAAGTATCACGCTGGTCTACTTGTTTTCGTGAAGGTTGGGTCGTCACTGAGGTCAACCCAGGAAGTGAAAGACCACCAAATGGAACAGACTACACATCTCATGTTATGTTGATAACATTTTGAGGGAGGATCGACAAAAAAGTGAGAAAATCGCATATAAGGCCAGAATGTCTGTCGCTTCAGTTTTTATAATCATAACCGAAAAGTTTAAGATGAGACAAGTTGCGTTTCGCGTGACCTGAGAGGAGAGCAGAAAGCAGATCGCAAGAGAATTGCGTCAACGTTATGGAACAGAAGGAGAACAGTTTCTGCAAAGGAGTGTTGCACTCGACGAGACCTAGCTATGAGATTTTGATCCTGAACCGAAGTCTCGGACGTTTCAATTATTAAACTTCCGACTCTCGTCGTCGTCGTCGTCGTCGTCGTCGTTTAAGACTGATTATGCCTTTCAGCGTTCAAAAATGGTTCAAATGGCTCTGAGCACTATGGGACTTAACATCTGTGGTCATCAGTCCCCTAGAACTTAGAACTACTTAAACCTAACTAACCTAAGGACATCACACACATCCATGCCCGAGGCAGGATTCGAACCTGCGACCGTAGCAGTCTTTATTCAGTCTGGAGCATAGCCCCCCTTATAAAATTCCTCCATGATCCCCTATTCAGTGCTAACACTGGTGCCTCTTCTGATGTTAAGCCTATTACTTCAAAACCATTCTTAACCGAATCCAGGTACCTTCTCCTTGGTCTGCCCCGACTCCTCCTACCCTCTACTGCTGAACCCATGAGTCTCTTGGGTAACCTTGCTTCTCCCATGCGTGTAACATGACCCCACCATCTAAGCCTGTTCGCCCTGACTGCTACATCTATAGAGTTCATTCCCAGTTTTTCTTTGATTTCCTCATTGTGGACACCCTCCTGCCATTGTTCCCATCTACTAGTACCTGCAATCATCCTAGCTACTTTCATATCCGTAACCTCAACCTTGTTGATAAGGTAACCTGAATCCACCCAGCTTTCGCTCCCATACAACAATGTTGGTCGAAAGATTGAACGGTGCACAGATAGCTTAGTCTTGGTACTGACTTGCTTCTTGCAGAAGAGAGTAGATCGTAGCTGATCGCTCACTGCATTAGCTTTGCTACACCTCGCTTCCAGTTCTTTCACTATGTTGCCATGCTGTGAGAATATGCATCCTAAGTACTTGAAACCGTCCACCTGTTCTAACTTTGTTCCTCCTATTTGGCACTCACTCCGTTTATATCTCTTTCCCACTGACATTACTTTCGTTTTGGAGATACTAATCTTCATACCATAGTCCTTACATTTCTGATCTAGCTCTGAAATATTACTTTGCAAACTTTCAATCGAATCTGCCATCACAACTAAGTCATCAGCATATGCAAGACTGCTTATTTTGTGTTCAGATATCTTAATCTCACCCAGCCAGTCTATTGTTTTCAACATATGATCCATAAATAATATGAACAACAGTGGAGACAGGTTGCAGCCTTGTCTTACGCCTGAGACTACTCTGAACCATGAACTCAATTTACCGTCAACTCTAACTGCTGCCTGACTATCCATGTAAAGACCTTTAATTGCTCCATGCCCAAAAAAAATTGCGCTGCTACAATCAAAGTTGTAACTCATGATTATCTCTTCATATTACATGAATTGAGTCATTTTTAAAAATAGAGTGCCCTAGGGGACGTCTGTAACATTCGCGCACTACAAACTGTTTCTGCAAAACATTGGGAGCCGTCATAAACCAGAATGGATGTTTTATCAAAGGCCTGTAAAGGTATTTTGTAAAATAAATTATTTTCTTCAATTCTCTGTTATTGAGTGCAGAACAGTTGAAATGACCCTCATAGGTTTTTGTTACATAACTACTTTACTTTATTTTTAGCAAGTATGACGCGATACTAAAATTATGAATGCGTAAAATGAGCAGAGCACATCAACACCAACTGTCATTATTATTAATGTTATTATTGTTAGCAGTAGTATTAGTGTAGCAGTGTTAGTTTAGGGTGGAGAAGAAGGTGACCCAGAAACTTTATTCGATCAGGTGAACGTTCACAACTAAGGAACATATTTACAGAATAAAAATCGGCTTCAGCTGCAAGTTTTTTTCTTAATTTATTCCACGACCGATTTCGAAGCTTAAAGCATCATCTTCAGATGGCAGCAAATAATTGTGAGGACACAACTGTGTGGCAGTCGAGGCAGTCAGTCATGGGCAATCACACCCACGTCAAACAAACGCATGGGATTTGATACAAAAATGCTATCTTTGGGGACCCCCCCCCCCCCCCCCCCATGAACCATGGACCTTGCCGTTGGTGGGGAGGCTTGCGTGCCTCAGCGTTAGAGATGGCCGTACCGTAGGTGCAACCACAACGGAGGGGTACCTGTTGAGAGGCCAGACAAACATGTGGTTCCTGAAGAGGGGCAGCAGCCTTTTCAGTAGTTGCAGGGGCAACAGTCTGGATGATGGACTGATCTGGCCTTGTAACATTAACCAAAACGGCCTTGCTGTGCTGGTACTGCGAGCGGCTGAAAGCAAGGGGAAATTACAGCCGTAATTTTTCCCGAGGACATGCAGCTTTACTGTATGATTAAATGATGATGGCGTCCTCTTGGGTAAAATATTCCGGAGGTAAAATAGTCCCCCATTCGGATCTCCGGGCGGGGACTACTCTAGAGGACGTCGTTATCAGGAGAAAGAAAACTGGCGTTCTACGGATCGGAGCGTGGAATGTCAGATCCCTTAATCGGGCAGGTAGGTTAGAAAATTTAAAAAGGGAAATGGATAGGTTAAATTTAGATATAGTGGGAATTAGTGAAGTTCGGTGGCAGCAGGAACAAGACTTTTGGTCAGGTGAATACAGGGTTATAAACACAAAATCAAATAGGGGTAATGCAGGAGTAGGTTTAATAATGAATAAAAAAATAGGAATGCGGGTTAGCTACTACAAACAGCATAGTGAACGCATTATTGTGGCCAAGATAGACACAAAGACCATGCCTACTACAGTAGTACAAGTTTATATGCCAACTAGCTCTGCAGATGATGAAGAAATTGATGAAATGTATGACGAGATAAAAGAAATTATTCAGGTAGTGAAGGGAGACGAAAATTTAATAGTCATGGGTGACTGGAATTCGTCAGTAGGAAAAGGGAGAGAAGGAAACATAGTAGGTGAATATGGATTGGGGGGAAGGAATGAAAGAGGAAGCCGCCTTGTAGAATTTTGCACAGAGCATAACTTAATCATAGCTAACACTTGGTTCAAGAATCATAAAAGAGGGTTGTATACCTGGAAGAATCCTGGAGATACTAAAAGGTATCAGATAGATTATATAATGGTAAGACAGAGATTTAGGAACCAGGTTTTAAATTGTAAGACATTTCCAGGGGCAGATGTGGATTCTGACCACAATCTATTGGTTATGAACTGCAGATTGAAACTGAAGAAACTGCAAAAAGGTGGGAATTTAAGGAGATGGGACCTGGATAAACTGAAAGAACCAGAGGTTGTAGAGAGTTTCAGGGAGAGCATAAGGGAACAATTGACAGGAATGGGGGAAAGAAATACAGTAGAAGAAGAATGGGTAGCTCTGAGGGATGAAAGAGTGAAGGCAGCAGAGGATAAAGTAGGTAAAAAGACGAGGGCTAATAGAAATCCTTGGGTAACAGAAGAAATATTGAATTTAACTGATGAAAGGAGAAAATATAAACATGCAGTAAATGAAGCAGGCAAAAAGGAATACAAACGTCTCAAAAATGAGATCGACAGGAAGTGCAAAATGGCTAAGCAGGGATGGCTAGAGGACAAATGTAAGGATGTAGAGGCTTGTCTCACTAGGGGTAAGATAGATACTGCCTACAGGAAAATTAAAGAGACCTTTGGAGAAAAGAGAACCACTTGTATGAATATCAAGAGCTCAGATGGAAACCCAGTTCTAAGCAAAGAAGGGAACGCAGAAAGGTGGAAGGAGTATATAGAGGGTTTATACAAGGGCGATGTACTTGAGGACAATACTATGGAAATGGAAGAGGATGTAGATGAAGATGAAAGGAGAGATACGATACTGCGTGAAGAGTTTGACAGAGCACTGAAAGACCTGAGTCGAAACAATGTCCCGGGAGTAGACAACATTCCATTAGAACTACTGATGGCCTTGGGAGAGCCAGTCATGACAAAACTCTACCATCTGGTGAGCAAGATGTATGAGACAGGCGAAATACCCACAGACTTCAAGAAGAATATAATAATTCCAATCCCAAAGAAAGCAGGCGTTGACAGATGTGAAAATTACCGAACTATCAGTTTAATAAGTCACAGCTGCAAAATACTAACGCGATTCCTTTACAGACGAATGGAAAAACTGGTAGAAGCGGACCTCGGGGAAGATCAGTCTGGATTCCGCAGAAATGTTGGAACACGTGAGGCAATACTAACCTTACGACTTATCTTAGAAGAAAGATCAAGAAAAGGCAAACCTAAGTTTCTAGCATTTGTAGACTTCGAGAAAGCTTTTGACAACGTTAACTGGAATACTCTCTTTCAAATTCTGAAGGTGGCAGGGGTAAAATACAGGGAGCGAAAGGCTATTTACAATTTGTACAGAAACCAGATGGCAGTTATAAGAGTCGAGGGGCATGAAAGGGAAGCAGTGGTTGGGAAAGGAGTGAGACAGGGTTGTAGCCTCTCCCCGATGTTATTCAATCTGTATATTGAGCAAGCAGTAAAGGAAACAAAAGAAAAATTCTGAGTAGGTATTAAAATTCATGGAGAAGAAGTAAAAACTTTGAGGTTCGCCGATGACATTGTAATTCTATCAGAGACAGCAAAGGACTTGGAAGAGCAGTTGAACGGAATGGACAGTGTCTTGAAAGGAGGATATAAGATGAACATCAACAAAAGCAAAACGAGGATAATGGAATGTAGTCAAATTAAATCGGGTGATGCTGAGGGGATTAGATTAGGAAATGAGACACTTGAAGTAGTAAAGGAGTTTTGCTATTTGGGGAGCAAAATAACTGATGATGGTCGAAGTAGAGAGGATATAAAATGTAGACTGGCAATGGCAAGGAAATCGTTTCTGAAGAAGAGAAATTTGTTAGCATCTAGTATAGACTTAAGTGTCAGGAAGTCGTTTCTGAAAGTATTTGTATGGAGTGTAGCCATGTATGGAAGTGAAACATGGACGATAACCAGTTTGGACAAGAAGAGAATAGATGCTATTGAAATGTGGTGCTACAGACGAATGCTGAAGATAAGGTGGGTAGATCACGTAACTAATGAGGAGGTATTGAATAGGATTGGGGAGAAGAGAAGTTCGTGGCACAACTTGACTAGAAGAAGGGATCGGTTGGTAGGACATGTTCTGAGGCATCAAGTGATCACCAATTTAGTATTGGAGGGCAGCGCGGAGGGTAAAAATCGTAGAGGGAGACCAAGAGATGAATACACTAAACAGATTCAGAAGGATGTAGATTGCAATAGGTACTGGGAGATGAAGAAGCTTGCACAGGATAGAGTAGCATGGAGAGCTGCATCAAACCAGTCTCAGGACTGAAGACCACAACAACAACAACAACAACAACATCTTTGGGGAGGGCTGACCGCCAGTTAGCGTTTTTGTTGTGATCCCATGAGTTTTTTTTGACGTGGGCGTGTTCCCCATGACTGACTTGCCCGATTGCTACACAGTTATGTTCTCATAATTAGCATCTGAAGATAAGGCTTTAAGCTTCGAAACCGGTCGTGGAATAAATTAATAAAATTACTTGCAACTGAAACGGAATTTTATTTGTTAAACCTTCAGTAGTGGAAGTAGTAGTAATTGAAGGAGGACCAGCATTAATGATGAATCTGAGCAGGGCAGGGCAGTATACTGCATGCAATGTGCAATACAAGCAATCTGAGTGAACATGTAGAATTTATTCTCTGCCTCGTGATGACTGGGTGTTGTGTGATGTCCTTAGGTTGGTTAGGTTTAAGTAGTTCTAAGTTCTAGCGGACTGATGACCACAGATGTTAAGTCCCATAGTGCTCAGAGCCATTTGAACCATTTTGTAGAATGTAACTCCTTCAGTGATACGCGAAACAGTTTTTCTTAGCTGTAACTCATCTTAAACAACTTAGTATCTGGCATTAAAAATATCTTCAATGTTAGGCAAGTGGGCCATACGAAGAATCAATCGATATTTTATATTGATGATAGAGGGATGATTTGTAAGAGGGACCATACAGCGAGGTCATCGGTCCCTTCGTATTATGTAAGGACGGGGAAGGAAGTTGGATGTGCCCTTTCAAAGGAACTATCCCGGCATTTACCTGAAACTATTCAGGGAAATCACGGAAAACCCAAATCAGGATGTCGGACGCGGGTTTGAACCATCGTCTTCCGAATGCGACTTTCTATACTGAAAATACAACTATGACATTTTACGCAGTAAATGGTATGCAACATGAAAACAATTTTTGACACGAAAGGCACATGATAATACCTGCATAATTCCAGCCTAACGACACAATTGTTTGCATTTCTTAATGGTTCAAATGTCTCTGAGCACTATGGGGCTTAACATCTGTGGTCACCAGTCCCCTAGAACTTAGAACTACTTAAACCTAACTAGCCTAAGGACATCACACACATCCATGCCCGAGGCAGGATTCGAACCTGCGACCGCAGCGGTCACGCTTTTCCAGACTGAAGCGCCTAGAACCGCACGTGCGTTTCTTAACAAAAACTTAAAAATTTAAATAGTACGAAGAGAAAAAGGCGACAGTACGTACGAATAGAGCAAAGTTTCTGTACTAATGGGAGGAACTCCTATACAAAATTTAGGAATGTGCCATAAGGGATCCTTTCAATGATGTCGACTTTAAAAGCTAGGATTTATCCGTCGTCGTTTTTCGAATTTGCAGTAAGCCTGTTGCAAAAGAACCTGCAGAATATAACTGGAAACCATAAGACAGAAAGGATGAACACTAACTTTTTTCATGTGGTCGGAGAGATCATGCTTGATCTCGACCTGTTACATACGAGGTTCAGTAACCCGGCAAACGCATTATTGTGGAGACAGTTGCAAACATTGTCAGCATAGGTGATTTCAGAAACCAACGCAATTTCAAAGTGGTGTCTAGTAGAATGAATCACAATACAACCGCAGAATTAATCCATCTCAGTCTGTAACAAGGATCCTTGGACGGTAGGGTTAATAACGAGGCTGAGGATCAGCGGCAGACCCAGGCGCACAAAGTTCAAACGACCGGCTCAGTGTGGCGCAGAGCTAATCTGGTGGTAACTAGTGCCGCAGCAGCAGGCCTATATTAATTACAAAGCACTGTCAGGAGCGCCGCTTTGAGCTGTACCAGTTCACGCTGTTAATCAATGCTAGCCTCGCACCCACGCATCCGCTGCCACACAAACAAATCATTTCCGTTCTTTCTCTCCTGCAGCGATAGAGCTTCAATGTAATTATCGTTTATTTCTCTGGACTTGCAAATATCTAATACATCCACCTTGTGCAAGGTTTCCTTTGTTCCTTTATCATCTTCAACATTTGTTCTGCCGAACGATAGAGCCTCTACTTTTTGTCAATCGTTCGTCCATACTCTGCCAAAAATTTTATTTTTAAATCTACTGCCATATGTCCTTCCTGTCACCGCAATCGTAGGTTACTCTGAGGCAGAAAGGATGTCCGCTCAGTATGTATGTTTGCATACATCGCGAAAACGTAACGCATTAAACTTTACGAACGTGTACATTCCTTTATACGTGTGGAAGAGAAACGCCAAGACGAACTGACAGTCGCTGCACTGTTCCTAGGTAATGAAATTTAATTCCATTTTCACGTATAGATCTGCGATAGTATCTGGAAATTACTAGTGTAATAAAAAGGTGAATGAAAAGAGGATGCTGTAACACACCTCATTCCTGCAGTGTAATAAGTTTCTGTCTCAGAGAAACACCAACAGGAAACACTTCTCAGTGACAAAGAAATAAGGATGCTCATTTACCACTCATAGAGAGGAGAAATTTTTTACAACAGCTCTAGCAGTCCAAATGAAAAAAGGAAGAACAAGTTAAAATCACGGTGGCTACAGATAATTCACCACCCATATGCGACAACTTTGATCTACACTGACCAATGCAATTAAATGTTCATTTTTCCGAAACTACGTTCCCTGCCATTCCAGCCCAGAATTTTAAAATCTGCCTCGAAGTTGCCTACCACCTTCATCTGCAATGGTGCAAAAGCGTCGCGCCCTGCGACGTCAGCCTCCGTCTCGGCGAAACTTCAAACTGCAAGGTGTCGACACGTGCATTTTCTATCAGTATACGCGATATTCACATAACGGACACATGTATTTTCTAACGATAGACGTGATGCTTACATAACAGGTAACAGTTATAAATTTTGGCACTGGCTGTGCGCTCGGTGACAAAACTTCAAAAAGAAATATGTACTGAAAGTATTTAAATGCTGGAGCTCGTATTCAAATTATGTTACTCTCATTAAAAATTTGCTGATGTTTCACCAATACTGAAAGAGCTTACTTTTGATTCTTCTTGTAAATGTGATAATACCTGTGTAACTGAAACCGGTTTTCTGTGAAAATAAAGGAAATGTGACAAAGGCTCAATTCTATGGTTTATTAATACATTAGCCTTCCATCCGCAGCTTCCTCGGAGTATGCGTAAGTCGCATACAATGCACACATTTCCTCCTCCTCCTCCCCCCTTCTGAATGTCCATGTCAAACTTGCTCCCCCTCCTCTCCCCATCTCCTCATCCTCCCCAGCCCTCGCCCGTCTCCTCCCCCTCTCTTTGTCCCCCTCCTCCTCCCCCCTTTCCCTACCCACCTCCTCCTCTTTCCTCTCTTACGTCTCTCTCCTCTTCTCCTCTCTCTCTGTCCATCTCTTCCTCCCACCTCTTCCTTTTCTGCCAACCTACTACCCCTTTCCTCTTCCTCCCTATCTCTGTCCATATCCTTCCTCTGACCTCTCTGTCCATCTCCACCCCCTCTCTTATGTCCATCCCCTCCACCAACTTTTCTCTGATCATCTCGTCTTCCTACCCCACTCACTGTATACTTTCTCTTGCCTCTCTCTCTCTCTCTACTCAGCCATGCCCATCTGAACATATAACTCCTGCAAAACATTCCACTACTACCTGCACAACATGGCAGTCATGCAGGGCCACTAGATGTCAGGCATTACCAACACTATCTGATCCCTCACCCACCCTTATAGCAATTAGGTCTACTTAGATCCTCTGGTTTAGGAGAAGATATGGAAAATAAACACACACACACACTTTTACATTTACAGACTGATTCTGTGATGATGTTACAAGCATTCAGCGATGAAAAAAAAAATGGTTCAAATGGCTCTGAGCACTATGGGACTTAACATCAGAGGTCATCAGTCCCCTAGAACTTAATAATACTTAAACCTAACTAACCTAAGGAGATCACACACATCCATGCCCGAGGCAGGATTCGAACCTAAGACCGTAGCGGGCGCGCGGTTCCAGACTGAAGCGCCTAGAACCGCTCGGCCACACCGGCCAGCCATTCAGCGACGTTCGCGAAGGGTAAATATATCAGTCTGCCGATAGGGAACGTGGTCTGGATAGGAATGAGTCGGAATCGTTCTGAGACCACTGATAGCGGGCCTATTCTGTTGCAAGCTCTTTGCTTTCCGTAGAAAGTAGTATGGATCAAAACAAGCAAAATTTGTCTAGTAAGTGTGGGCATCAAAGGGATAAAGACACTTGATCAACAGCAGCACAGTTGACCAAGTGCTGATAGTTCTTAAGGTAAACACTCTTCAGGGCCCATTTTTTTCTGGACATTGTTTTGTTGTTTTCATCTGTAGTACCTCCTCCCAATAAACGGAAAGCAAAGAGCTTGCAGTAGAAGAGGTCCAGTATCAGAGGTATCTGTACGTGTTTCGCTTATAGCTTTGGACTAGGTCGTTTTCAGACCAGTGTCCCTTACCAGAAATTTTTACATTTATCCTTAATGATCATCCCTGAAAGTTTGTAAGATCATCACGCAATCACACCGTACAGATAAAATTCAAGTGACTACCCTGTCTTCGCATTTGTAGCACTAAGTATCTACTAACGCGTGTCTTGTCTCGCTAGGCGATAATATACTACACACGTCAGGAAAAGTTGTGCATCACCCCGGTTCCCGTAACTCCTGAAGATAGATGTTGACTGTGGTTATTGCGCCACAGGCACAGTCCCTTCGACTGTCCAGAGATGTCACTAAACCGGCCCAAAGATGTAAACAACCACGCATGAGCAGCGCCTAATAGACGGCGGGGGTCCGACAGCCGATCAGTTCCAGCCATCCCACCAGGAAGGCGGTACACAGCTCGTGTTGTCTGTGGTTCAACCATGCTTAGACGGTCAATTCCGCGGTTCGATCGTGTCCACGTTGTTACTTTGTGCCAGGAACGGCTCTCAACAAGGGAAGCCTCCAGGCGTCTCGGAGTGAACCAAAGCGATGTTGTTCCGACGTGGAGGAGACACAGAGACAGGAACTGTCGATGACATGCCTCGCTCAGGCCGGCCAAGGGCTACTACTGCAGTGGATGACCGCTACCTACGGATTATGGCTCGGAAGAACCATGACAACAACGCCATCATGCTGACTAATGCTTTTCGTGCAGCCACACAGCCGGCATGTGTGGCCGAGCGGTTCTAGACGCTTCAGTCTGGAACAACATGCCGAATTGACGCTCATCATTGGCATCACCTTCTCCTCACCGATGAGTGTCGCATATTCCTTCAACCAGACAATTGTTGGAGACGTGTTTGGAGGCACTGTCCAGCGAGTGCGGTAAGATGGAGGTTCCTTTTGTTTTGTGGTGGCATTATGTGGGGCCGACGTACGCCGCTGCTGGTCATGGAAAGCACCGTAACGGCTGTACGATACGTAAATGCCATCTTCCGACCGATAGTGCAACCACATCGGCACTCGTCTTCATTGACGACAATTCGTGCCCCCATTGTGCATATCTGCGAATAACTTCCTTCAGGATAACGACATCGCTCTACTAGAGTGGCCAGCACGTTTTACAGTCGTGACCCCTATCGAACATGTCCAGGGAAGATTGAAAACGGCTGTTTATGGACGACGTGTCCCACCAACCACTCCGAGGGATCTACGCCGAATCGCCGTTGAGCAGTGGGACAATCTGGACCAACAGTGCCTAGATGAAGTTGTGGATAGTTTGCCACTACGAGTACAGGCATGCATCATTGCAAGGCCACGTGCTACTGTGTATTAGAGGTACCGATGTGTACAGCAATCTGGACCATCACCCCTCAAGGTCTCGCTGTATGGTGGTACTACATGCAATGTGTGGTTTTCACGAGCAATAAAAACAGCTGAAATGATTTTTATGTTGATCTCTATTCCAGTTTTCTGTACAGGTTCCGGAACTCTGGGAACCGAGGGGATGCAAAACCTTTTTTGATGTGTGTATATGCACAAACTTCCTCCACGAATCAGTGTATCAATTAGCGAAAACCGTATCAATATCTCTACAGCAGTTCCTTCGATTAGCCTTCAACACTTCACATAGAGATAGAAAAACACGGTGCAGAACTTATTAATTTGTAATATATATAGAGTTGAGCGGAACAGAACTCATATTACCTGTCAAGGTTGGCAAATGATTTAGTACAAATATAGCGTAATGTACCTGCATTTCCACAAATGTTGTTTGTTGTTGTGGTCTTCAGTCCTGAGACTGGTTTGATGCAGCTCTCCATGCTAATCTATCCTGTGCAAGCTCCTTCATCTCCCAGTACCTACTGCAACCTACATCCTTCCGAATCTGCTTAGTGTATTCATCTCTTGGTCTCCCTCTACGATTTTTACCCTCCACGCTACCCTCCAATGCTAAATATGTGATCCCTTGATGCCTCAGGACATGCCCTACCAACGGATCCCTTCTTCTAGTCAAGTTGTGCCACAAACTTATCTTCTCCCCAATCCTATTCAATACCTCCTCATTAGTTACGTGATCTACCCACCTACTCTTCAACATTCTTCTGTAGCACCACATTTCGAAAGCTTCTATTCTCTTCTTGTCCGAACTATTTATTGTCCATGTTTCACTTCCATACATGGCTACACTCCATACAAATACTTTCAGAAACGACTTCCTGACACTTAAATCAATACTCGATGTTAACAAATTTCTCTTCTTCAGAAACGCTTTCCTTGCCATTGCCAGTCTACATTTTATATCCTCTCTACTTCGACCATCATCAGTTATTTTGCTCCCCAAATAGCAAAACTCCTTTACTACTTTAAGTGTCTCATTTCCTAATCTAATTCCCTCAGCATCACCCGATTTAATTCGACTACATTCCATTATCCTCGTTTTACTTTTGTTGATGTTCATCTTATACCCTCCTTTCAAGACACTGTCCATTCCGTTCAACTGCTCTTCCAAGTCCTTTGCTGTCTCTGACAGAATTACAATGTCATCGGCAAACCTCAAAGTTTTTATTTTTCTCCATGGATTTTAATACCTACTCCGAATTTTTCTTTTGTTTCATCGACTCTTACAACTGCCATCTGTTTTCTGTACAAATTGTAAATAGCCTTTCGCTCCCTGTATTTTACCCGTGCCACCTTTAGAATTTGAAAGAGAGTATTCCAGTCAACATTGTCAAAAGCTTTCTCTAAGTCTACAAATGCTAGAAACGTAGGTTTGCCATTCCTTAATCTTTCTTCTAAGATAAGTGGTAAGGTCAGTATTGCCTCACGTGTTCCAATATTTCTACGGAATCCAAACTGATCGTCCCCAATGTTGGTTTCTACTAGTTTTTCCATTCGTCTCTAAAGTATTCGCGTTAGTATTTTGCAACTGTGGCTTGTTAAACTGATTGTTCTGTAATTTTCACATCTGTCAACACCTGCTTTCTTTGGGATTGGAATTATTACATTCTTCTTGAAGTCTGAGGGTATTTCGCCTGTCTCGTACATCTTGCTCACCAGATGGTAGAGTTTTGTCAGGACTGGCTCTCCCAAGGCCGTCAGTAGTTCTAATGAAATGTTGTCGACTCCCGTGGCCTTGTTCCGACTCAGGTCTTTCAGTGCTCTGTCAAACTCTCCATGCAATATCGTATCTCCCATTTCATCTTCGTCTACATCCTCTTCCATTTCCAGAATATTGTCCTCAAGTACGTCGCCCTTGTATAGACCCTCTATATACTCCTTCCACCTGTCAGCTTTCCCTTCTTTGCTTAGAACTGGGTTTCCATCTGAGCTCTTGATATTCATACAAGTGGCTCTCTTTTCTCCAAAGGTCTCTTTAATTTTCCTGTAGGCAGTATCTATCTTACCCCTAGTGAGATAAGCCTCTACATCCTTACATTTGTCCTCTAGCCATCCCTGCTTAGCCATTTTGCACTTCCTGTCGATCTCATTTTTGAGACGTTTGTATTCTTTTTGCCTGCTTCATTTACTGCAGTTTTATATTTTCTCCTTTCATCAATTAAATTCAATATTTCTTCTGTTACCCAAGGATTTCTACTAGCCCTCGTCGTTTTACCTTCTTGATCCTCTGCTGCCTTCACTACTTCATCCCTCAGAGCTACCCATTCTTCTTCTACTGTATTTCTTTCCCCCATTTGTGACAATTGTTTCCTTATGCTTTCCTTGAAACTCTGTACAACCTCTGGTTTTTTCAGTTTATCCAGGTCCCATCTCCTTAAATTCCCAGCTTTTTGCAGTTTCTTCAGTTTTAATCTACAGTTCATAACCAATAGATTGTGGTCAGAGTACACATCTGCCCCTGGAAATGTCTTACAGTTTAATACCTGGTTCCTAAATCTCTGTCTTACCATTATATAATCTATCTGAAACCTTTTGGTATATCCAGGGTTCTTCCATGTGTACAACCTTCTTTTATGATTCTTGAACCAAGTGTTAGCTATGATTAATCTGTGCTCTGTGCAAAATTCTACCAGATGGCTTACCCGCACTCCAATTTTCCTATTCATTATTAAAGCTACTCCTGCATTACCCCTATTTGATTTTGTTTTTATAACCCTGTATTCACCTGACCAAAAGTCTTGTTTCTCCTGCCATCGAACTTCACTAATTCCGACTATATCTAACTTTAACCTATCCATTTCCCTTTTTAAGTTTTCTAACCTACCTGCACGATTAAGGGACCTGACATTCCACGCTCCGATCCGTAGGACGCCAGTTTCGTTCTCTTGATAACGACGTCCTATGGAGTAGTCCCCGCCCGGAGATCCGAATGGGGGACTATTTTACCTCCGGAATATTTTACCCAAGAAGATGTCATCATCATTTATCCATATAGTAAAGCTGCATGCTCTCGGGAAAAATTACGGCTGTAGTTTCCCCTTGCTTTCAGCCGTTCGCAGTGCCAGCACAGCAAGGCCGTTTTGATCAATGTTACAAGACGAGATCAGTCAATCATCCAGACTGTTGCCCCTGCAACTACTGAAAAGGCTGCTGCCCCTCTTCAGGAACCACACGTTTGTCTGGCCTCTCAACAGATACCCCTCCGTTGTGGTTGCACCTACGGTACGGCCATCTGTATCGCTAAGGCACTCAAGCCTCCCCACCAACGGCAAGGTCCATGGTTCATGGGGGTGATTTCCAAATATATAAATTATTAATTCAACAAACCGAAAAAGAATTAACGTTTATTTTTATGACTCAGCAAACATTCTGAAACAAAAAACAAAAGCATATTGTATGAATGTAATCTTTGCAAATAAAATGAGACCGCTGCAGTGAACTGTGTAAAAAATGTTTTGCTCTTGCTCCCGAACACACCGTAATGTCGCTTCCGGAGTAAAGATTGAGATTTAGGCAACGTTGACAAAACTGAACATCCGAATTGAACGGTGATAACTATGTGTGATGCACAGTACAATGTTTCGAGGCTACATTCTTCGACAACGGACGTGAATCCGCTCAGTTACAACCTCTTTCAGGTGACTAGCGTAAGTTAGATAATTTACTGCATTTTACTTGGCCTACAATAATTGGAAGCTAGAGTGCATTATGTTCGTTATTGGAAACATCGCCTAAAAACCCACATCAATTTGAAGAAAATTGGTCAGGTGCACGTAGGACTTGCGTTCTGAGGACTCCGTACAAAGCCTATTGTGAATATAGACAGGTCATTCATTTCGGGAATCGAGAATCTCAACGAGTTTTGCCTGTTATCGTCATTGATACTGACAAAATATCTCTCCTGGGACACCAACACCTCCGAGGATATAGCTGACTGCAAGGGAAGCGACTGGTACATGGTTCAAATGGCTCTGAGCACTATGGGACTTAACATCTGTGGTCAGCAGTCCCCTAGAGCGTAGAACTACTTAAACCTAACCAACCTAAGTACTTCACACACATCCATGCCCGAGGCAGGATTCGAACCTGCGACCGGAGCGGTCGCGCGGTTCCAGACTGAAGCGCTAGAACCGCTCGGCCACACCGGTCGGCAAGTGACTGGTAATCTTAAGGTAATAATTTACCTTATTATACACATTAACGTTACGTAAATAATAAGTATTAAGTGAGACTTGAAGCTGTTTTCAAAAACTTAATTTCCGAGAATGTTTAAATTCCAAGAACAAATGACAAAAGACAATTTTTTTCGTGTGATTCAGCTAAAAATTAACAATTTTCTGAATTTTTTGCTTTAGTGTTTGCGTGAAACCTTGCTTCCTACTATCATACCGAACTTCATGATTCTATGTCAACGGAAAGTACCCCATAACGAGTGAGTTTGCGAGTATTAAAATAAGTGCATTGACTTGGAACCTTAGGGTTTACACCTTACCAAGGGACCACAGGCCTTAGTATGTGACAAATTCCAACTTAATATGTCTCCCCATTGCTGAGAGAAAGACATTAACAGACGGAAGGACAGAGTGACAATCGGATAGCGAATGACAAAGATAATTTCTTCTCATTTGATATAATTACAAATTAACAATTTCGGATTTTTCCCTTTACTGTGAAACCTTTATTCTTGACAAATTTCGTGATTCTTCAAAGGAAATTACCCTATAAGTTCTGATGATTGAGTTTGCGAGTATCAATATATGTGACGTAAATCGTCGTATCTTTCGGCTTCATTGACTTAGAAGCTTGTATTTAATCCATTGTGAAGGGACGATATACTTTAGTATGTGACTTAAATTTCAACTTGATACGTTTACCGGTTCCTGTGACAGAGGGCAGAAAAACAGACAACAAGTGATCCCATATGGGTTTCTTTTTTTCATAGATTGAGGTACGGAGCACTAAAAATAAAAATTCGCCAGCTATAGATGAAGACGGCAGTTTCAGAAATTATTCGTGGCAAAAAGTTACTACAAAGCGTTCCTTGATCATGTTTACTTCATGCACCAATCCAGTAAGATAACTCATTACACTAAGAATCAAAACGTAATCCCAGCTAAGCTAGTTTTGATATGTAGCTTTCTCGCAAGAGTATAGTACATTTACCATGGAAGCACAATGAGTAATTAAAGGAGAGTGAACACAATAATATTTCAACTACATCCACAAGGGCCGAAAATATAAACGTAGAATGTGTTTCAGACTTTTCTCTGGGATGCCATTCTACGTACATAATTTAAATGCAAACGATTCGAGAGTGACAGGGACTTGTGTTCCTAACACGGGGCAGGGCGGTATCATAAATAAGTAACGAAGCTTGATGGAGGTCGTGGCGTCGGACATCGGTATCCGAGCCGGTTCTCAAGAGGGGCCGCCAGGAAGAAAGCAGAGGCGAACTGATTGTCGGGTGGCCGGGGACGGCGGCAACGCCCTCTCTGTACACCCGCCGCTTCGTTAGAGAAGGCAGCCCACCTGTTCCTCCGGCGAGGTAGATCGTCAAGCTGATGAACGGCTTTGACTTGTTTCCGGGACGAGCCAGCTTAAATTTTCCGTCTCACCTTAACGACGTGGGTTCTCAGAAGTTCCCCTTGAGACAAATGCCAGTATTATACTTTCAACAAGGCTGTGAACCGTTCTTTATTGCGTTCCGTACCACTGAGCTAGCGCTTCGACTCGAGTAAAAGCGTTGTCTTCAAAATATGGCAAGAGTAAAAATAAAAAGTGAGGACTTGTATCTTAGAGTTGCCAGTCTTTTGAGCAGTGTGATGTAGTTCTCTACTAGCTTATCCTAACTTATCTGTAACACCTGGCACACCAATGCACTGTACTGTAAATATGAGGGTGAGTCAAATGAAAACCTTAAATATTTTTTTAAATATTATTTATTGTGCAGAAGTGGTACAAAGACGTATCACTTTTCAACATAATCTTCCCCACTCTCACTCAATGCAAGTCCTCCAGCGCATACAAAGTGCATAAATTCCTTCAGATAAAAATTCTTTTGGTAGTCCGCGCAACCACTCATGCACCGCGTGGCGTACCTCTTCATCAGAACGGAACTTCTCTCCTCCCATTCCGTCTTTGAGTCGTCAAAACATATGGAAATCACTTGGGGGCAAGGTCTGGTGAGTATGGTGGATGAGGAAGACACTCAAAATGCAGGTCTGTGATTGTTGCAACTGTTGTACGGGCAGTGTGGGGCCTTGCATTGTCATGTTGCAAAAAGACACCTGCTGACAGCAATCCACGTCGCTTTGATTTGATCGCAGGCCGCAGATGATTTTTTAGGAGATCTGTGTACGATGCATTGGTGACAGTAGTCCCTCTAGGCATGTAATGATCCAAAATGACGCCTTTTTCGTCCCAGAAGAGAGTCAGCATAACCCTCCCTGCTGATGGTTCTGTTAGAAACTTCTTTGGTTTTGGTGATGAGGAATGGCGCCATTCCTTGCTCGCTCTCTTCGTTTCCGGTAGGTGGAAGTGAACCCAGGTTTCGTCCCAAGTAACGATTCTTGCAAGCAGTCCCAAGTAACGATTCTTGCAAGGCAGCCATCACTTTCTCGTTCAAGGCGCCGAAGAAGTTCTTCACAAGCATCAACACGTCGTTCTCTCATTTCAGGAGTCAGCTGCCGTGGCACCCATCTTGCAGACACTTTGTGAAACTGGAGCACATCATGCACAATGTGGTGTGCTGACCCATGACTGATCTGTAAACATGATGCAATGTCATTCAGTGTCACTCGGCGGTTATCCTTCACTATGGCTTCAACTGCTGCAATGTTCTGTGGAGTCACAACTGGTTGTGCCTGACCTGGACGATGAGCATCTTCCACTGAAGTCACACCATTTTTCAAACTTCCTACTCCATTTGTAGACTTGCTGCTGTGACAAACATGCATCACCGTACTGGACCTTCATTCGTCGATGAATTTCAGTAGGTTTCTCTCCTTCACTACGCAAAAACCGAGAAACAGAACACTGTTCTTCCCTGGTGCAAGTCGCAAGTGGGGCGGCCACCTTAATACCGATACTGCGACGGTATGTGTGCATCTGCACTATGCTGCCACCTACAGGCCATTCTGCACGCTGTTTGTAGCACGCTTACCAACTTACAGGATAACGGCGCGACATTTCGATTTGTTATTACAGATTTAAGGTTTTCATTTGACTCACCCTCGTATTAAGCATTTTTAAAGCTCTCTTGTTCTTCCTCCCCTACTGCTGAGTCCGTCGCCTGATTAATCGGCTCTTGGGTGTCGTACGAGGAGCGTTCAACAACTAATTCAATACTTTTTTCTCGGCCGATTTCGGTTGGAAAAACGCGGAATTTTTTGTGGGAGATCGTGAAATATTCCCGCTTGAGCCCCATGGCTTCTTGAAGTTCTT
Source organism: Schistocerca nitens (assembly GCF_023898315.1). NCBI lineage: Eukaryota > Metazoa > Arthropoda > Insecta > Orthoptera > Acrididae > Schistocerca > Schistocerca nitens. The sequence continues at coordinate 10,449,546 of NC_064619.1, read as the reverse complement.
ATGGGTGGCGACGCTGTATGTAGCCTTCAAAATATCGTTTGCAACGAAGGTGCGGTCCAAGCGGACAGCTGTCACCGAGTTTCTTTTGGCGGAAAACCAGAGCATCGCAATTAGTAATAGGTGTTTGTAGAGTGTCTACCGAGATCTAGCGGTGAAGAAAACAACGGTGAATCGTTGGGCGAGGCGTTTTCATCATCGCAGCAAGGTAGCGCAATGCTGGCCGATTTCCGGCGTGCCGGCCAGCCACAAACACCTGCCACTCCTGCAGTGCTGGAACGTGTGGACGCACTCGTTCCAGGTGATCGACGAATCGCAATTAAACACCTTGCTGTAGAATTAGGCGCTTCTATTGGCAGTGCTGACCCACTCGTCCTCCATTTGGGGTACTCAAAGCGTTGTGGCCGCTAGGTTCCACGCTGCCTCACAGAAGACCGTGAAGAGAAAGGAAGGACCGTCTGTGCGGAATTGCTTGTGCGTTACGGGGCTGATCGTGGCAATTCCTTGTCGACCATCGTCACAGGCAATGAAACACTTTTGAAACAAAACTGCAATCCACGGAGTGGTGCCACACCACTTCTCGACCGAAGAAAAAGTTTAAAGCCACAACCTGAGGCGGTAACGTCATGGCGATGGTGTTCTACATCTACATCTACATTTATACTCCGCAAGCCACCCAACGGTGTGTGGCGGAGGGCACTTTACGTGCCACTGTCATTACCTTCCTTTCCTGTTCCAGTAGCGTATGGTTCCGGACTGAAGCGCCTAGAACCGCTCGGCCACCACGGCCGGCTTAAGTCGTTCACGAATGTCTGAGTAGTTTAAACGTTGTACAGAAGAACAGACGTCGCTGCAGCACGACGACAAGTCAGGGCGTCCCATCTGAAGTTTATCCGATGGAAAAACTCAAGTGGCAGACTCTGCAAGAGAGGCGCTCTGCATCGCGGTGTAGCTTGCTCGCCAGGTTTCGAGAGGGTGCGTCAGCGTGTTCGCCGCCACAAAAATGCGAACAGACTTCGCACTCTCCATGACAACACAAGACCTCAAAAACAAGTGTGCGTACCCGAGAGGTGCACACGAAACATCATTGGACAGTTCTTCCTCAACCACCCGAGAGCCCGTATCTCACACTTTCCGACTTTCATCTGCTTTACCTGATGAAGAATGCTCTCCGCGAGAAGCAGTGCGTGGATAGCGCTGAGGCTATTGATGAACCAAGACGTTGGCTCCGGTGTCGACCAGCAGAGTGGTACCATCTGGGCATACAAGTCTTCCCAGTAAGGTGGAGATTGTGTTGACAAATAGGATTTTGTAGTGTGGGGAATAATTGCTGATTTGGATTCCTGAATAAAACCAACCTGCAGTGAGAAAAAAATGTGTTGCATTACTTACTGACCGTCAACCGTAAGACATTAACTACCAACTATTCCTTTCTGCTTGTCAGGATATTCCACAAGCTGCTTTTTCTTCGTCGTCAATACTGATTTAGTATTCAGTTTACTAGATTTTAGTAACTTCTGCGGTTGCTCACTATGAGTGCTTTTCTTTTGCAGTTGCTGCATGCACCCAGTTCCAAACGCCTAAGGTAATTTTTCCACTTTTCAATTGCTCCAAGTCTTTCGACTCCTTGACAGACTTCTCTTGACTAGGGCCGTCACTGATCTGTATGATCTAGAGTTCCCAGCATCACGACTGGCTGCTGTGCGCCTACACAATCCATCGACGTTTAATACAGGGGCATTTTTTTGGGCTGTTATGTGCAAAAGTACCCTCTTCGAGCCGCTAGTTCCTTTTGGGATACTGTAACGTCCTCTCCCCCTCCACACCCACCTCCTCATCCCTCCCACCGTACCACCTTACTTTCTGCTTGAAACACCATTTTATTAATTTTGTTTTGAAGTGCCACTGCGTTCAGCACGAAACCGACGATGCTATTGCAAGACAGATACAACTAGTGGTACACTGAGATACTTCTACGAATATAGTGCACTGTAGCATTCAACGCAACAGTCGGCGTGGAGGTTGTGCTACTTGAATGTAGGAGATTGCGAAACGCGTCTTTTTTTTATAGTGACCAGATTGAGGAGATTTTTGACAGTGAAAGTAAGTGTATCTAAAGTTATTGTAACGTAATTTTGAGTCTGAACTATTGCTTTAACGAGTATATAGTTTGATAGAAAATTTATTAGATTTTAGACCAATTTTTCTTGTTATTGAGAACCAATTTGTTTTAGGCATTATGAGTTCATGGCAGTTTCGAGAGGTGGGATTGCGACTAGAGCAATCGCTGATTTCCTTTCAAATACGTCACACTGTCTTTCGTAGTGGTTCCGAAAACAAACCACCTTCTTAAAACAATTGATTGTTTACTTCTTTGCCAATCTCTTATTGTATTCGTTGCTTACTATGACAAAGGCAAATTTTGTTCAAATGGTTCAAATGGCTCTAAGCACTATGGGACTTAACATCTGAGGTCATCAGTCCCCTAGACTTAGAACTACGTAAACCTAACTAATCTAAGGACATCACACACACGAATGCCCGAGGCAGGATTCGAACCTGCGACCGTAGCGGCCGCGGGGTTCAGGACTGAAGCGCCTAGAGCCGCTCGGCCACAGCGGCCGGCGGCTAATTTTGTGAAAAAATGTAAAATTATAATTTTTTTTTCTATCGTTGGTTCTCAAAGGGTTGAGTTGATAGTTTCAAAGAATAGAAGGACCAGCAACTACTTGTTGGTGGATCGATTAGTGCTCCTTTCCAGCCTACGTTTTGCGTTATATACCGCAAAATCTGACAGTAACTAGAGATGTTCACATCGTAGGTACTTAACGGAGAATACAAGCCCGATGCAAGAAGTGAAATCAAGCGTCATTCGAAATAATGATGGATGGAATTTTTCTCGCGATAAAAATACGTTTCCAGAGAGCTGTCGGATACAGCGCTGATTGACTCTTTGGGTCACCGTGTATTTCGTTAACCTACACAACACACACCGACCTGTGAGCCATTGTCATCCCCCAACCCAACGCAGTCTTTCGTTCACAGGTCTAGAGCTATTTCGAATCCAGGGAGCTTATCGGTAGAGTTTAGTCAAGAAAAGGAGTGCTCCATGAGGATGGTTTTTCAACCTTATGTTCGTGGCGTGTCCTTTAAAATCGGCAGGTTATTCAAGAAACATCGGATAACGTGCCTTCTACCCTCCGGCGCGAGTGAAAAGGATGTTCGGTTCCGCTGAAGACGACCTAGGTCTAAGGAGAGCAGCTGGCCGAAGTGGCCGTGCGGTTAAAGGCGCTGCAGTCTGGAACCGCAAGACCGCTACGGTCGCAGGTTCGAATCCTGCCTCGGGCATGGATGTTTGTGATGTCCTTAGGTTAGTTAGGCTTAACTAGTTCTAAGTTCTAGGGGACTAATGACCACAGCAGTTGAGTCCCATAGTGCTCAGAGCCATTTTTCTAAGGAGAGCAGGAATTAAAAACAAAAAATTTGAGAACAGATTTTGTAAGTACTTAGAGACCCTAAACGCGAACATTTTCGTTTGGACTCTACTGTTACTGTTTATTGACATCGAGTGAAACTAGAAGCCGTGCCAGTTTCCTTTATGGGACTCTTCGAAGTCTGTCAAATTTCCTACGAGACGTACTCCAGCTGTAGCGGAATAAGTTCCTCGACACTTTTTACAGCATTAAGTAGACATACCGCTTCGTGGGGCAGCGTTTAGTTATACGGAACGCTACGTGCTGTACCGTAAGCACTGCGCTGTGCCTTGGAGATGACTCAGACAGTAGTTTTGTCGTGTTCATCACGAGAAGAGATCCATTGGTACGTCTCGCCATTTCTTTTAATTTCTTGGCTTTCGAACGTGCCGATACAGCCATCTCAGTACTGGTAATTTTATATTACAGTTTGTTTCGACAGTTCAGAGTATACAGTAGTTTAAGCCGTACCCTAGTACGAAGTTAACAAAGGCTTAACGGAGGTCAGATTCCGACATAAAACGAATTTTATGTTCACAATACAGTGAAACGAGCAAACGAGACGAAGAGGGAACACAGGATGTACAGAGGTAGTACGCCATAAAATGCTACTGGTAACGCAGTTAGGAAAGATAAAAAGCTGTTGAGGTATACGCAAATGCGCCAATGCATAATGCTGGAAGAAAGCGTAGCCGCCTTAAGAAAGCTTGCCGAGTTAGTTTAGTGTATTATTTTTATTTAGCACCGAGGGAACTCTGCTGCCAGGTCCACACATTCAAACTAGATATTATTTATTTATTTCTTTAACCTGGCAAGATTAGGGCCATCAGGCCCTCTCTTACATCTAACCAGGCATTCTACTTATTTTACATTCGTATGTTTTAGTAGGCATGTTAAACTACATCTAGTACAAAAAGTGAAATAAACAATTAGAAGCGTACACCTGGAAAAATACATACATATAGAGTTTATATTCTTAGATCGTAAGTGCTGTTATAATTAGACATTATTGAAGAGACAGATTTTAGATATGAGTGCTGGCAGCAGGGAGTATGAGGGAGACTCATGGTGAAGGGAGGAGAAGAACAGAGAGACGTGATGAAAGATAATTAAGGAAATATAAAGGAAAAGAAGATTGCGTGGCTAATAGAGATAGATGAAGAGGAAGGCATCTCAGGAGCAAGATAGGAGACGCTAGCGTTGCTATTTGACAGATGAGAGGATTCCCCTTGTACATTAATTTTGTGGAGAACTTTATGAGGATGATAGTAGGAAATGCTTCAACTTCTTCTTAAAAGCAGCAGGAGATTGAATTTTGCGCAAGGTAAGGGGCAGTTTGTTCCAGAGGTGGACAGCGGCAACTGAGAAGGAGTTTGCAAAAGTTTCTGTTTTGTGAGTGGGCACAGTTAGGATACCAAATAAGAGTGACCTCGTGTTTCGATTATGATGGCATGACAGGTTTTTAATCTCTGAAGCAAGGTACTGGGGTGCTTGCGCGACGAGGAGTCGGTGAAGTCGACATAGAGTGTGGTAGTCACGCAATTTGTCCGGCCGCAGCCACCCCAGCTCGGAGTATGAAGCACTAACATGATCATATCGGCGAATGTTGCAGGCGTAACGCACACAGGCATTCGTCGTTAGTTCTAGCCGTCTTTTGTTTTCACTACTCGTGCCTTGTTGAATCACATCACAATAGTGGAGGTTCGGTAGAACGAGTGCTTGCACGAGCTGGCGTTTCAAGTCCTGTGGAAATATGCTTCGAAACTTTTTGAGAGCATAGATGTAACGCCGGAAATGCATATCCTCCTATTTCCATCTATTGTACTGTAAATTTTTTCCTTATTTTGTTACCTAAATATATGACATTTCTGTGCCTTTATATGTTGTAATTGTTTTACTATTTGTGTAAAATATATATATATATATATATATATATATATATATATATATATGCTGGGTCTGGCCTAGGGAAAACTATACTATCGAACGAATACATCGATAGGTCGTGTGGAGAACCTAAGCTTTTAGGATCTTTGGTAGTGTTAACTCTGCCGCGTGGAGTGGGGCTGAAAGGGAGTCTGGCGGGAGTAGCGAGTGGAGCAGGTGTGTTGTGTGAAGCTCCCGCGAGTTGCCGCGCTTTCGGGATTTGGCAGCATGTAATTGCGCTCGACTTGCGATGATAGTCTCTGACATGGTGTCGCGGACGGGAAGCATTAGCTGGCGCACATCAAGAGCCCGTTTCGCCTGGTGACCGTGTCGAGAAGAAGGCGCGCCAGCATCCAGCTTCTGCAACAGCGACGGCCGACAATGAGTGACTGTCACCACCTCCTCGATCGACGACTTCAAACCTTCAATTAACCAACAAGGAAGACTGGAAGCACGTAAAGTTTCAGAACTGTATGGCAGGCCTCAGTTTTTCAAACTTTTAAAGTTGTTGCATCACAAAATTACAGCTACTTAGCATGAACCTTTGTTGCTCATTGTCCCAATTGCATTACCAAGCAGGGTTCCTTCCTTTTCCGAAATGAACCCGAGTGTCGTTGAAATTCAAACGCCAGCATAATTCCATTTCACTGCTTTAATTTCAAAGTTCAGTTAAGGTATTCATAGCGGGCTACAATACTTAGATTACACAAGCACAAATTAAGAGTGCTAGTTTTGTTACCATATTTTAGCTTACCTGTGACTGCAGCTCAGCTTGGTATGTACAAAATTTTACTATTGTTAATTGTTCAGAATCGTTTAATTCAAGTTCAAAGTTAAATCTCTTATTTCTAAATTGCGTAGATTCAAGTAGCTTTTGAAATGATTGTTGAGGTAGTCCAAGACTAACCGTATTTTACTGAATTTCGATGTGCTTCAGAAAGAAAGCTCACTATTAACTTCAGTCACTAAATTAACTTTCGATTTTCCGGTTTTATTAATTCTTTTGCTAAATTAAGTGTAGCGAAATTTATTACTTCTGACAAACTTTCAGTTTTCACACTACACTTGTCAACCATCAGTTGCCACGCTTCTAGTGCTAATTATATGTGTAATAATCTTTCTTTTTCAGTTACTATAGTAATTGTCCTTAGGACTGGCGACCGTAATTTCCCCCAAATCTCAAATATCTAATTACCGCTAGTTGATTGTTAACGTAACGGCCGCACATTTACTTTCTTTATTAACTTTACCCCTATTTCAAAATTAATTTCCACCAGTTTCATTTGCATTTTTCCTTCCATTTAGATGTAACCCTTTCCTCCCTCTTTAGCGACAAATTAACCTCGGTGACGATTGCTTTTCCCAAATTTCCATTAGGTACACGCGATTTAATTTTTCACTGTCATTAAGGTCGATAAGTGAGGGGGAGGTTACATAGAGACAAGCAGACGTCTTTCGGCACACTGCGACTGTATTCTCCGCCCAGTTGAGATGCTCATCCAAAGTTACACCCAAGTTCTTCACTGTTTTCTGATATGGTATTGGAGTACCGTCGAGCATAATAGGAGGTAGCCGTTCGCGGAAATCTGAACTTATTAATTTCTGATGGGCTATTAAGATTACTTCCGTCTTTTTTGCATTTAGTTTAAGCCCCAGGTTTTTCGCCCATGTCACTACTGAAGACAGATCATCATTCATCTGAGGGATTGCAGTGTTTACATCTTCAGGTCTGACGCTTAGGTAGAGCTGGAGGTCGTCGGCATAGAAATGATATTTACAGGAGGACAGAACCGACGAAATATCGTTGACATATAAAGAAAACAAGAGTGGTCCTAAGACTGATCCTTGTGGCACTCCCGAGGAAACATGTTTCCAGGAAGATTTTTCATTTACGCAGACAACACATTGCTGTCTGTCTTTTAAGTAGCTTTCAAACCATCTCATTGCAGTATCAGAGAAATTAAGCTGTTGCATTTTTCTGAGCAATATGTCAAAGTTAACAGTCTCAAAAGCTTTGCTGAAGTCCAGTAGCGTCAATATTGTTGCCTTTCGATTGTCGATGGCATATTTCAGGTCATCAGTTACTTTAATTAGAGCAGTGTTTGTGTTGTGATGTTTACGGAAACCGGATTGAAATTTGTCATATAGGCTGAATTCATGCAAGTGTTCAGTGATTTGGTCATGAACAATACATTCAACTGCTTTGGAAACAGCCGGCAGTGTGCTATTTGGTCGGTAATCACTAGGCAGTTGCGGGTTTTCGATCTTAGGGATGGGTCGAATTATGCTTCTTTTCCATGCAGTGGGGTATATTCCGTTCACGAGGGAAAAATTAAATATTTCAGTTAAGACAGGTACTAAGATATCGGCAACATTCTTAATCATGGTTATACCGATACTGTCGTTGCCTATTGCATCAGAAGAGATTCTCATTATTGCTTTTCTTGCCGTATTTATTGTTACGTGTTTTAGATGGAAGGTATCGTTGTTAGTTATCCTGTTTGGGGATTCTTGTGGACGGCAATTATCAGCCGTGCTGGTATTCAGAGGTGCAGAGAAGAATTCATTTAATTCGTTAGCTGACACATGAAAAGTAGTTTCCGATTTTGCCTTTCCGACCCCCAAGCTCCGGAGATTCTTCCATAGAGTAGTGGGCGTCAGATCGCTGCATACAAGGAAGCGAGCGTGCCTGATTTTAGCATTGCGAATGCATTGTTTCACTCTGTTCCGTAGCTTTCTATATTCTTCGAAACGCTCGGGTTTCGGATCTGCCTTGAAACGCCTGTGGGCAGCATCCGTATTAGTCATCATTTGACGTAATTCAGCAGTCAGCCATGGAGCAGGAGATTTTATTACACGGATTGTGTGCACAGGTGCATGTTTGTCATAGACGGCAGTGAGTTTATCACAAAGTTCATTAATTTTGCCGTCGATTTTAGGTTTTCTGATTATTTGATGCCATGAGATTTCTGAGCAATCGGCTGTTAGAGCGTCAAGGTCAATACGTTTCATGTTCCTACAAGTTATGTAACGCGATTTGATCCTTGGGGGCTGCACAGAGTAGGCCTGGAATATTACATCATGTGCTGAGAGGCCAGGGGCCGATGTTTGACCAACATCTCTTACTTTGTTAGTCTGTTTCGTTGCGATTACGTCTATAAGAGATATTAGGCTAATACCGTCGACTTACGGTAGTCTTGATAGAGGGCTGTAGACAATTTCTAGCATTTGGAATTGACGAACGCATACGCTCCTCTGTACTGTTTGAAATTACATGTCCGCAGTATTATCATCGGAGATGCTGTGTCGCCTCGAGGCTTGCTAGGACCATCTCTGCTTTGAAAGATGCGTGGGAGGTGATGCGCTCTGTCAATCGTGAGATGAGGACACAGGATAGTCGGCAGTGGTGTGCCGTGAGTATAGCAGCAGCAGCAGCAGCAGCAGCAGCAGCAGCAGCAAGACGTCGGCCGAGTGATAATGGCAGTTATATTCTGACGATGTCGACCATGTTGATTTACTGATTAATTATTTGGGATGACGAAAGAAGCATTTTGAGAACAATATTTCATTACCATTATTTTGATGGGTAATAGAAGAGGATCTAAGTTAAGGTAATTGATTTCTGATTTTGTACTTTATTGCAGCAGCTTTTAGTTGCGTGTTCTTGGTTCAGACATCCAGAGACTTGAGTACAGAGAAACAAAGAGCCATGCATGGTTTTCAATTTGAATCTGGTGTAGGAGTAGCTGTAAAACATTTAATGTCATTTTACGAGTTGCATGTTTAAAAAAATCTCATTTGATGTTAAAGACTGTTTACGGTCAATTCAAGACCTGTAATTTTTTGTGTATTAATGTTTTTGAAACAAAGAACGAGGTAATTTTTCAATACAGAAGTTTTCTAATGAGAAAACTAATTACATTTGACGTTACAAATAATCCCAAGTCATTGTTCGCATCCACAGTCCATGCCGAAATATGAGTTCTCATTTTTACATATTCCGGTTTGTCGTGAAGCAAAGAGAGAGAAAATGGAGAGAGAGAGAGAGAGAGAGAGAGAGAGAGAGAGAGAGGGAGAGAGAGAGTGAGAGAGGGGGGGGGGGGGGGGGGGGTGAGGGAGAGCGCATTGCAGCAAGAGCGTCTCAGCAAATGCGACGCGCTTTGAAGGCAAGAACAGTGTCACGGTGTTTCCACTGTGCTACTTGTAAGCGAAAATTAAATAATGAAACACGGAAAATTGAGTTTTTCCGGAGCAATTTATCAGTTTAAAATTTTATTCACAATATTGAATTCAGACTGTATACTTCCCATAACGAACGTTTAAACAGACAGGGATACGCACCTTCGAGTTACTTTCATTTAATCAGATTTTGCACCACATTCTCGCAGTCCAATTCCTACAGCTTGATAATTATTGAACTATATGAAAAAAGTAAAATGGCTACAAACTATGGCGTGCACACACTTTATTCAACATGTAAACGTCACTACAGATATTTTGATTTAGGTTATGACATGTTCGATACGTCTGCCATCATAGACGATGATGTGGCGCAGACGAATAGCGAAAGTCTGCATGACCCGTTGAACTGACGGAACATCGATGTTGTCGATGACCTCCTGAATGGCTGCTTTCAGCTCAGCAGTGGTTTTCGGGTTATTGCTGTGCACTTTTTTTTTTTTTTTTTTTTTTTAATATAGCCCCACAACAAGGAGTCACATGTGTTCAGATCCGGAGAGTACGGCGGCCAATCGAGGCCAATGCCAGCAGTCTCTGGGTACCCCAGAGCCAGAATGCGGTCTCCAAAGTGCTCCTCCATGGCAAAAAACGCTTCCCTGCTTCTATGGGGTCGATCTCCGTCTTGCATGAACCATACGTTGTCGAAATCAGGGTCACTTTGGATAATGGGGATGAAACCATCCTCCAAAACCTTCACATACTGTTGGGTTGTCACTGTGCGATCATCAAGGAATTTCGCACCGATTATTCCGCGAGAGGAGATTGCACACCACGCGGTCTCCTGTTGGGGGTGAAGTGACTTCTCGATCGCCAAATGCGGATTCTCAGTGCCTCAAATGCGCCAATTTTGATTATTGACGAACCCATCGAAATGAAAGTGGCCGACAACAACGAAGTGTGTGCGCAAACTATTTCCCATCATTCCCCGCGGCCAACCATGCAATCTGAATGTTCTAACGCAAGCCGTTCAGAATTTACGACGATTTTACTTCACATAGTTCAATAACTGTCACCGTGTATTTTCGAAGTATTCAAATTCTTATGTTCAAAGTTCACATAAGCTTACACGGCCAGCAAGAAAAACTTTTAATGAATAACAATATTATTTTTTAAATTTAAATATCTTCCAGGCTAAAGCCGGAAACAACGATCATTCACATTTTTCAGTGCTGGTGGCAGTCAGCGACTGGGCTGTGCTTCAGTGGTTTTTTTTTTTTTTTTTTTTTTTTGGTGGGGTTTAAGGGCGCTCAACTACTGAGGTCATTAGCGCCCAGTCACAGTTGTTAGATCACAAGGAATCTAGTAAAACTCAAGGGGAGGGGGGACACCAGAAAGTCCTGACAAAGATGCAGATAAAATAAGTAAAAAAGTTAGATGTCTTTGGACAAGCCAGTCAAAGTTATAAAACGCAGAACACGAGCAGCTGCAAAGCTAAAATATCCGGTAATGTAGATGGCAGGGACAGGACAACACGAGATTGACTAAAGCGGGGACACGACAATAAAACATGGCGCACTGTTAATGCCTGACCACAAGGGCACTGCGGGGCTTGGTCGCCAGAGAGCAGGTAGCGGTGGCTAAACCGGCAATGCCCAATCCGCAACCTGGTCAGAAGGACCTCTTCTCGCCGAGATGGTCGGGAGGAGGTTGTCCAAGCAGTTGGGAACGGTTTTACTGCACGGAGCTTGTTTCCTTGGAGGGATGACCAAGCATCCCACCACAATCACACAAGCCTCTTACAAACAACCCCACGAACGTCAGATGACGGGACACAATGGGAGGCTGGCCGAGGCAGGAGGACTGCAGCCCTGGCTGCAGCATCTGCAGCCTCATTCCCAGGCACTCCTACATGTCCGGGAACCCACAGAAAGCTGACAGGAGAACCATTATCAGCGAAAGAATGGAGGGACTGCTGGATCCGTTGCACCAAGGGATGGACCAGATAGGGAGCTCCAAGGCTCTGAAGAGCACTGAGGGAATCAGAGCAGAGTACATACTATGAATGGCAGTGGCGGCGGGCATACTGAACGGCCTGATGGAGAGCAAAAAGCTCGGCCGTAAAGCTGGAACATTGGTCGAGGAGCCGGTATTTAAAGGTGGCGGCCCCGACGACAAAGGCACAGCCGACACCATCGTCAGTTTTGGAGCCATCGGTGTAAATAAAGGTGTGACCGGCAAGTCGAGCACGAAGTTCGACAAACCGAGAGCAATACACTGCAGCCGGAGTACACTCCTTCGGGAGTGAGCTGAGGTCGAGATAAATATGAACCGGAGCCTGGAGCCAAGGTGGTGTCGGGCTCTCACCCTCTCTGAAGGTGGTAGGGAGGGCAAAATCCAATTGTCGAAGCAGGCGACGGAAGCGGACTCCGGGGGGCAGCAGGGCAGACACATACAGCCCGTACTGACGGTCGAGAGAATCGGCGAAGAAGGACTGGTAAGAGGGGTAGTCGGGCATTGACAACAGCCGGCAGGCATACCGACAAAGCAGTACGTCGCGCCGGTACGTCAATGGTAATTCGGCAGCTTCAGCATAAAGACTCTCGACGGGACTAGTGTAGAAGCCTCCGGTCGCAAGACGTAACCCCCGATGGTGGATGGAGTTGAGACGGCGTAAGAGGGATGGCCGAGCGGACGAGTAGACGAAGCTCCCATAATCCAGCTTCGATCGGACTATGGACCGATACAAGCGAAGCAGGACAGTGCGATCCGCTCCCCAAGATGAACCATTAAGAACTCTGAGGACGTTAAGGGAACGTGTACAACGGGCCGCCAAATAAGAGACATGCGGAGACCAACAAAGTTTCCTGTCCAATGTGAGCCCTAGAAACTTAGTTGTTTCCACGAATGGGAGAACAACGGGACCGAGATGTAAAGATGGCGGAAGGAACGCTTTATATCGCCAAAAGATGATACAAACCGTCTTCTCTTCAGAGAACCGGAAGCCTTTTGCCACGCTCCATGAGTATAGGCTGTCTAGACAACGTTGAAGGCAGCGCTCCAGGAGGCATGTTCTCTGGGCACCGCAGTAGATCGCGAAGTCATCGACAAAGAGGTGGAATGCAATCCATAATTGGATTGATCGCGATGGCAAAAAGGGCTACGCTCAAGAGAGCCCTGAGGCACTCCGTTCTCCTGGAGGAAGACGTCGGACAATACGGAACCCACACTTACCCTAAACTTTCGATCCGTTAAAAAGGAATCAATAAAAAGGGGCAGGCGACCGCGTAGGCCCCACCTGTGCATAATGCGGAGGGTACCTCCTCTCCAACAGGTATCATAAGCCTTCTCCAAATCGAAGAACACGGCTACCGTTTGCGCCTTCGCAAAAAGTTGTTCATGATGAATGTCGACAAGGTCACAAGGTGGTCAACAGCGGAGCGGCGGCGACGAAAGCCGCATTGGACATTGGTAAGTAGCCGTCGAGATTCAAGAATCCAGACTAACCGAGCATTAACCATGCGCTCCATCACCTTACAGACACAGCTTGTAAGAGAAATGGGGCGGTAACTAGAAGGAAGGTGTCTATCCTTCCCGGGTTTGGGTATAGGAACAATGACGGCGTCACGCCAACGCATGGGGACCTGACCTCCGGTCCAGACGCGATTGTAGGTACGAAGAAGGAAGCTTTTGCCCGCCGGAGAAAGGTGTGCCAGCATCTGAACGTGAATGGCATCTGGCCCCAGAGCAGAGGACCGGGACAGTGCAAGCGCACGTTCGAGTTCCCGCATAGTAAAGGGGGCATTATAAGTTTCCAGATTCAGCGAGTGGAAGGAAGGTCGCCGAGCCTCTTCTGCCTCTTTCCTGGGAAGGAAGGCAGGGTGGTAATGGGCGGAGCTTGAAACCTCCGCGAAAAACCGGCCGAAGGCGTTGGAGACAGCCACAGGATCAACAAAGACCTCATTACCTGAGGTCAGGCCAGGTACCGAGGAGTGGGCCTTAATGCCAGACAGCCGGCGCAGGCCACCCCATACGACAGAAGAGGGAGTAAAACTGTTAAAGGAGCTGGTGAAAGAGGCCCAACAAGCTTTTTTGCTGTCTTTGATGACTCTACGGCATTGCGCTCGGAGTCGTTTGTATCCAATACAATTCGCCAACGTAGGATGGCGGCGAAAGGTGCGTAAAGCACGTCGTCGAGCACGGATGGCGTCTCTACAAGCCTCATTCCACCAGGGGACGGAAACGCGACGTGAAGAGGTAGTATGAGGAATGGAACGTTCGGCAGCATTGATGATAACAGCCGTGAGGTATTCGACCTGACTGTCACAACTGAGAAAATCGTGGTCCGGAAAGGTCGCCAGGGAGGAGTAAAGTCCCCAGTCAGCTTTCGGTATGTTCCAGCTCGAAGGACGTGGGGATGGGGTGTGGTGCAGGAGACGAACGACACAGGGGAAGTGGTCGCTCGAATAGGTGTCAGAAAGGACATACCACTCAAACCGACGGGCAAGAGTGGTAGAACAGATCGAGAGGTCCAAGTGGGAGTAGGTATGAGTAGAGTCCGAGAGGAAAGTCGGGGTGCCAGTATTGAGGCAGACAAGATTGAGATGGTTGAAGACATCCGCCAAGAGTGAGCCTCTTTGACAGGATGCAGGAGAGCCCCAAAGGGGATGATGGGCATTGAAGTCGCCAAACAATAAAAAATCAGGTGCATCATGTCAGCCCGACTGACTGTGGATGACGATGGAGTGTAGATGGTACAAACTGAAAAAGTAAAAGCAGAAAGAGTAATACGGACAGCTATTGCTTGGAGTGGGGTGGTCAATAGGATGGGATGGTAATAGACATCGTCCCGAACGAGCAACATGACCCCACCATGAGCTGGGATACCGTCCACAGGGGTGAGGTCATACCGCTCCGAGGTATAGTGGGTAAAGGCAATACGGTCAGTCAGGCGCAACTTGGTTTCCTGGAGACCAAGGACAAGCGGACAGTGCAGGCGGAGGAGCAGTTGTAATTCCTCCCGATTAGATCAAATACCTCTTATGTTCCAATGTAACAAGGCCATCGCTAGTCAAAAAAGAGGGGTACGAGATGGGGGAAGAGCTGGTCACCTCGACGGCCGTGGAGGGCCAGGTTTCGAGGGAACAATTCTACAACCAGCAGGAGGCGGATCCTGTTCCATCGAGTCATCGCCAGCTGCGGCCGCTGTCCCGGGTTGTGTAGGAGGGGCAGCATCATTTGCCAACGAGAGGCCAGCTGAGCGCCTGGCAGCAGAGCGTCCCGGCGAAACTGAGGACGGCCGGGAGCAGCGACTCATGGATGGAGCGTCAGACGAAACGCGCCGGGGTGGAGAGGGGAATAGAGACTTCTTCTTGGAGGCCTTCTTGGAAGTCCGAGGAGGCACAGGGATGGTGGGCTGGACCCGAAGAAGGTCCTCACGCACGGGGTCCATTTTGGAACGCCGGACCTCGGAAGCTGGGGTCCGGAACTTTTCCCGATGGACGCCTGAGAAGAGGATCGCTTCTCAGCCGGCGGGGGCGGGAGGAGGAGGAGGAAGGGTGGCCCCTGGGGCAGAGGGGGCGGGGGCCACGGGGGAGGAGGATTTGGAAGGGAGGGATTTGGGAGGTGGAGGCATAGACCCCGGATGGGGGGAGGAGGTGGAGGGGGGACAGGATAGGGGTGAGGATACCGTGGAAGGAGTGGACACGACTGAGGCAAACGAAGTGGTCAACGTCACGGGATGGAGGCGGTCATACTTCTTCCTGGCCTCAGAATAAGAGAGACGATCCAAAGTTTTGAGTTCTTGAATCTTCTTCTCCTTCTGATACGCGGGGCAGTCTAAGGATCTAGGTGAGTGGATGCCAGGACAATTAACGCACCGAGGTGGTGGAGTGCATGTATGTTCCTCACGAAGAGGACGTCCACAATCGCCACAAAGGGGCTCAGCCTCACACCGTGACGACATGTGCCCAAAGCGCAAACACCGAAAACAGCGCATAGGAGACGGGACGTAAGGTCGCACGTCGCACCGGTAGCACATCACCTTTACCTTCTCCAGGAGAACGTCCCACTCGAAGGCGAGGATAAAGGCCCCGGTGTCGATGCGACGGTCTTTGGGGCCGCGCTGGACTCGCCGGACGAAATGCACGCCTCGGCGCTCCAGGTTGGCCCTGAGCTCCTCATCAGATTGCAGCAGGAGGTCCCGATGAAAAATAACCCCCTGCGTCCTATTCAGTACCAGATGCGGGACAATGGACACTGGGATGTCCCCTAGTCAGTCGCACGCCTGGAGCGCCGCCGACTGTGTGGCGAAGGCGGTCTTTATAAGAACGGACCCAGAACGCATTTTACTGAGAACCTCGATTTCCCCGAAGATGTCCTCGATGTGCTGAACAAAGAACATGGGCTTGGAGGTGGCGAACGTCCCCCCATCGGTTCGAGAACAGACCAAATAGCGGGGGAAGTACTTCGCCCCAAGCCGGCGGGCCTGTCCTTCCTCCCAGGGAGTGGCCAAGGGGGAAAGGGCAGGAGAACCAGAACCAGAGACAGTACCTTTCTTTTTAAAAGACTCGGCCGCAGAGCGACCTGATACATGTTGACGTTTCATCTGCGAAACGTCCGCCCCTATACCACCCACTCCGACCAGGGGCTCTCCCCACGGGCGCCACCCAGCCTCAGCAAGGGCCACCTGGCAGGATGACCGTTGCCGGGAGTCCTGATGCCCCAAGGAGACGGGCATCTACTCCTTGGCCGACGTGGGGAGGGTGCAGCTCAGGTATCGGCAGTACGATCCCTGTGTTGTCAGGGGGCTACAACCTAGAGGGTACATGAAGACCCCACCACAACGGGCTGGCTACCGTGCTGGATTTCTGGTGCCATGGAAAGTCCATCATGATCGTAGGTGCAGATGGGGACGCACTATGGGCGTAACTTGTACAACCCATCAGGCGTTTAGGCCCAATTTGAGGAATAGTGGGTATGGTTACAACGCCGTTACAATGCTGAGTGCCAAGGTCTTAGGGCACGGAGGACCAGTGATACACCACGTAAGGCGTCGTTCCCCAAAAGGCTCGTACTTGTGTAGAATTTTGAAAAATGGAGGTCAAACCCCAAGGGGGACCATCACATGGAAGGCCGAAACGGTTGAAACTCCTTTTAGTCGCCTCTTACGACAGGCAGGAATACCTCGGGCCTATTCTTACCCCGGACCCACAGGAGGGGTGCTTCAGTGGTAGAAGAGTTACGTTCCAGCGCGTAAAATTTTAGAAATTCGATACTGGTTTCAATGCTTAGAGACACAGTAGAGATCTATGCTACATGTAAATTACAGATTTCGTTATGTGATTTTTGTCGGAGGTACAGACTTTAAAGGGACTTCGCATCGTAGCATGGATCGAAGTACTGCGGTGGCAGCCAGCATACTCTAGTTGTCATCACAGCATCGTACGTTTAGACGTAAAATGTCAGACGACAGCCAATGTAAATCAGAATACAGCCTTGACGTGGTGCGTGACACCGTAGTGACAATCCAGGCTCCCGACGGAGAGTCGGCAGAAGACAAGATGGCGCTGTATCGAGCAAATGGACCGATACTGCAAGAAGCCGCCGCTACAGTGGAGCGGTAAGTTCTGTCGGCTCGCCAGCAGAGGAAGGATGGCCGCTGCCTGTCGTCGAGCGCGCGCCGGCGCTTTTTGCAGTCGCGGAGCCGTCGCAGCCGCGTGAATTTACGGCGCGGCGCCGGGCTCTGCACAGTGGTGTATCACTCCGCGCGAGCGGCCAGCCACGCAAATAGCGGGCGGGCGCGGATTAATGGGCCGCCTAATGGGGATCGCAGCTCCTCCCATTCCTTATCTCTGAGAGAATATGCCGCGGGATCCTTCCTGAAATCCGGGCGCGCGTCTCACAGCGCGGACCACCACTGCTGGACATTGCAACTGCAACAACAGGAACGAGACCACAAAACGAAATTTTGCAGTGCCCCACAGCATCAAGAAACATAAAATGTTATGTTCGGTACACTGTTCAATAACGTATAGGTTTCCTACGAACCCTCAGGCACCCTTGAACACGTCGGGTATGCTCATTACCAACGAATTACTGACCTCTTGAGACATATTGTCCCATTCGTCAATTGTAGCATTCCTAACACCTTCCATCGTTAATGGTGGATGTTGACGACTAGAAATCGCTCTTCTCAACAAGCTCCTCGCATGCTCTATGCCAGGGGTCTCCAAACTACGGCCCGCGGGCCGAAACCGACCCGCGAGGGCCGGCAAACCGGCCCGCGTTAGCTGGCCTAAAGAAAATGCAACGAATTTATTTTTAAGGTACTTTAATTACTAAATTAAATACTGACAATTACACTCTAGTTCCGCTAAAATATAGTGAAAAAACAACTCAAGTCATGCTATACGTATTTTGATTTTCAGATTTTCCTTGTCTCTTTGAATTCAAACTTTGAATTGTCCCACACTTCGTCGTCACACCTACTAGTACAGCGCATAAAACACTAAAAAAACTCGTGAGACACTCGCAACATAGACACAATCACGCAACAGGACTATCAAATATACGCTCTGGCTCTGCTACTCGCTACAAGACTACATAACTAAACTTATTGTTGCGCCGCTTGAAATAACAATGCGTTAACATACTCTACCTCTGTTACGTCTTGCAGTAGTAGTGTTGCTAACAACGATTTTGAGATTTCGCTAACTTTGCAGGACGCTTTCGTGAAGAATGTGCAATGACATACTTTTTTGTCGGTGAAATTGGCCAGAATTAAATACGCCAGAATTTCGGTAAGGTACGTCCACCAATCAAAATTATGAAATTAATTAACAATCGTAGTTCGTTTCAGTGCTAGCTATTGCCACAACCTTAGATTTTTGTGATTTCATCTAGCCTTACATTTCGGTGATCATGGAATGCTAGGGTGCTTTAATCCCACTAGGTAGATCTTGGCCCTTATGACTTCGTGGAGGAGTCAATGTGGCCCGCGGACTAAAAAGTTTGGAGACCCCTGTCTATGCAATTCATATTCGGCCCCCATTCTTCTGATCACACGTCCTGTCAGGTACCGACACACACTACAAGCACGATGAGATCGGGCGTTATCGTACTGTAGAGTGAACCCTTTCCCTACAGTCCCTGCAAAACCACTGACTGCGGGTCAGAGGATGTTGTTTTCGTACACTGCAGCAGTTATGTTGCCTTAAATTAGAACGAATGGTGTCGGCGGGCTACATGACACCTGAGCCATCGCGATGTTGGTGACGTCCGACAGTCACCGAGGGACGATTACGTTTCCCTGTTCCCCTCCATATGCGAACAGAGTTGTCATCAAGGTGCAAGCCCATACGCACTTCGTCTGTGAACAGCGTTTTGGTCCATTGGTCTCGTGTCCAGTTTTCATGTGTTCTAGCCTATCTCACACGATGTGGACGGAGTGGTGGAGCCTTTATAGGTCTTCGGCTGCACAAATCCCCAGCATGAAGATTGTTGCGCACAGTTTGGGTACTTACGGTAACCCCTGTGGCTTCTCGATACTCGTGGCGCTGAGTAGCCGCTATCTTTGTGGGGCGTCCCCGTGTAGATATAGTTACATGCCGGTCCTGAACTGCTGTAGCATTGCGTAGACGGCCTTGGCAATATCGATACGCCGTTGAATGCGTTCCATGGAACTTTGTTCCCCATAATCCGGAAACAACACTTGGCTTAACGTGAACAATATTCGTAACGTCAGCTTGTCTCATGTTTTGTCACATAATCTGATGATTTTGATGAGCTCTGCGATGGAGGACATGTTCCGAGGCATTGTACTGCACTACGAGACATCTACATGATTTCTCTGCAATTCACATTTAAGTGCTTGGCAGAGGGTTCATCTAACCACAATTATACTATCTCTATACGATTCCACTCCCGAACAGCGCGCGGGAAAAGCGAACACCTAAACCTTTCTGTTCGAGCTCTGATTTCTCTTATTTTATTTTGATGATCATTCCTACCTATGTAAGTTGGGCTCAACAAAATACTTTCGCATTCGGAAGAGAAAGTTGGTGACTGAAATTTCGTAAATAGATCTCGCCGCGACGAAAAACGTCTTTGCTTTAATGACTTCCACCCCAACTCGCGTATCGTATCTGCCACACTCTCTCCCCTATTACGTGATAATACAAAACGAGCTGCCCTTTTTTGCACCCTTTCGATGTCCTCCGTCTATTGCACCTGGTAAGGACACACGGACAACTGTGGATTTACAAGAACTCAGCTCTGGTGTACTGTGTTTGTTTACAGGCCGTGATTCCACGGACCCTGATAAGGCAGAGTGGCAACGACGAACGAGTTCCCATTATGTACACCACCACCTTCCTACATGAACACAAAAGGAACGTCAGTAGTGAATATTGGTGGGTAATTCGGAAATATGCTTATCTTTCCTTGATCTGTGAAGGGCGAAGTGTAAGACGCCTGGGGATAATACAACTTAGGTACCGGTGTTTCTCACCTGAAAGGCGCTGCACCAAGTTACATCAGCGCAGATAAGACGCCTGTTCACCGCGTTCCTGAGCCCTGCTACCTGTGGTTCCCTGCGGCTGGCTTCCTGCTTCTCCCATCGCCAGCTAGAGATTTCGTCCTTCGATGATAATTAGCTGTTTTTATATTGTTTTAGGGCGCAAAAAACAATTGGGGTCATACGCGCCCAAGTCAAAACTATGGAACACGAATACAGAGACAAGAGAAACGACTGTATATCAGTTCCAATGGACAGAATAGGAGACAGCTAAACAAGGCACGTGGAAAACGACTAAAGAAAAAAACACCATACAAAAATGGAGGTCCAAAACTAAAAATTAAATAGCCTTCACCATATTGCTTCGGCGGATAAAAAGTGAAACGCGGTCGACAGCCCGCGCGTCATTCGCTAAAACGGCTGATAAATCAGATGGCAAACCCAAGCTGGACCGTAAATTGGTAAAAAAGGGCATTCCAACAGGAAGTGGCGTGCAGTCAAAATTTGGGCGCAGTGCGTACAAAGTGGTTTGGCAGCACCACTGTGCAAACGAAGATGGCTAAAAAGGCAGTGCCCAGTACGCAGCCGAGTTAAAATAATCTCCCGGCGGGAGGGCCTAGAGTAGGACGTCCAAGGCGCCGGAAGAGGCTTAATAAGCCGAAGCTTATTCCCTTGAACGGAAGACCATTGCCGATGCCAAATTGGCACCCCCTCCTGACAGACGGCAACGCAGAGATCATCGGAGGGAACAGAGGTGCGCTGAGGTACGAGACTGCAGCCTTGATACTTAGCAGAGGTAGGTTAGGGAGGGACAACCAACGAGATCCATGTTTAACTGGTAAGATCCAAATATATTCCGATAATGAAACACTTTAAATTTTGGGCTGCTTTGTTAGATATCAGTAACACACGCCGCAGACGCCAAGCCACAACTCAACTGCGCTACCCCTTCGCCTGCAGGACACTATGGAGATCGACTTGTGGTAGGCGGAGATACTACGAGATGTTTACAGAAGAATGCATTAAATCTGTAGGCTATCTGTGGTAGCTCAACCACGTAGTCCACTGAAACTTAACGAAGTCGACTGTCGAAACGTAAATCACTCAGTTCACATGCTTGGACCACTACCACACAAATCCACTGTTCCAATAGGCTGTTATACAAACAAAAGAGTGACACAGTTCTTGCAGTTAGTGTTAATCCGTTCTTGTGCCGTTATTATTTAGGTCTACTTTCACGAGCGTACGGGTGAGAGATCGCGACACGGCTGTTTGATGATGCAGCGGTACGATATCTGGAAGAGAAATATCTACGTTCGTGAATCTAGTCAGACCGATTATGCCAATATCGGCTTGCAGCATTAGCAGAGATACTACAGTAAGCTTACAGAAGAATAAATTAAATTAGTAAGCAATTTGAGGAGAATACAAGGTGCGAACTTCAGTACGCAGTGCTGCCACCTCTGGCAGCAACAACTGGTCTGCCCCAGCTGGGCATCGAGTTTGGACGACAGGTGCGGGTAACGTCAATCCATGTTCCTTCAACTATGTGCCAGTGTTGATCAATCGTAATACGAGGATCGTCCAGGAAGTAAGTTCCGATCGGTCGTGAAATGGACCCCACAGTGAAAATCCGATGACGCTTTGCACATATGTTTTTTTTTGTTTTGTTTTTTAGGGCGCAAAACTGCTATGGTCATTAGCGCCCGGTCCGTGACTTAGGAAACAGTAAAAAACCGAAAATGGAAACCAGCAGCAATGGGGACGAAAGTCATAAAATTGGAGAAACTAAAAGCAGAAGGAAGGCTTAAAAATCCACTACAGAAAGGGGTTGGTTGTCCCCAAAAAAAGCTTCAAATGACTGACGTCATTTCACTGGCACTAATAAACTCGAGAACGCGATCGGCTGAGCGCGTGTCATCTGCTAAAATCGACGATAGATCAGGCGATAGCTGTAGACGGGAGCGTAACGGGTTAAAATAGGGGCATTCAATTAAAAGGTGTCTTACCGTGAGAGCAGTGGGGACAGAGTGGGGGAGGATCGCCGCTTAAAAGATGTCGATGGCTAAAAAGACAGTGCCCTATCCGGAGTCTAGTCAAAATTACCTCCTCCCGACGACGCGTTCGGGAGGAAGAGGTCCAAGCACAAGGAAGAACTTTCACGTCCCGCAATTTATTATGGGGAAGTGTCGACCAATGTGCGTGCCATAAATGAAGAACACGACGACATAAAACGCTCCGTAGATCGGCGAAGGGAATCGATTGAATAGCTGGCCGAAGAAGAAAGACTGCAGCCTTTGCTGCAAGATCGGCCGCCTCATTCCCACAGATACCAGCGTGTCCCGGGAGCCAGAGGAACGCCACCGAGACGCCCCCTAGGTGGAGCAAGCGCAGACAGTCCTGAATCCTGTGGACCAGAGGGTGGACAGGGTAAAGAGCTTGGAGACTGAGGAGAGAGGCTGAGAGAATCTGAACAGATAACGTACTGTATCCGCTGATGGCGGCGGATGTAGTGGACAGCCTGGAGAACAGCGTAAAGCTCCGCAGTATAAACCGAACACTGGTCGGGAAGCCGAAAGTGATTTGGGGTGTCGCCAACAATATAGGCACTCCCTACACCTAACGATGTTTTCGAGCCGTCGGTGT
The DNA here is from genome assembly GCF_023898315.1 of Schistocerca nitens. NCBI lineage: Eukaryota > Metazoa > Arthropoda > Insecta > Orthoptera > Acrididae > Schistocerca > Schistocerca nitens. The sequence continues at coordinate 10,426,812 of NC_064619.1, read as the reverse complement.
AAATAAATGTGGCTTCTGTCATTTGTGCACATAGAGCAGCAAATGCCCGACGATAAACAAGTGAAGGGGTACCTTCCTTGGGAAATCGACAAAGGTCACGGAGCAGGCAGATCCGGGGACGGAGCCAAGGCGGTGCTGTACCCCAAGTTGTCAAGAAGGTTTTAGGAAAGCGGAACGAAAGAGAATGAAGCAGTTGACGGAAGCGGACTCCCGGTGGTAGTAGGGAGGAGGGGCGGCCTGCGTATCCTACATCAAAGGAGGCGTCGAAAAAAATGTCATGGGCTGGATTAGCAGGCATGGAAGACAGATGGCTAGCATAACGACTCAGAAGAACTGCTCGCCGATTGGACAGCGGAGGTTCAGCAGACTCAGCATAAAGGCTTTCCACAGGGCTGGTGTAAAAAGCTCCAGACACTAAACGTAATCCACGGTGGTGGATAGAGTCGAGACGCCGAAGAATAGACGGCCGAGCAGAGGAGTAGACGATGCTTCCATAGTCCAATTTCGAGCGCACTAAGGCGCGATAGAGGCGGAGAAGGACCACTCGGTCCGCTCCCCAGGAGGTACCATTCAGGACACGGAGGGCGTTGAGCGTTCGCAGACAGCGAGCCGAAAGATAGGAAACGTGGGAGGACCAGCACAGTTTTCTGTCAAACAGAAGACCCAAGAATTTAGTGACGTCTGAAAACGGAAGGTTGACAGGACCTAGATGTAAGGAGGGCGGAAGAAACGCCTTACGTCGCCAAAAATTAACACAAACGGTCTTACTGGGAGAAAAACGGAAGCCGGTTTCGATGATCCAAGAGTGGAGGCGATCGAGACATCCTTGAAGACGTCGTTCAAGAAGGCTGGTCCGTTGAGAGCTGTAGTAGATCTCAAAATCGTCCACAAAGAGGGAGCCCGAGACATCAGGAAGGAGACAATCCATAATTGGATTTATGGCAATGGCAAACAGTACAACACTCAGCACAGAGCCCTGGGGTACCCCGTTTTCTTGGGAGAAAGTACGGGAGAGAGTAGTGTTCACCCGCACCCTAAATGTGCGCTCTGCCATAAATTCGCGAAGAAAAAGGGGCAGCCGACCTCGAAAGCCCCAAGAGAACAGTGTGCGGAGGATGCCTGTCCTCCAACAGGTATGCTCTCTCCAGATCAAAAAATATTGCTACTGTTTGGCGTTTCCGGAGAAAATTGTTCGTAATACAAGTGTAGAGAGCAACAAGATGGTCAACTGCAGAACGATGCTTTCGGAATCCGCATTGGGCAGATGTTAAAAGACTGCGGGATTCCAGCCACCAAGCTGAACGGTAATTCACCATACGCTCCAAAACCTTACAGACACTACTCGTGAGAGAAATGGGGCGATAGCTAGAGGGGAGATGTTTGTCCTTTCCAGGTTTCGGAACAGGAACGACGATAGCTTCCCGCCATCGTCTGGGGAAAGTACTGTCGGTCCAAATTCGATTATAAAGGCGAAGGAGGTAACGCAGACTATGGGTTGATAAATGCAGCAACATTTGGACGTGGATACCATCCGGTCCTGGGGCGGAGGAGCGAAAAGAAGGAGTGCATGTTGTAGTTCCCGCATGGAGAAAACAGTATTGTAGCTTTCGCGATTTTGAGAGGAGAAAGCAAGAGGTCGCACTTCCGCTGCACGTTTCTTCGGGAGAAAAGCTGGCGGGTAATTTGAAGAGCTCGAAATCTCAGCAAAGTGCTGACCCAATGAGTTAGAAATTGCGACGGGGTCCATGCGCGACAGTGAGCCCAGAGACCGGGGAGAAACTAGGCGCGTCTGAGAACCGTCGAAGCCGACTCCAAACTTCCGAGGAGGGAGTGAAGGTGTTAAATGAGCTAATAAAGAATTTCCAGCTTGCCTTCTTGCTATCGCGGATGACACGACGGCATCGCGCACGGAACTGCTTATAGCGGATACAGTTGGCCAAAGTAGGATGGTGGCGGAAAACGCGGAGAGCACGTCGCCGCTCACGTATTGCGTCACGGCATGCCTCGTTCCACCAAGGAACTGGGGGGCGCCGGGGCAATTCCGAGGTGCGTGGTATTGAACGTTCCGCAGCTGTAAGAATAACTTCGGTAATGTGTTTGACCTCATCGTCGACGCTGGGAAAGTGACGGTCATCGAATGTCGCTTGAGACGAAAAAAGTGTCCAATCGGCTTCGCCAAACTTCCAGCGTCGCGGGCGCATATATGGCAGTTGAGGCTGCAGTCTAAGGACACATGGAAAGTGGTCACTCGAGTGTGTATCATCAAGGGCGAACCATTCGAAGCGCCGAGCTAGCGGAACAGTACCGACCGCAAGGTCCAAATGAGATAAATTTGTCGTGGAGCCAGACAAAAATGTAGGGACACCAGTGTTGAGGCAAACTAGATCCGCTTGATGGAAGACGTCTAGCAAGAGTGAGCCACGTGGACGAGGATGTGGAGATCCCCAAAGCGGGTGGTGGGCATTGAAGTCCCCAACCAGCAAATAGGGGGGTGGAAGCTGACCAAGAAGATGAAGGAGATCAGCTCGTGCCATTGGTGTGGACGATGGAATGTATACAGTACAAAGAGAGAAGGTGTATCCAGAAAGGAAAAGACGGACAGCGACAGCTTGGAAGGAAGTGTTTAAGTGGATTGGGTGATAATGGAGAGTATCATGGAGAAGAATCATGAGTCCTCCATGGGCTGGAGTGCCTTCAACAGAGGGGAGATCATATCGGACAGACTGAAAATGAGGGAGAACAAAGCGGTCATGGGGACGCAGCTTTGTTTCCTGAAGACAGAAGATGACCGGCGAGTAGGATCGTATGAGGACCGACAATTCATCCCGATTGGCTCGAATGCCGCGGATATTCCAGTGGATAATGGACATAGCGTGAACAGAAAATGGAGGAATGTGACCAAGGTCGCTGTCAACTCAACGACTGCTCAGAGCTTGCGACCGACAGCATGGAATGGCATTCAGCCAAAGGCAGAAGATCCTGATCCATAGGTTGTTCAGGAGCAGCTCCTGCCACCAGCGATCGGCCGGTTGATCGGCCGCCAGCAGTGCGCCTCGGCGACACAGAAGACGGCCGAGGGCGATTTCCGCCAGGTGGTGCTGTAGATGAGACACGCCTTGGCGGAGAAGGAGATGAACTGGGTTTCTTTGTAGCCTTCTTGGAAGTATGATGTTTAGATGAAGGAGGAACCGATGGGTGTGAAGTTGGGGTACGTGAAAAATCTTCACGAGTATGCTCTTTTTTCGAAGTCTTGGTGTCTGGCTTTTGGGCTCGAGATTTAGCAGAACCCGATGAAGGGTGAGCCAGAGAGTGGGCAGGCGAAAGTGGTGAGGTTGAACGGGCGACCTTTGCGCTGGCCGATCTGACGACCGTGGCACTAAAGGTGAGGTCGCAAGTCTGCGTGGCCGCCTCCTTTGTTGGCCGAGGAGAAGCAAGGACATTGCTGTATTTTCCTGTCTGAGGCACGGTGGGCTGTCGACTGGCGAATAATTTTCGAGCAGCAAAGGTCGACACCTTTTCCTTCACTCTGATTTCCTGGATGAGCTTTTCGTCCTTAAAAACGGGGCAATCTCGAGAGGAAGCAGCGTGGTCACCCATACAGTTGATGCAGCGAGTGGATGGAGGTGGACAAGCACCCTCATGGGCATCCTTGCCACACGTAACACATTTGGCCGGATTGGAACAGGACTGGCTGGTGTGATTGGACCGCTGACACCGATAGCAACGCGTAGGGTTTGGGACGTAAGGGCGAACGGAAATTATCTCATAGCCTGCTTTGATTTTCGATGGGAGTTGAACTTTGTCAAATGTCAAGAAGACAGTGCGGGTTGGAATAATGTTCGTGTCAACCCTTTTCATGACTCTATGAACAGCTGTTACGCCCTGGTCAGACAGGTAGTGCTGAATTTCTTCGTCAGACAATCCATCGAGGGAGCGTGTATAAACGACTCCAGGCGAGGAATTTAAAGTACGGTGCGGTTCCACCCGGACAAGGAAGGTGTGTAGTAGTGAGGTACGCAGCAATTTTTGTGCCTGGAGGGCACTGACTGTTTCTAACAACAGGGTGCCATTCCGTAATCTGGAACAAGACTTTACAGGACCTGCAATTGCGTCGACACCTTTCTGAATAATGAAAGGGTTGACCGTGGAGAAGTCGTGACCTTCGTCAGACCGAGAAACAACAAGGAACTGTGGCAACGATGGAAGGACTGTCTGTGGCTGAGACTCAGTGAACTTACGCTTGTGAGCAGACATAGTGGAAGGTGAGGAAACCATTGCAGAAGAATCCCCCATGATTACCGGCGTCTCCGATGGCGCGCTCCTCCCTTGTGGGGGCCCTCTCTGAGGGCACTCCCGCCTTAGGTGATTGTTCACACCTCAGGTCACACCTCCCGAGAAACGGACGGAGGGACCAATCGGCACTTTCGGAAGGTATCAGCTCGGGTAATCACCCCTCCCTGGGCCCGGCCGTTACCAGGGGGTACATACGTGTCCTACCTGTCTACCCGGGGCGGGGAATTACGCGTTACCCCGTCACCGGCTACGCGTGGAATTGCGTGGGTCGGCCTTCAGACACGCACAGGGAGGAGAAAAGAGAAAGGGAAAGAAGAGGGGTCTCAAACGCCGCAGCGGAGAAAAGGGCAAAGAGAAGAGGGAAGGAAAAGAGAAGGACAGAGGAAGGACGAAGACTTGCAAGTGTAGAAAGCAAGGGATTTGTAACAGTTTCGAGCGTCCGTCTCCGGACGTAGGCACAAACCATACTCCCAGAGGGGGAGAAAGAGCCAGAGATGAGGGGGGGGGGTCGAAGATGGGGCACGGGGAAGGATGCGGAAAGGGAAGGTATGCAGCCCGGAAAGGAAGGAGGGCCACATTAGCTCGGGGTCCCGTGCTCGCTACGCACGTATCCAAAAAAGAGTTGTGGACCCCCGGGGGGGGTTGCACATGTGTGTTGGGCAGTGTGTCTAGTATGACCGCCGATCGCATCAAGACGCTCTTTGCAGTTGTGAGCGCACTGTGAGCGATGATGATGATGATGAGTTGGGTTGAGGGGTCGCTCGACATCACGGTCATCAGCGCCCTGACGAAAAATCAACATGAAATCTCATTGGTGGGGACGAAGGCTGCCCCCACATGCAGAGCAGTTTATAACGTACTAAAGTCTGCCGGCCTTCCCCACCAGTTTAGGGATGAGGCCTGATAGTTCACAAAATTTCACCACTGTTAACACTGGTATCGGTATCTGCGAGGACGGTGGGGAGATCTTCAGCGAGACCAAGGGCTGCCCTCTTATCAGTATACAGGACACACTTGGCCACAATATGCTGAACTGAAAGCGGCACGCCACAAACTTCACAGAAAGGTGAATTCTCCCCCCGGAGGAGGAAGTTATGTGTGAAAGGGCTATCGCCGATACGCAGTCTGGTAAGCAAAACCTGCTTCCAGCGGCGAGGCTGACACGAAGTCCGCCAAGCTTTTGTGGTCGGTTTGAGCGACCGCAGTTTTTTGTCTGACACCTGCAACCATTCAGTCTCCCACTGACACATGATGCATCTGTCAGAAAATGAGATAATGGCGTGCTATGGGATGGGACATTGATGGACAGCACCATCCCAACATGCTTCCTTGGCCACTGTGAGCGAGTGAAGATACCTAGAAAAACGATGTCTTCCGCCAAGTAGGAGGGTCTACTGAGAGGCTTCGCCTTAATGAATGCAGCCCACCTAACACAACCGCCACGCACGTCCTCCTCCATGCCAATTCTCAGCCGCACTCTGCAGGGGCAATGAAGACGCTCCTGCAGCCTTTTCGATGGGAAGTGTTCGATCACCCACAACACAGCCCTAACTGGCTCGTCCTGAGTATCATCTCTGTTCACACGAAACGCTGGATACGAAGACAACACTTGGGTGCAGGCTACGCGCTATAGAGCAGCGTTGAGAATTATCGGAAAGCACAGGCGGCTGACTTCTATGACGATGGTGTTTGAAATTTGGCATAATGCTCTGACAAATGTCTAAGTCGGAGTAGCGACTATGTAGAGAAGTATCTGGAAAGTGTAGCTAACTCTTGCAAATAAAATGTTTCTGATCTTCACTGTGGTTTCCATTTAGCGACCGATCGGAACTTACTTTCTGGACAACCCTCGTAGATGACGAGTGGTAGCGTTCCAGTCTCTTAGCAACCCATGACCAGCCGCTTTTGGTGGTTGAGACGAGATTCTGCCGACCAGGACAACGGACGAACACCGTATGTATCGAGATAGGTCAACAGCGCAGCAAACTGGAATCATGCGTTATCTTCTTGAAGAACATCGCCACAGACACCTGGGAATTATGACCCAGCGACCAGCCTTAGCAGCTCGGAAATGTAACGCCTGCCGTTCAAATCATCGACCATGCGAACCACATATGACCACATTTTGTGATCACTTGCAAAATATACCGCCACGCCAAGTGTTACGATCGCACGAAATCTTGCAGTGTTTGTCCTCCTCGGAGCATCCACACACTGATACGTCCATCGTGATGTTGCGCGCAAGACGCTGGACTCGTCTCAACAGACGACCTCTTGTCATTAGGCTCACCGGTGTTGGCACGCCTCTCTCGGGCGCTGGTCTAGCAGTGTAGTTGCGATCCTAGATGGCTTGCGGTCAGGCCCTCCCGAGCCATGGATTTTACATTCATTTGACAGCCACTGAAATCCGACCAACGCGAGCACAAATACACTTTTAATAACAAGGCGCATCAAGAAGGAATTAGCTGAATGGGATGGAAGTAGGTAGATGTAATCTGAATGTAGACAAGAAAATGGCAACAACTTCAGAAAATCAGAAAATTTGGCTGATTTATTCAAGAGAAAAATGTTCACAAATTGAGCAAGTCAATAACGCCCTGGTCCACGTGTGGTCCCATGCAAGCACATATTCGGCTTGGCACTGGTTTCTAGAGTTGTTGGGTTAGCTCCTGAGGATTATCGTACCAAATTCTGCACCTACATCCATACTCCGCAAGACACCTGACGGTGTGTGGCGGAGGGTACCTTGAGTACCTCTATCGGTTCTCCCTTCTATTCCAGTCTCGTATTGTTCGTGGAAAGAAGGATTGACGGTATGCCTCTGTGTGGGCTCTAATCTCTCTGATTTTATCCTCATGATCTCTTCGCGAGATATACGTAGGAGCGAGCAATATACTGCTCGACTCTTCGGTGCAGGTATGTTCTCGAAACTTCAACAAAAGCCCGTACCGAGCTACTGAGCGTCTCTCCTGCAGAGTCTTCCACTGGAGTTTATCTATCAACTCCGTAACGCTTTCGCGATTACTAAATGATCCTGTAACGAAGCGCGCTGCTCTCCGTTGGATCTTCTCTATCTCTTCTATCAACCCTATCTGGTACGGATCCCACACTGCTGAGCAGTATTCAAGCAGCGGGCGAATAAGCGTACTGTAACCTGCTTCCTTTGTTTTCGGATGGCATTTCCTTAGGATTCTTCCAATTAATCTCAGTCTGGCATCTGCTTTACCGACGATCAACTTTGTATGATCATTCCATTTTATATCACTCCTAATGCGTACTCCCAGATAATTTATGAAATTAACTGCTTCCAGTTGCTGACCTGCTATATTGTAGCTAAATGATAAGGGATCTTTCTTTCTATGTATTCGCAGCACATTACACTTGTCTACACTGAGATTAAATTGCCATTCCCTACACCATGCGTCAGTTCGTTGCATTTCAATACAATTTTCCATTTTTATAACCTCTCGATATACTACAGCATCATCCGCAAAACGCCGCGGTGGACTTCCGATGTTATCCACAAGGTCATTTATATATGTTGTGAATAGCAACAGTCCTACGACACTCCCCTGCGGCACACCTGACGTCACTCTTACTTCGGAAGACTTCTCTCCATTGAGAATGACATGCTGCGTTCTGTTATCTAGGAACTCTTCAATTCAATCACACAATTGGTCTGATCATATGCTCTTACTTTGTTCATTAAACGACTGTGGGGAACTGTATCGAACGCCTTGCGGAAGTGAAGAAACACGGCATCTACCTGTGAACCTTTGTCTATGGCCCTCTGAGTCTCGTGGACGAATAGCGCGAGCTGGGTTTCACACGACCGTCTTTTTCGAAACCCATGCTGATTCCTACAGAGTAGATTTCTAGTCTCCAGAAAAGTCATTATACTCTAACACAATACGTGTTCCAAAATTCTGTCGAACTGGTGCGTAACATTGTCAAAATCCCGAGATGGTTGGAGGCCCCTGCCCGTAATAGTCCGAACGTTTTCAATTGGTTAGAGATCCGGCGACCTTGCTGGCCAAGCTAGAGTTTGACTACCTCGAAGGCAAGCAGCAGAAACATTGGTTGTGTGCGGAAGGGCTAGATCTTGCTGAAATGCAAGCCAAGGATTGCTCGCCATGAAGGGCAAAAAAGCAGGGCCTAGAATATCGTAGATGAACCGCTGTCCTGTAAGGTTGCCGCAGATGAAAACCAGAGATGAAATAAAATGCCACCGCAGACGATCAGTACTGGTTGTCGGGCCGTATGGCGCGCGACTGTCAGGTTGGTATCCCAAAGCTATCCGGGGCGGCTCCATTAACGTCTCCGCAGGTCATCAGGGCTCAGTTCGAAGCGGGACTCATCACCTAAGACATTTCTAATCCAGTGAATGCGATTTAAGGTCCCGAGACGTCCTCGACAGCGGTGGGATACCAACCTGTCAATTCCATCGTTGTGCGTCGTTTTTTCGTGTCTTAGAGCGTGTATTACTAATATTGAATGATTGTTGCTTCATTATACACTGAAGCGCCAAAGAAACCGGTACAGGCACGCGTATTCAGATACAGAGATACGTAAACAGGCAGAATACAGCGCTGCGGTCGGCAAAGCCTATGTAAGACAGGTGCGTGGTGCAGTTGTCAGATCTGTTACTGCTGCTGCAATGGCAGGTTATCAAGATTTAAGTGAGTTGGAATCCCGTGTTATAGTCGGTGGACGAGCGATGGGAGACAGCACTTCAAAGGTAGCGATGAATTGGGGATTTTCCAATACTGCCACTTCACGAGTGTACCGTGAATATCAAGGAATCCGGTAAAACATCAAATCTCCGACATCGCTGCGGACGGAAAAAGATACTGCAAGAACGGGACCAAGACGACTGAAGAGAATCGTTTTACGTGACAGAAGTGCAACCATTCCGCAAATTGCTGCAAATTTCAATGTTGGGCCATCAACAATTGTCAGCGTGGGAACCATTCAACTAAACATCATCGATATGGGCTTTTGGAGCCAAAGGCCCACTCGTGTACCCTTCGTGACTGCACGACACAAAGCATTACGCCTCGCCTTTGCCCGTCAAGAGCGACATTGGACTGTTGATAACTGGAAATATGTTGCCTGCACAGAGGAATCTCGTTTCAAATTTTATCGAACGGATAGAAGTGTAGCGGTAAGGAGACGACCTCATGAATCCATGGACCCTGAAATTCATCAGGGGACTCTTGAAGCTGGTGGAGGCTCTGTAATGGTGTGGGCGTGTCCAGTTGGAGTGACATGGGACCCCTGATATTTCTATATACTCCTCTGAGTGGTGACACGAACGTAAGTATCCTGTATGATCACCAGCATCTATTCATGTCTAATGTGCATTCCGATGGACTTGGGAATTCCAGCAGGACAGTGCAACACACCTTATGTGCACCGAAGGGCCATACATGTACCCTTGATGTCTGCACGGCACAAAGCTTCACACCTCGCCTGGGCCCACCAACATCAACATTGGACTGTTGATGGTTGGAAACATACTGTCTAGTCAGACGAGTCTCGTTTGAAATTGTATCGAGCGCATGGACGTGTACGGTTGTGGAGACAGCGTCATGAATCCATGGACCCTTCATGTCAGCAAGAGGCCACCAAACTCCCCAGACATGAACATTATTCACCATATCTGGGATGCCTTGCAACGTGCTGTTCAGAAGAGATCCCCACCCCCTCGTATTCTTACTGGTTCATGGACAGCCATGCAGGGGTAATGGCGTCAATTCTCTCCAGCACTACTTCAGGCATTAGCAAAGTCCATGCCACGTCATGATGCGGCACTTCTGCGAGTTCGCGGAGGTCCTATACGATATTAGGCAGGTATACCATGTAAGGTGTCAGGCAAATCCAACACCTTCCATGAAAACCCTGACATGATAGCAAATCCGGCAGTACGTCACATAGCTCCGAATAAATCCTGACATTAAATTAACCAAAGTAATACGATCAACGAGTGAGCAAATGGAATACCACAGACCAACACAAGAACGCCTAAATGCATGTCACACCTTCCCACCGTGAAACAGACGCAGTTCCGAAGGGAGAAACGAGAAGAGAAGCTGAGAGCAGAATCTTGTAGGCTAGGAGGCCCTACGATAAGGGACGGACACCCACGTCTCCAGCCGACCGCCAAGACCACCCCCAGCCCATGTTAACAGATAGAGTCCTCCAGAAGAACAGTATAGATCTTACGATAACACAAAATGGGCCACACCAGCTGAAAGTTTTAGCGTGAGACTATACGCGTCTCTGTTACGTTGCAAACTTTAAAAACATTCCCCCACCACGAGAAGTATAACGTTTCTCATTGGATAGACAGAATTTTTGTAGGCGCAGCTTAAGGTTAACATAGAGACCCTGATTGGTCAGATGAAAACACAGCCAGATAGTTTTTTTAAAACCAACTTCGGTAAATTGTAGTAAGGAGAAGTTAGGAGGGAGTTGCTTCCGAGACGGCGAGGTGAGCGGAGCTGCGCTGCCCGCCGCCCCCTGACGAACACCGACAAGGTAACGAACGCACGTGATGCCGCATAAGGCTTCACTCAGAACTGCAGAAGTCTCATCTGTTACACCTCCATTTTGCATAATACTAATGTCGATCGTCAATTAAAGCTCATGGTATACAAATTTGCGACTAGAAGTTAAAATATGAAACGCGATGATTTTTCTGTTATATAATTACTGAGAAGCCACATCAGCCACTGTAATTTACGACAAGTTAAATAAGTAATTCAAGATAATTGAGGGTCACTGTAGACCATTTTTGATAGTTTTCTCGTTTATGAAATTTAATTTAAACGTAGATTATAGATGTGATATGGCATAGGTCATCCTTCGCTCCATTGTAGAACTTGGAAACCCATTCAGGGAATATTCGTTCACACTTTTGTTGAACGCAGTTGGTTTTTATCATCCTGTATTAAAATATTTCCTTTTATCAGTAGTGCAATTTATAAACAATGTTTTGTGAGTAGAATAAAAATTCCAATGGTAAACGTAACTACTTTCTCGACGTTATTTTACCAGCTAACTAAAAATCTCCCCACGGAAAATTACCCTCTACCACGCAATAATTAATAATGGTCAATCAAATCATCCACAATTATTCACTTTTGAATAGTATCTGATCGGATTTTCTAGTAATATATGCGCCGACAGCTCGTCGACGCCAAGGTATTTTTCTAGTACGTTTATTCTTTGGAATAACAGAGATACAGAGATGTATGCTCCATGGTTATTATAGAGGGATAAGGGAACAGCTTCGGAAGTATCGGTTGGAAGATTGTCGGGTTGCTAATAGAGACATATTTGCTCTTCCTCTCGCTAAAACGAGCTATTAACGTTTGTGCCACTAGCGTGATAGGTAAAGAGAAAGAAAAAACTGTAAAAGCAAATTACATGAGACTTGGAATCAACAGAAAGCGGAACATGTACGGAGATGGATTCAATATACAATTTTCCTCAGAAATAAGGTTTGTGACCATTTTATTCTAGAGTGAATGACGAGTGAGTTCTCTGTCTGAATCATTGATGATTGTCTTGGCCCTGTAATTAGTGGGGAAGTTTCAGCTGTGACGAAGAGAGCCTGCAATCTCCGAGTTTTTATAAATCGTCCAAAAAGGCTTCGTCCACATCTGAAATTCTAAATCTGTCGTAAACTGAACGAATTGTTCAAACGATCGATTTTCCCAACTGAATGCGGCGCTTAATAATAATAATAACAAATGTAAAGATCTTTTCTAGCAAGCCAGCCGCTGAATATTAAGACGAAGGGCTCCACCAGAGATTCTACTAGGCTGATTTCACGTAAATAATATATTTAAACTGTACACAGATAAAGGACAGAGAGAGAGAGAGAGAGAGAGAGAGAGAGAGAGCGAATGAAATTCGAGAAATTACTCAGAATCCTCCATTAGCATAATTGTTTGTCTGTCTTTTCACGGATCAGCCTAAACATAAAACCGAAGGCCCTGACTTTATTGTACCGATTTGTGTGTGAGAGTGAAGGAGTAATAAAGGCGACAGATACACCTCTGTACAGACAAAACATTACACCAAGTTAGCGGCAAGCTGCATTCACATACTTTCATCATTTACAGTAGAGAAGTCATTATAAAGCCTAGAACCCCTTCCACTAAATTTAGTTAGTATTAACATTCTTTTACAGGGAGTGCAGTGGAGCTGACGCTGAAATCATCAAGTATTTGATTATAGCATCGCTAGTCTCACTGAACTCTTCTGAACTCTACATGTCATGTGTGGTCTGGCGTCTCCTTACCAGCAACAGGTCCCAGATTCAAACTAGTCAATTCCCTAAAAAACACGCTCAGAGCGTCGTTGCGCGAAGGTGGTAGGGAGACACGACTTAGGACAAACAGACACCACGCAGAATGTTAGAACCAGTTTCTTTGGCTCTTCAGTGTAGTTTCATTATTATAATTCTTACTAGTACCTACTTGCTGAATCGCAGCTATGTCAGCAATTACACCAAGCAGTAAGTTTTAAAAATCTTGCAAACGCATCTTACATAAATATATACGTCTGAAAATTATTCACTTATTTCTATTATTTTTAGTCTGACGTTTACGTACTTAGCAAGCAGTCCACGCGTTTGCACAGTATAGATTCATTCTCCTACAGATAAAATCATTACAGTAGGAACAAACAAGTACTCGGAACCTCGTAACGACGTTCGTTTCTCATCTCTGTGTGTATTTGTATCGGAGGGACATACAAGGAAAGCACCGTGTATTGAATTACTTCCGCCTATGTGAATACTTGACAGATGAGCCGGACGTGTAGTTACAGCCTGCTGCTCGAGGCAGCGCGCAGAAGGAATAGGAAGGAACGGAGTGAGCGCACCACCTGCGGAAGGCGGCGGCCGTTTGCTCAGGCGTCCCTCTGTCTATATTTGCCCTCGCCGGCTCGGCATTCCCCTCGCAGCCCTAATTCCTGAGTTTATTGTACTCGGGCTGTCTGGCCAGAGCAATGCGGCCGCAGCGGTGCCTGGGCGCCGGCCGCGACAGAAAGTTGGTTCGCGCACTCTGCGAGGCAGCGTTAAGCCGATTAGTGCCCCGGAGGCCGTCGCTAATGCGCGGGATGACAAATACACCAGCGTTTCGAGAACAGTCTGCTTACGAGATACTATAAAGCCTAGGCAAATATACACGTGATTAACTTACTGCAGTCTCGTGGCCGTCAGTGTAAGCCCCGTGTCCCCCGTTGAAGGCGTCACAGCATTTTGTATCAAAATAGGGCACCAACCAACCTGCGAAGAGAAATATAACAAGTAAGAGTTAGTAATATATGATACTAACACACACACCAATATTTTTAGATACATCACGAAATTACAAAGTTCAAAAACGTCTGTCCTTTACTTTGATGCTTCAATTGTCACAAACTTAGGTACGCAACCATGCTTCCAGAATTCATAGACTGTCAAGTACTTTCTGAATGGTTGTACAATTAAAAGAAACATGTTAGACAAATGAATACTGAAAACTATGCTGCACGACATGTGCCATGGTATAAATACGCTTATTAAAAAACATGTATGTCTAGTCCCTGCTCTGTATATCGTCTTAGAAGCTGAAAAAACTTTGCTATGCTCTAGCTACTCTATTCTGAACAACTGTATGAGAGAGTGCTAAGTGATGCTGTTGTAACTCTTCCTTTGCTTTGTGTGCAGGATAAGGACATATTCCCACTATATACACGTAAAAATGTCGTTGAGAATATTTAAATAATACAACACTTAGAATGGCGCATTTTTTGAGTCATTTCTAATTCTCTCTTACACCAAACGTTTCATCTCAGAGTAGCAGTTGCAACCCATGTCCTCAATTATTTGCTGGATGTGTTGAAATCTCTGTTATCCTCTACAGTTTTCACCCTCCACAGTTCCCTATTTTGTTACACGGCACCAAGTCTTGATATCTTAACATATGTGAAATTTAACATGTGCGGAATCTCCGAGAAGATCTGGACGTTGTGGTACTGAAGGCCGATAAAGGTAATTTAACTGTACTGTTACCTCGCAGTTAGTATGTGGATAAGATGTATGGTCTACTAAATGATTCTGCATACAGGGAGATTGATAACGATCCTACAGGACGTGTGCAACGGAAGACATCTACACTCCTGAATTCTTCCCCGTTGCCTCCAGAGACGATCAAGTGCGTAAGACCTCATGGCAGCGTACCTCCAACACTGTGTGACCTTCCGAAGGTACATAAAGACTACCCTTACGGCCAATAGTGAGCAGTATTTCGGCCCCCACTTACGATTTAGCCAAACATCTTGCACCCTTGCTGAGGCCATTTGTGGGCAAATGTCTACATCACATATGTAACTCGGCCGATTTTATCAACAAACTGGGGGCTCTCCGCCTAAGTACTTCTGATCTTTTAGCTAGTCTTGACGTGGTGGCTCTTCTTACAAAGGTACCTCTCGCAGACTCCTTGGCACTGATTGGCAATAAGTTTCAGGTGGGAATCACTGCTTTGTTTCGCCACGCTCTCTCCTCAACATATTTCATGTTCAACCAAGAATATTCTGGACACATTGACGGCGTCGCCATGGGTAGTCCCCTTGTCTCCCTTGGTGGGCAACCTTTTTATGGAGGATTTTGAGGAGAGAGCACTTGAATCAGCAGCCCTCAAACCAACTGTTTCTTGCAGGTACGTGGATGACACTTTCATAGTGTGGCCTCATGGAGAAGAAAAAATTAATGAAGTTTTTAGATCACCTCAACTCCATTCATGAGAACATTCGGTTTATTATGGAATTAGAGATAAATGGTGGCCTCCCTTCCTTGGATGTCCTAGTTAGACGGAAGAGTAATGGCTTTCTGGGGCATTCGGTTTATCGAAATCCCTCACATACACTGATTTGTATTTAAATTCGTCCAGCTGCCATCACCCATCGCAAACAACGAGTGTACTTAAAACACTTGTAGACAGAGCTCACGTAGTGTCAGACGCAGATAGTTTGCCTGAAGAGCTTGCCCATCTGAAGAAGGTTTTCAAAGAGAATGGATATTCTACCCGGCAAATTAGCAAGGCACTTGCAATTAAGCCAAAGAAACAGGGAGTGGAGAAAGAAGAGAGCACGCCTACTAAATCTTTAGCTTTTCTTCCCTTTGTTGGCAATATTTCCTTCTAAATTGCAAGAATCCTCCACGGTTTCGAAGTGAAAGTGATTTTCCGTCCACCATCGAATATTTCCGACCTGCTGGGATCAGTGAAAGACGATCTGGTATTGCGGAAGGCGGGAATTTATAAAATACCTTGTCAGTGTGGCATGTCATATATAGGACAAACATTGCGAACAGTAGAAGAACGTTGCACTGGACATCATCAACGTTGTACTCGCCTTTTGCAACCTAGCAAGTCTGCAATTGCTGAGCATTTCATTTCCACTGGACACTCAATGGAGTATGACAAGACAACAATTTTGGCAACAGCAACATCCTTTTGGGACTCCGACATAAAAGAATCAGTGGAAATTGGCATGACAGACAATCTTATCAACCGTGACAATGGCTACCAGCTAGATAACGCGTGGAACCCCGTCATCTCTAAGATCTGCTCCAGTCGAAGACGTCAGAGTACTCCGGTGGCCGCGGCAATTGACAACGCCGACGACAGCTGAGTTCTGCAGTTCCACCAGCGAGGGCGCTGTTGGCGGGCGGTGTGGTTCGTCTCTCCATATGATTATGACGCAAGCGGGGAATACTCGCTGCACGCTATATATTACGGAACGGAGGGCGCCTTCGTCTGTCTTCGATGGCTCACCTGAGGATATCTGGCAGTTGTCCAGTCGAAATATCGTGGATGGAAGCTAACGACGACCGGCTGCAAGCCCGAAATCTTTATGAATATCTTAACATATGTCAGATCATTCTGTCCCGTCTCCTTGTCATTGTTTTCCATAAAGTCCTTTCTTCGCCGATTCTGCGAAGAATCGCTTCACTCCTTACCTAATGAGTCCTCCCAATTTTCAACATTCTTTTGTAGCACCGTATCTCAAATGCTTCTATTCGCTACTTTTCTAGTTTTTACATAGTCCATGACTCCTTGCCATACAATACTGTGCTTCAAACGCGCATTCTCAGAAATTTCTTTTTCAAATCAAGACTGTCAAAATTCCAGGAACGCTGATGCCAAGAAGTGCTGAGGTCAGCGTTTTGCCTAGACTGCTCACTGACTTTCCACTCTCATAAATGCATGGCAGTTGTCTCTGAACTGTTTGCTTGATGTTGAGGTACTCTCATGGCCAGGCAGATCCTCAGATTTGTTGCGTACAGAACATTTGCTAGGCCAGATCGAACGTTGAATCCATTGCAGTGACGCTATTCATGGTATAGGGGACCATTTACAATAGTTATGGGCCATTTTACATAGGAGAAGATGAGTCTATGGCCCACTTACCAAACAAATCAGTGCGTACATCCAGGAAGAATGGGATGCAAAGCCACACTGATAATCGGTTTCATGCTTCCAAGTTCTTTGTAAATTTGACTCTACCCTGTAATCACCGAAATAACGTCACATTCCCCCTCTCAACGTATGAAATTTCAATTTGTTTCCTGCTCCTCTTCTGTATGCTTCACTTTTTTTGTCAGTCAGCATACTGCAACAACACGTTACTGCCTGGGTGAATACATTCTAAGTCTCTAGTTTTGTCTCACAGAATCGATCGACGTGGACTCTGCACTGCTCCACTGCCTACTAACTCTCGTGATCTGGATCCCGTACCTTATATGTATACTGAAAGTGGACCGCGTTTAAAACGGTTCTTTATTTTTGGTTTTGCACGTGTTTCGTAATGGTAAAGAATTCGCCTAATAAAGCAGTTAATAGCTTCCCACCACCCACTTCTGGCACCTACCAACTCCCACTATTATTCCTGAAAAGGAGATCACTTGCTTCCCCATCAGTGAAAAATGTGTATTCCTATCTATAAAGCTGGGCCCATAGGGATTTTTATAGTTGACAAAATTTTGTTTTTACGGGATCTTTCAAAGACTCCGACACCCAGCGTTATCTGTCAAAGGACTGGTAACTTGACAAAGGATCCTTATTTGATCTGCCTTACTCATAGTCATTAATAATTTTACTAACTTCCAGCGTGCTGGAGTAGCTGTGCGTCAGCAACTTCTGTTGATCAGTACACTGAAATACCAGTCCAAAGTTGCATATGTTACTTCTTTTACTTTTTTTATTCACTCGACGACCAGTTTTGGGGCGAGACCCATTTTCAAATCAATGTAACATAGTCAAAAATGGTATTTCCGAAGACGTGAGAATCGTGTCAAAAGTTTGCAATGAACACTTACAGTTGTTATCTGTACGCGCTGTGTGCTCGAAATCTAGTACTGAGAACGCAATACAACACTAGCTCCATGCGTATGTCTACCTAGATCCTTGTACCAAATTAAGTATTCGTTGCTTCGATATGGCGCCGATCGCAATTTCAATTAAATTTCTACGAAACTCCTAACGATTTCAAAACACTACAAGCCACACCACAATTTGGGAATCGGGGCCAAATTTCTAGTAGTTTACTGTCGAGTTGAGATTTTCACAAATGTTTTATTCGTATCTTACAGAAACTAGCAATACGGCAATAAACAGCCTTTTAAACACGCCGCTAACGGCAATCAAGTAATGTATAGCAATACACAAGTTTAAAATTTTTTTAAGAAACACAGAAACTAGCAGTATGGCAATAACTACCTTTTACAACACGCAGCTAACGTCTATCAAAGTAATTTATAGCAATACAACAATTTAAAAAATTTAAAGAACATTAGTAAACAGGCTACTAAAGTAAATACAGAACTTTATTAACAAAGTACGGAGAGGTAGTGAAGCTACCAGCACCGCCATCAAAATAACTAAACAGGTCTCAGCAAACACACGATTAATGGCAATAAAAGGAATTTACAAACTTGGAGGAATTTAAAAAAAAATTTAAACAAAAGTGTCCTGGAATATCATTAGAATATAACTCATATGACGGACCCGTGTAAGGCGGCCACAAATCACCCACTCAGGGATGCTCAGGCTAGACACAATACTGACCAATTTAAATACGCCCGTAAACACAATTGCCACTCTCAGGCTGGTCACTGCACCGACTTTAAGCCAGCGAAAACTTGTTATAAGATGGCTTAACTTGCTGACACAGCTAACCTCGTGCAAGGAAACATTACACCACACAGTCTTGAATGAGCGACCACATGATCAACCAACAAGAAGCATGAATTTACTCATAACCCACGACAGAATAGTGAAACAAACTGCCAAAACTACACCTCCCATCGGGCAGTAACGAGAGGAGGAGGAAAGATCACTGTCTTCAATTACACCGGTGCCAGGGACAGGAAACCCGGTCACCGGAGGCCACAAGGCAGAAGAGACGCTGGTTACACAGAATTATTCCTTAATGATTAAACCTTCCACGAACGTAACTCGCAATTATGCTCGAACAGGCAGTACACGACCTCCGATGGCAAGGATCCACACATCCGACCTCGCGCACGCGTCGCCAGCGTACCCAACACGCCACGGTCACGCGACAACACGCTCTGTCACCGGAGTTCACGTCTTCTCTGCGACGTTGACGGGTAGTGACCGCTCCTTCATGTTAGGTGTCTCCTTTTAAACTCTAGTGTTGAAACGGAGGATTTTAAGAAGCTTGTTAACGTCCCATGGAGGCTAAATGAACAGCAACTACTCGTGGGGCGATTCTGTATACAACCAACACGCGGGGAGCTCTTCCGTCAACTCCACCCGCTCGTTACACACAACCGACGTACATCACGTGGCGACTCGGTACAACCGACCACGCCTAGTACGCTGGAAAGCCACACTGTCCTCCCGTGTCCACCACACTCTCCGCGCGCAAAGCCCCTACTTCCACGCCACCACACGAGGTTACAACCGGTCAAAGATCTCACTTCCTCCGTAGCAGTTTCCCGGAAGCAAAAACGCAGATATCGATAGCAGAGGGAAAAGACAACCAAGCAGCCACTTAATGACAGACAACATACACGGTGTCCAGAAAAGGGCTCCCTGATTTCAAAATTAAATATCTCGAAAACAAAGATCGATAGAGGAATGCAGTAAACGGTACGTTTATTGTGAAAGCTGTAAGAAGTTTATACAGCAGTTTTAAATAATAGTTACAAAAGCTGCTAACAGATGCCGCTGTACGCTGTACATCTCATATCAGCATACATAATTGAAATAATCGTATGAAAACAATCTTTGCAAAAAATTATATCACAATGTTTTCAAAATGTTCACCATTGGCACTACAGAGGTGGCGCAAACGAAGAATGAAGTTCGCCATCACATTTCGTAGTGTCTCAACCGAAATGGATTCACATGCCACAGAGATCGCCGATTCAAGCTCGTCCAGCGTGGCGGGATGCTTCGGGTAGACCATGTCTTCCACTGTGCCCCACAAAAAAAAGTCACAGGGAGTCAAATCCAGCGAATATGGAGGCCTGCACCAGTAAATTTGGGATATTCCAAAGCAATGACTCGATTCCCGAAGTATTCCTCAAGAAAGCGAAACGCTTGTTCGGTCCGATGTGGTCGGGCTCCATCTTGCATAAACCATTCAGTACCTGGTCGATCCTCTAACGCTTGCTGTGTGGCGACAAATTGTTCCAAAATTGCAACGTAATGTGTACCAGTGACAGTTTCTCGAATGAAAAAAGGGCCAATAATGCCTCTGCTGCATACTGCAGCTCACACAGTAACTTTAGGAGAATACAGTTCTGCTTATTCACGTATCCATTCAGGTGGAAGTGTACTTAATCTGTAAACCAGATGCAGCCAACATCAAATCCTTCACTATCAATCGTTGTGAGCATCTGATTAGCAGAGGCAACCCTTTGTTGCACAGCTCGTAGGGGTATGGCCTGGTGCGTTTGAATTTTGAATGGAAACATGTGTAGGCTCTTTCTCAGTATTTTCTGCGTGCTGGAACGCTTCAAACCAGTCTCAGATGCAATTCTACGGACGGATGACATTGGATTTCACTGAATAATTCCAGAAACTGTGGCGATATTTTCAGGCGTAACTGCGGTTTGCTTGCGGCCAACATGCCCCAGTAGATCATCAGTTACGCTGCCCGTTCGTTGAAATTTTGCGAAGAGCGTACGAATGGTTTTCGCATCGGGTCCTTTTGGAACATTAAATCGTGCTTGAAAACTTCGCCTTGTTGCCGTAGGACTCTCTTCTAACCTGTGGTACTCTAGCACCAGAAAAACGCGTTGTTCAATGGAGTACATGGTTTTAATCTCTTCCTTCGGTACGCTAACCTCCTTTCACGTTTCAATAGTGGAACTGATCGCTGTGGGCTTCGGATCACTATTTATACTAGGCATTACGTATGGCGATTACAGCGCCATCTGTTAGCAGCTTTTGTAACTATTATTTCAAACTGCTGTATAAACTTCTTACAGCTTTCACAATAAACATACCGTTTACTGCATTCCTCTATCGATCTTTGTTTCCGAGATATTTAATTTTGAAATCAGGGAGTCCTTTTCTGGACACCCTGTATCAACAACCATGTCAGGGGAAGAAAAAGAAAACCAATGCAATTTAAACACAAGGTGTAGCACGAGTCGATACACGGCTCAATTGCTCACAAGAGAATGAAGCTCCGGCGCTTGGAGTGTCTAGACGTCGTGACCCCAATCCTGTAGTAAAATGATGGGTAATCTAGGGACGGAATTACAGTAGCAAGAAAATATTTTAACTACTGTGGTTTCCGTAGGAACGATTCGCTAGCAGGTAGCGGCAGCTGGACAGTCCGTACCAGTGACCCACTACCCCACACAAGGACACCGCCAGCATTTACGTGGTACTCCGCTGGATGCTGCGCGAAACGGCGAGGGCGTGGCAGCTCCGCCCCTTCCCCCACCCCCTACCAGCTGCTCCTTTTCAACCCAGCCAGGTGTCACTGACCGGCCAGCGGTGGTCGGTTGCGGCCGGGGAAGCGAAATTTGGCACCAGAGGAGAGAGGCAATTATCGGACGAGAGCCGCGGCGTGACGTGGCGTGACGTAATGGATATTACCCTGTCCGCCTCCTCTCTCACCCACCCTGCCCGCGGAACTTGGCAGGCGGTAGTTCCCGCAGCACCCGGTCCGGACGCAAATTTCCACGTCAGCCATCAATACAGCCCACCCCCCAGGCTATAATTACGTGGGCGGCCCACTTGTCCAGAGGCTCGGAAACATTCAGAGAAATTCGAGTGTTGCGAAAAAAGTCACCACCGGTGAAACACATACATATTCTATAAAAATTGTACGGATATCTACATCTACGTAGAAACTCCACAAGCCACCGTACGAAGCGTGGCGGAGGGTACCCTGTACCACTGCTTGCCATTTCCTTTCCTGTTCCACTTGCAAATAGAGCGAGGAAAAAACTATCTGTAGGTCTCGGTATGAGCCCTAATTTCTCGTATCTTCGTGGTGCTTGCGCGCAGTGTACCGGGTGATCAAAAAGTCAGTATAAATTTGAAAACTTAATAAACCACGGAATAATGTAGATAGAGAGGTAAAAATTGACACACATGCTTGGAACGACATGGGGTTTTATTAGAACAGGAAAAAAACAAAGTTCACAAAATGTCTGATAGATGCGCGTCGTTTGGTGATGATCGTGTGCTCAGCCGCCACTTTCGTCATGCTTGGCCTCCCGGGTCCCCGGACCTCAGTCCGTGCGATTATTGGCTTTAGGGTTACCTGAAGTCGCAAGTGTATCGTGATCGACCGACATCTCTATCGATGCTGAAAGACAACATCCGACGCCAATGCCTCACCATAACTCCGGACATGCTTTACAGTGCTGTTCACAACATTATTCCTCGACTACAGCTATTGTTGAGGAATGATGGTGGACATATTGAGCATTTTTTGGTTCTAATAAAACCCCATGTCATTCAAAGCATGTGTGTCAATTTATACCTCTCTATCTACATTATTCCGTGATTTATTCAATTTCCAAATTTATACTGACTTTTTGATCACCCGGTACGTTGGCGGCAATAGTATCGTTTCGCAGTCAACTTGAAACGCCGTTTCTCTCAATTTTCTCAGTAGTGTTTCGGAAAAAAAAGTCGCCTTCTCTCCACGGATTTCCATCTGAGTTCCCGAAGAATCTTCGTAACACTTTTAAGTGTTGTTCGAACCCACCGGTAACGAATCTAGCAGCTCGCTTCTAAACTGCTTCCAAATGTTCCGTCAGTTCGACCTGGTACGGATCCTAAACACTCAAGAATAGGTCGCACCAGCGTTCTGTATGCCATATCCCTTACAGTTGAACCACTATTTCCTAAAATTCTCCCAATAAACCGAAGTCGACCATTCACCTTCCGTACCACAATTGTGACATACTCATTCCACCTCATCTCTCTTTGCAACGTTACCCCCAAATAATTAAACGAATTGACTGTGTCAAGCAGGACTGTAGTAATATTGCATCCGAACGTAACAGGTTTGATCTTTAACCATCCATACACGTCTGGTTTACTGGCTAGATATACACGATGAACCACAAACTTACCGATAAAATTTCGAGAGCTGTTTAGGGATGTTTTTTAAATAAATTTTGATTAGGGGAACTTTGCGTCTGGGGGCTGGTTACGGAGTGGTAATTAAATCATGATTTATTCGATTTGCTAACCCAGTTACCTATATTTCTGTAACAGGACCTTTACAACAGTGAAAAACTGTAACACGCAATCATCGAAAGATACAACAGAAAATACACAGTATGCCCATCAACTGACCTCTTTATTTTGTCAATTTATACCACAAATTTCTTTTTTCCTCAATTCAATTAGGTACCACTTCATTAATTATCCGAGCTGCTCATCTAGTTTTCAGCATTCTTCTGCAGCACCACATTTTAAAAGCTACCATTCTCTCCTTGTCTGAAGTGTGACGCGTCCACGTTTCACAGAAAAGTGTGTCCAAGCCACAGTTATCATAGCAAGGTACAATATTTACAAACAAGCAGGAGAAAACTTTCAGTTCAACTACTGTACTGTTGTACACAAAAACACGTTTGGTAAATAAAAACAAACTTGTCACAGGTCACGACTAACCAAATGCTACAACGATGACATGGTGTACTAATTTAGACCTGTGGCTGACTTTAGTTGGCAACCATAGGACACACAAAATGTAAAATAACAAGAAAAAGGAATTTAATAAACCCACTGAGGATAGTTGTGGAACATGTTTTGGTGATATAACAAAACAATATTTCGGGTACTTGCAAACAGGAGGATCCATCCTTAAATCATTATTATTTTTCTGCAAGCAAGGGAACAGAGCTCAAAGCTTCATTATGATAGTAATTAGCGTAGCTTCATCAATCATGGAACTGCCGTGGAGACATCCTCTTGCTTGGAATGTGTTCCTTCAGACGGCTGTTCCATTCTTTGTTGCATTTCTTAACGTTATATGCAGGTAGGGCGTAGTTGTTTATGCATAACTTCATGTTCGTATATGTTGAATTACGAAGTTCATTACACACTCTCCTTCTAATGTCCGGTACATAGTTTTAAAAATGCACGAAATTCAATTCCAACCATTGATCGCGAGAGTATGGTCCGTTTACTTTTAGTAATTCTGTCGAAAACTGTGCCACATGTCTTCACGGTGACAGTTAATACTCAAGCGCGCGGCAGTACATTAAGTTGGAAACGAGATGTGTCTCTAAAGTACGTATACTAGTTTGTGCGCTTCGGTTAGCTGCAAACAGTTCAGTCCTCACAATGACAGTAACAGTCCATTCGCGCAACTATAGTACTCCATGAAACTCACAGCACTCCAGAATTTAACATCCCTAACGTCCACGTTGAAGTTTTCTTTGAGCTGTGACAAAAGAAAAAAAAATGAGAATGTGGCCAAGAATTGTCGGGTGATTCTGTCTAGCACGATCGCACATCCCAAACCGCACGTACTTCACGACACTGCACACCTTCTGACTGTCATGGCGGTCAGACGGCGGCTATCGATATAGCTCGAGCATCACAGTTCATACAATAATGCAGCATATTACATTTGGTGTCACATAGCGCCTTCCACAAAAGCGTTACAAAGAAGATGAAACAAACATTGACACTTTTGCATACTCAATTAAAAGAGGTTCATGTAGCAGTGTTAACGAAGCAAAACACAGTAACACTCCGTATGACAAAACAAAACAAAGAAAAAGGTTTAAGACCATCATAGATATGTGCAGAGCAAATGAATCAGAATAAAAAGGAAGAAAAAAAAACAGTTCTCTCTCATAATTACCAGTATCATCACACTGTCCAAACAGCAAAACTAATCACCTACTTTTTCTGCATCTGATTCTTTCTGCATCACCAGATTTAATTAATCGACATTCCGAGACACCTTTTTGTACTTTTGTTGCTGTTCATCTAACAACTTCCTTTCAAGGCTCTGTCCATTCCATGCAACCGCTCTTCTAAGTTCTTTGTTGCCTCAGACAGGTTTGTGATGTAACCAGCAAATCGCAAAACTTTTATTTCTTTTCCGTGAACTTATAGGCTCAAAAATCCCATACGTTCGAAGTACTCAGGTCCATGTGAGCATCGACAGCAGCCTCGTAAACTAGATTTTCATACGTCCACAAGAAGAAAAAGTCCATTGGTGATGGCACATTGGGTACGGTACTACTCGGTAACGAGCCACCTGCGACCACGTGTCCCTTCAACAGGCCACCTCAGATAACAGCCCTGATCAACCACCGAAATTTTGTTGATGGAGTTCGGCTCTGTACAAACGTGTCACACGAACAATTCTACTAATAGAATATGCACGTACGGAACGCTGATCGATATGTTGTTGGATCACTTTACATTAATTAATGAATCGCAAGGAATGTTCAAAATGCTCTTTTCCTTTTTACGATCCGTATTGTTTGAGATTTTTCGATGTCTAGAATTAAACGGACCACGATTTATTTTGATATGTTACGAGCTCCGGCAACAAAAGATTTTATTCTCGGGAGCGCAATTACAGCAATAAACTGCTCCTACAATTTTCTTCGTCGTTAACCTGTTGGTTCTTAGAGAAATTTGTTGAGTCACAATTTATCGACATACACAGTTACTGTGATCGTATTAACTCTCTCCTTTGCTTTTCACTGCGATTTCTAGCGATATTGTTTCACGAAAATCGCTAAAATCTTAGGCGTGCACGTTACCCTGAAATGCGGTGTCTATATTTTTAATTACTTTCTGTCTTTCTAATAGCTTGCTGCATTCAGTTGATCACCCACAGCGAATTTTTTACCAGTCACACTTCCTTCTATTATAAAGCTGGCGATTCTTTGATGCCTCAGGACGTGTCCTATTATCCAAATCCTTCTTTTAATTAAGTTGAACCGCAAATTTATTTTTTATTTGATTCGATTCAGTACCACCTCATTGAGTATTCGATCTACCCATCTGGTTTTCAGCATTTTTCTACATCACCACATATCAAAAGCTACTACACTCTTCTTGTTTGAAGTGTTTCGCGTCTACGGTTCATTTCCGCACAAGGCTATACTCGGGACACAAACTTTCAAAAGAGATTTCCAGACATATGAATTTATATTCGATCTTAACAAAATTTTACTTTTTCCTATAGGCTTTTTTCTTGCCAGGGCCAGTCTTCACTTCATACTCTATGTCAACTACTGTGATTCATTTTGGTACCAAAACACATTGACTAAATACAGTTTCTCATTTCCTAATCTAATGTTTTCAACATTGCCTGATTTAATTCGACTGCAGTCCATTACCCTTGTTTTACTTTGATGTTTATTTTACAATTTCTTTTCAAGTAACTATCCACTCCTTCAGCTGATCTTCTGAGTACTCTGCAATCTGTGGCAGCTACAATGAGATCATCAAACACAAAAGTTTTAATTTCTTGTCCCTGGACTTTAATTCTCTTTCGAAAGCTCTCCTCGGTCTCGTTTACTGCTTGCTCAACGTACAGACTGAATGACAAAGGAGAGAGGCTACAACCCTCCTCACTTCCATCTCAGCTGTCGCTTCCTTTCCATGCCGCCAGACTCGTAGCTGCCGCGTCGTTTGTGCACAAGTTGTAGATAACGTCATTCTCAATGTGTTTTACCCCGGACACCTTCAGAATTACGAGGAGTCATCTACGTTAACATTGTCAAAACATGTCGCACTGGACCAGCACTGCATTATTTCACGTTGTGCAAAGTACAGTATCCAAGTATGTGCAGGACGAGAGTCATTCAGTTGCAGGGTATGACTACTAGATCTATTTTTACGGCAGCGTTAGGAATAAGGCGTCTCTCTGCACTGCATTTATTACAGTGTGATCACGTTACGTGTCTATGACGGTCCACAGTTCGCGAATCACGACACCCGTGCAGCATTGAACGGTCACACTCGTATTTCTCAAATTATTGACTGACCTGAATTACTATATCGTGGACTGAAGACAACAACAAGAACAACAGGAACAACAACAACAGGAACAACAACAACAGGAACAACAACAACAGGAACAACAACAACGGGAACAACAACAACGGGAACAACAACAACGGGAACAACAACAACGGGAACAACAACAACAGGAACAACGACAACAACAAGGTGGTAGACATAAGGAAGAAAGACTAGCTTCTGTTGAGGAGCACCAATTCAGTTGGAAAGTGGAGAAAGTGAAGCTGCAATATTCTACTTTGGCTTTGCCAAACCTAAATGAAGACGGTTGGCTGTAAATAGATAAAGACAGAGAGATAGGTAGATAGATATAAATGGCCAACTTGTTACCCAGAGAAAAAGGTATTTTCCTCTTGTTCGTTATGATTTTGAGGAGAGGTATACCTTCAGCTGCCAACTTCGGGCGTTGTGAAAACGAGTTTTCCATTTCATTTTGGGAACTCATCATATGAAAAAATAACGGCATCAATATTTATGAAATACTTCTGGTACTGAAAAGCATCCAAGCATGCAACAAATCCAGCATTAGAGGGCAGTAGTAGTAGTATTATAACATATCGGGTCGCACACTTGGGTGTCGTATAGAAAATTTTGTTCCATCCTTTCCACAACTTTGCACTGATGTTAGTAGTAAAGGCCAAGTGAGGAAAGTGTTATCCAAGATACTGTTATTGCCAAAATTAAAACAATAATTAAAACTATCTGTTGCAATTTTAGTTCAATAAATATGAGCGTGAAACAGAAAGGAATTTGATATTTTGAATGGCAAATTTAGATCTTACATATAGGTTCTAAAGCTGTCTATACTTCTGCTATCCTGCTCATATTATTGATTGTTAATAGCGTTTTACAAAGATCTAATTTTAATACATTTAGTTTCATTACTTTTACGTATGTCGACGATCACGTAGATCCATGTAAGGCGAGTTTACAACCCTGGTACGGAGAAGTGGACCCCCTGTATCCGAACGTACTATATTCCTTCTAATCCAGTCAACGTCATTATAATTAATCGAGAAATTATTGCAACGCATCGAGAAAACCTGAGCTATTAAAATCGATGCCGTAAAGTAATAATTCATTATCCAATTCGGGATAGGAGAAGGCAACATTTACATATGAATCTCCATGTCTACATACAGGGTGTTTCAAAAATGACCGGTATATTTGAAACGGCAATCAAACCTAAACGAGCAGCGATATAAATACACCGTTTGTTGCAATATGCTTGGGACAACAGTACATTTTCAGGCGGACAAACTTTCGAAATTACAGTAGTTACAATTTTCAACAACAGATGGCGCTGCAAGTGATGTGAAAGATATAGAAGACAACGCAGTCTGTGGGTGCGCCATTCTGTACGTCGTCTTTCTGCTGTAAGCGTGTGCTGTTCACAACGTGCACGTGTGCTGTAGACAACATGGTTTATTCCTTAGAACAGAGGTTTTTCTGGTGTTGGAATTCCACCGCCTAGAACACAGTGTTGTTGCAACAAGACGAAGTTTTCAACGGAGGTTTAATGTAACCAAAGGACCGAAAAGCGATACAATAAAGGATCTGTTTGAAAAATTTCAACGGACTGGGAACGTGACGGATGAACGTGCTGGAAAGGTAGGGCGACCGCGTACGGCAACCACAGAGGGCAACGCGCAGCTAGTGCAGCAGGTGATCCAACAGCGGCCTCGGGTTTCCGTTCGCCGTGTTGCAGCTGCGGTCCAAATGACGCCAACGTCCACGTATCGTCTCATGCGCCAGAGTTTACACCTCTATCCATACAAAATTCAAACGCGGCAACCCCTCAGCGCCGCTACCATTGCTGCACGAGAGACATTCGCTAACGATATAGTGCACAGGATTGATGACGGCGATATGCATGTGGGCAGCATTTGGTTTACTGACGAAGCTTATTTTTACCTGGACGGCCTCGTCAATAAACAGAACTGGCGCATATGGGGAACCGAAAAGCCCCATGTTGCAGTCCCATCGTCCCTGCATCCTCAAAAAGTACTGGTCTGGGCCGCCATTTCTTCCAAAGGAATCATTGGCCCATTTTTCAGATCCGAAACGATTACTGCATCACGCTATCTGGACATTCTTCGTGAATTTGTGGCGGTACAAATTGACTCAGACGACACTGCGAACACCTCGTGGTTTATGCAAGATGGTGCCCGGCCACATCGCACGGCCGACGTCTTTAATTTCCTGAATGAATATTTCGATGATCGTGTGAGTGCTTTGGGCTATCCGAAACATACAGGAGGCGGCGTGGATTGGCCTCCCTATTCGCCAGACATGAACCCCTGTGACTTCTTTCTGTGGGGACACTTGAAAGACCAGGTGTACTGCCAGAATCCAGAAACAATTGAACAGCTGAAGCAGTACATCTCATCTGCATGTGAAGCCATTCCGCCAGACACGTTGTCAAAGGTTTCGGGTAATTTCATTCAGAGACTACGCCATATTATTGCTTCGCATGGTGGATATGTGGAAAATATCGTACTATAGTGTTTCCCAGACCGCAGCGCCATCTGTTGTTGAAAATTGTAACTACAGTAATTTCGAAAGTTTGTCTGCCTGAAAATGTACTGTTGTCCCAAGCATATTGCAACAAACGGTGTATTTCTATCGCTGCTCGTTTAGTTTTTATTGCCGTTTCAAATATACCGGTCATTTTTGAAACACCCTGTATATCCCACATTAGTCTTCTAATAGTGTTCTATAGTTCCCTTAAGTATGACTGAAATGCCTATTTTAGTCTCTTTGAACTTGTTTTAAAATCTATTAAATTCTTCTGTACCTGCTAAGTGTCTTTACCTGTGTCAAACAAATGTCGGGTGTGTAATGTGTGTGTATCTCTCCACAGAAACAAATTGTGTGGATGTAAGAAGAATTAAAATAAAGTAGCCACAAGTTCGTTTTGGTAGCCACAATCACAACCATATATTAACCTCTTCCCAGACCTACTTAGGTACACCAGACAGTGTACGCGATCAGTGAAAAAATGTCTTAATTCGGTTATTAAATGAAATGTCTGCTTAGTAATGTCGCTCGCATATTGGGAAGGTCTTGAAAAGTCTTTCTTGCAGCACACAATTCCCACTGTATTCACAGTTTTAAGTTTATTCAATACCTCCTGATCTAGAAACGATCCTGTTTTTTCAAGATCCGTGTTTTATAACTAGTAATTCTCAGATTCAGGTTTAAATGTAAGGGCGCGAAGGCCGTTGCCATTTTACTAGGAGTAGTGTATTATAGGAGATATTCTGACATATGCTGCACTCTTCATTAGATTTTAATAGATTCTCTGAGATATGTCAGCCTTTAAATATTACATCTGCGTCCCTACATGGTACAGTCATTGCAGAATACTAAGGCAAGACAATTATTATAGTGTAATTTCATGTTACCTGGTGACAAATGGAAGCGTCTTCACCCGATAGTTGTATGCTTTTCATCTATTAATGCTGTTCTGTTTCCTTGCTCTAAGAATTAAGAGTACGCTCAGTCTGAGTCTGATTGTAAACTGCATGTCTCGATTCAGCACGCCTTCTTATACTGAATTCGTGTCTTCTGGTCACTGAACTGGTTAGCACTGAACTGTGAAGACATTTGCCTTTAAATACTTTTGGTTAGCGGTCGCGCATGAAATCTGATAGCTGACGTCCATACCGTCTCTTTGGACCACGAGGAATGTGTGATGAGCTGTCCAGAGCACTAGAGAGGCAGGGGTGTAATCCGATACACACTGCGGTTAAAGCCGACACTAGCTGACTGACCGTGTTCCTATCTGACGTTTGCTTTTATTCTATTAGCAAGAGCGGCTTGTGTTGATCGCGTGACACTCTGAGAGCTGACCACAAAAATCTAGAAGCCAACAACGGCGCAAATCACATTAACAAAGTGAATTTTCTTTTTTAAGATATTTTGACTTTAATAATCTGTGGGCGATCACCAATAACAAGTATTTAGCTCAACCAAAAAGTTGCGTTTAGCGATTTTGTTAATGAAATCGTGCGTCTCTTTTTTTAAGAAAAAAATGTGCATACAGTTCTTTTAGAAATTACTGTGGTTACAAGCCGACTTCCACTATACCACATCATCTTACGAAATAAAATTGCTTATAAAGATGATGTGACTCGGAGGAAGTTCTCGCAGTGACATATAGGGAAATTCCGTACTGGCTCACAGCCCAAAAGAAACGGAAGCATTGTGTTGTAGAACGTTTACCAGAAAATAGTAGCAACACCTTTAGGTCTGGCAAGTTGCTTTCCAACTACCTGATAGATACAAACTGCGAACCTTCTGTATCGTAGACAGTGCTCATCCATGTGCGCCTCAAGGACCGACTATAAGATTCTGTTTGTCATCAACTCGTTTTCTACTTCCTTCTGTTTAGCAAACTTCAGAAGGGGTCATCCACCTACTCAGTTGGATTTACACTCTTGAGGAAAATGAAATGAGCGAATGGCATCGTTGGCCGGGAGGTCCCTATTCGGGGAAGTTCGGCCGCCAAGGGCCAGTCTTATTTCATTGGACGCCACACTGGGCGACTTGTGCACTGGTGATGAGGATGAAATGATAAGGACAACACAACACCCAGTCCCTGAGCGGAGGAAATTTCCGCCGCAGTCGGGAAGCGAACCCGGGCCCGCTTGCATGGGAGATGAGCACGTTATCACCCAACTAAGCAGGCGGACTACTCTTGGGGAAAAGGATGCAGAAGAGAAGGGCTTTACTGCTGCCTAAGGGTAGTTTCCACAGTGACGATTTATTCATTTCCTAACTCAATTTCTGTGTTGTTGTCTGTTCAAAATCACGTGAACGTATGTTCTGCCTTGAGATTTTCTTATTATTTGTTTATAGAGTTAGAAGTTACCTGTCTTTAATAGAGTAATATCAGTCACAACGAAATAACGAAGCTGGCCAATTTGGTGTGCAGCGCCCCCTCCAACATTTGAGTTTACAGTAATTTACGTTTACTTGTCTCCCTATATTATCTCTACCCCTTCACCAAAATACAATGATCGAATTTAATCGTATCGTATAAGCTGTAACAATTCAAAGTAATCTCTTACATGTACCAAGCGGCTTATTTCTTGCGATGTACACCAATGAGCCAAAACATCATGACCACCTGCTTAATAGCTTGCTTGTCAGTCTCAAGAAAGAAATAAATCACTGATGTTGCGTATCAGGCATCCGACAGTTTGTTGGTAGGTTTGTGGAGCTATTTGGCATTAGATGTATATGCACAGGTCATGTAATTCGCGCAACTAATGGGATACTGTTTTGCGTATGCGGTGATGGCACCTGATAGCGGTCCAGGTGGCTTTCATAGGATTTGTATCAGGCGAATTTGGTCCCCGAGACATCAACGTGGGTTCACGATAATGTTTTTCAAAGCACTGTGGCATGATTCTGATTCCGAGACACGGGCAATTATACTGATGACAGATGACGTTGCAGTCGGGGAAGAGACTAAGCGTGAAGGGAAGCAAGTGGTTCGTAGCTGTCAGTGTGTCTTAGATTACTACCAGAGCTGCCATGAATGAGCAGGAGAATGTCTCCCATAGCATAATGCTGCTCCCACCGGCCTGCGTCTGTGGCGGGCTGCGCGTTTCGAGCCGTCGTTCACCCCGATGGCGGCGTTTGTGGAGACGACCATTGACCTAGTGTACCAAAAATGTGATTGACCCGAAGATTCGGCACGTTTCCATTGATCGACTTTCGAATCCCCGTGATCCCATTCCCATTGCAATCGTAACTGACGATGTGGTTGCGTCAACATCTGAACACTTAGGGGTAGTCTACTGCGAAACATTTTCAACAATGTGCTATGAATGGTGTACCCGGGAACACTTGTGCGTACGTCAGAATTATGCTCTTTCGGCGGACATGCCATAGATCACCATCTATCCTACTTTACAGAGGAGACAAGCCTCCCAAACCCACGTACTGTGAAGAGTCGTGGCCGTCCAGCCATTTAGCTAGCCCCCTAGTGGTACTTTCACTGTGCTCCTAGCTCCTTCCGTAGATGCCCACGATAGCAGCACGTGAACACTCGACCAGCTTCCCCTTTTTCGAAATAGTCGTTCGCAAGCCTTGCGTAGTAATAATCTATCTTTTGTCAAACTTAGTTATGTTAATGGATTTCCCTATTCGCAGCCCATATTTTCGCTAGGGGGATCCCTCTTCCGTGTCTGTTCCGCATACATAATTTTGTCATAGCGTCACACACCCTCAGCGCTAACAGACGGCATTCAACGATGAGGTGTGAAATAGTGGTAAGTGCATAATATCTGTACGAAGCATATTTCAAAGATCTGTAACTGCCGCAGTACAATTTTGGAGTCTTTCTTAGCGCTGAATAATGCGTGATATCACAAATTATGCTGAGCAAGACTAGTTGTAAAGCGTTTAAATACAGGTCTGTTACGTGGAATACTGCTCCTCTTAATCAAATGCGCTATTTATTTGAAAACAGAAACAGTTTGCAAAAAGGCGGTTTTTATCTAAGAAGAACGACTGATGCAAAACATTTGCTGTTAGATTTCACGTGCGCGAGACAAATGATTAATATTTGCACTAACAGCAATATTAAGCATAAGGCCGCAACGTTGCAATAATATTAATAAGTACAGTATTATGGTATTATACTCAGTACAACAGATATAACATGTAACCTGCTTCCAAAATGTAACAGCAGATTTTCAGTAACAATTGAATGTATGTCCAGACGTTTGAGACATACCACAATTGTGCAATGATCGGTTATTTGAAGCTATTCAGCGCGTTTCGAGAGATTTATTTTCTCTTGACTGCATGACAGGGTAATGAAACTTGGAAGAGTGGGAATGAAAATTGCTGATGATGTTTGCAAAGCTACTAGCGCCAGTTTAAAACATCAGGCTTACTGAATGGATGACATACGTTAGGTTTTTTGTGGGGCTACGGTAAGTGGTTATCGGGAGTGGGTAGCAAGAGAAAGGAGAGAGATTTACGGCAAAAGAAGCCATCTGCAGTGGCCCACGTGAACGCGATATTTCATCCGCAGCACCACAAGTGTCTACCACACGCTGTGTCGTACCAGATAAAGCATTTACAGAAATGGTGGAAACGTGTTGCTGGGGACGGCTGCGTGTGGACCGGTCCCTAACACGCGTTACATCGATCGACGCGGCATCGGTCAAACTGTACGCTAAACCGATGACTGTGTAGTACTTCGTTGTCGCTTGTATATATATGAAAATGACACGAGACTTCTCCTTCATTTCAGAATATAATATTTTGAGGCAAATGTCTGGCACTCCGCACAAGGTAACAAATTCCACTTTCGACGTTGAACGATTGACAGTTGTAGTTACTATTATAAGGATACAGTTTTTTCACTGTCCGAACTGAGTGAATAGCAGTCTCCTTTCTTTTCGTAACGAGACAGTCAAGGCGCATCTGTTCACCACGGTTTCCTGGCGAGAGGATTGTGAATGGCCTTCATGGTTTAAAAATTACCGTATATAAACTGATGCTCATAAATTAAGCATAATTGCAGAATGTGGTGCCATACAATGTGGCACTACGCAAAACTGTTGCTAATAGCATAGGCACATAGGGAACACACACAACACAGATCTGTAAGTTCATGGCATTGGTGACAAGTTGAGAAAACCCTCCCGAAACACATGTGGTACAAAACGCCACTGTTTCCTGCGCATGTACCCCGACATCAATATGGGATGTGATCACCATGCACACGTACACATGCCGCCCAACGGGTTGGTATACTCTGGATCAGGCGGTCGAGCAGCTGCTGGGGTATAGCCTCCTATTCTTACACCAGTGCCTGTCGGAGCTCCTGAAGTGTCGTAGGGATTGGATGACGTGCAGCGATACGTCGACCTAGAGCATCCCAGATGTGTTCAATGGGGTTTAGGTCTGGAGAACAGGCGGGCTACTCCATTCGCCTGATATCTTCTGTTTCAAGGTACTCCTCCACGGTGGCAGCTCGGTGGGGCCATGCGTTATCATTCATCAGGAGGAAGGTGGGACCTACTGCAACCCTGAAAAGGCGGACATACTGGCGCAAAATGACGTCGCGATACACCTCACCTGTTACAGTTCCTCTGTCAAAGACATGCACGGGTGTAAGTGCACCAATCGTAATGCCATCCCACCCCACCAAACCACGACTTTAATACAGGTCCAAGGACATTAAAGGGTTGGTATCTGGTTCCTAGTTCACGCCAGATGAAAACCCGGCGAGAATCACTGTTCAGACTATACCTGAACTCGTCCGTGAACCTGGGACCACTGTTCCAAAGACCATGTACTGTGTTCTTGACACCAGGCTTTAAGGGCTCTTCTGCGACCAGGGGTCAGTGGAATTCACCTTGCAGGTCTCGGGACGAATAACCCTGTCTGTTCAGTCGTCTGTATACTGTGTGTCTGGTGACAACTGTTCCAGTGGCTACGGTAAGGTCCCGAGCAAGGCTACCTGCAGTACTCCGTGGCCGTCTGCGGGCACTGCTGGAGAGATATCGGCCTTCTTGTGGTGTTGTACACTGTGGACGTCCAGTACTGTAGCGCCTGGACACGTTTCCTGTCTGCTGGAATCGTTGCCATAAACTTGAGATCACACTTTGTGGCACGCGGAGGGCCCTCGGTACGACTTGCTGTGTTCGACCAGCCTCGAATCGCCCTAGTGTTCTACCCCTCATAACGTCATCGTTGTGTGTTCTTTGAGCCATTTTCAACATACAGTCACCATTAGTACGTGTGAAAACGTCTGCACACTTACTCGCTGCACCGTACTCTGACATGCACCAACACACCTCTGCGTATGTGGACTGCTGCCAGCGCCACCGTGCGACGACCGCAGGTCAGATGCACCGCATGGTCATACCCCCAGGTGATTTAAACCCGCAAACCGCCCACCACAGCGTTGTTCCACCATGTATCTGCATTATCCGTAATTTATGATCATGAGTAGCTACAAAAAAAATTTTAACTTCGGAAAAAACATGAAACGTTTAATTATTCTGTGGACAGGGAGCGCTTCTTTGAAAATGTCTATCACTAACAAATCCATCACGCTGACCAGATAGCTCACATTTTAACAAGTTTTTATTAGGTCGCTTTCTTGTCTCTGTCTCATGGATAGAAAGTTTGAAATTGATTGTAAGCAAACTTGTCAATGAGCCAGTGACCTGAAATTTTAAACACGTTTCGGAAATTAATGACTTCGCAATATTAACTTGTTTTGTTGTCAGTCTGTTTGGTGGAGATGGAAAAGTTTGGTAATGTCTGACATTTCAGCAGCCCTGCACGACGGGTGTATTGTGCACGTAGTCTCCTCTAATGTGTTCCAGTTGGTACGTGAGCAATGGTCACCGCTGGACACACAGATGGAGATGTGTGCAATATGTGAGTGACATTAACTCACGAAGCTGAATCTGTCAGGAAAATGGTCTGATCAAAATGTCTAAAATCCATTAAGAAATTTTACACACAGAAGACTAAAACGAAGAAATTATTTAAATGAAAATAGTTTTTCAATCTAACACGTCTTTAAATTAGACCAAGTGTACAACAATTTCTCCTAACCCCTCACACATTTTCTAACGACATACAGATAGGCTTGGAAATTCGTGCTTGCGAATTGTTAATAGCCACCTGTATGAGAATAGGTGTAAGAGTTATCACGGAAAACGTGGCACTTGCAATAGATAACAATTAGGAAGTGAATTAGTCATTCATCAACTATTTATGGCATGCACCCCACGTTTTTCGTCATAAATCTTACAGCTATAACCACAGACACTAAAAATTCAGAAGCAATAATTTTCAAGACTATCTGTATGGAGTTAGGAATCTGTATGGGCCTAGGAGAAATTATTTTCTGCATTTTTTTGGCACATTGCTCACGAGAAACAGAAATAAAAAATAGAATAAAAGTTTTTAAACAAAAACAATGCATAAAAATATTTTATTCTTCTTAGATTTCAAACGTGTCATGTTAAAAATTTATTTTTATTTGAGTAGTTTTTTTTATCTGGTGCTCACTATGACCTAGTTGAGAGCAGCAACGGTTATGTGCACACAGATTTAATGTGGTACGGAGTAGAATGTTTTCATTCACTGCTGTCAGTCAGCTTGGTTTTAGATATAGTCTATCGCATACGCCACGTTACTTCTATGCACTAATAACTTCGTGCATTGTAATTTAATTAAGCACGTCAGTATGACGCATGAACACAAAGCGATTCACCAATGTGACGCGAGTAAAACAAATGTTCGCTTTTCATTCACATATCGACATTATAAGCAAATAATTTTATATACCTTCAAAAGTAATCGGAACGTAACATTAATATCGATAATCTCCCTTGTAAAACAATATGAGAATGTTGCGTTCGCAGAATGGGAACAGCAACGGCAGCACTAAGTCTTAAGAGGAATACATCGATCTCAGTCTCTGAAGCTAACCGGTGTGTTCTCAGCACCATCGATCGTATTGCTAGTTCAAATGGTTCAAGTGGCTCAGAGCACTATGGGACTTAACTTCTGAGGTCACCAGTCCCCTATAACTTAGAACTACTTACACCTAACCAACTTAAGGACAACACACACATCCATGCCCGAGGCAGGATTCGAACCTGCGACCGTAGCGGTCGCGCGGTTCCAAACTGAAGGACCTAGAACCGCTCGGCCACACCGGCCGGCCGTATTGCTAGTCCTCCTCAAAATACACTGATCAGCCACAACATTACGACTGTCGATATAACCCGTCCAGGCAATAGCAGCGTCACCTGGCGATGAATGACTGCTAGTCAGACACACGCACGGTTCATGTGGTATCATTGAGCGAGCTATCCGTGGGCAGAATGGTGAAGGCGCGCAATGTGTCTGAGTTTGACCGAGGGCAGACTATGATGGCCCGGAGGCTCGGCACCAGCAGTTCGGAAACTGCAAGACTTGTCGGGTGTTGTAGGGGTGCTGTGGTGAGTGTCTTTCAACATGTGGTGAAACCACGTCCAGATGTGAGTTTGGGCGGCCACCCCTCATTACACATGTCGGACGTCGTAGGCTGGGCAGACCCATGAAACAGGTCACGCGGCGAATGTGGTGGAACTAACATCAGACGTCAATGCTGGGCACAGTGAAGGTGTGTCTGAAAACACAGTACACCGAACACTCCTAACGATGGGCTTCCGCAGCCGACCACCCATGCATGTTCCAATTTTAACACTAGAATATAGGCAGCTACGACTGAAATGGGCACGTGACAATCGGTACTGAGCGCTGGGCCAGGGGCAAAGCATCAGAGCATCAGAGCATCGCATATTCTGATGAATCCCGACACCACCTCTTCATCACGCAGCTGGAAGGGCGTGAATCCCTCTTCTCCCAAGGTAACAGCTCCTTGACACCTGTGCTGCGTTACGGGCACAAGATGGCGGTGTCTGCATTATGCTCTGGGAACATTCATTTGGGCATCGATGGTTGCAGTGGAGCTCGTGCAAGGCACTATGACTTTCGCTGTGCCCATCATGGGCTACTGCAAGTAATTAGCAAAGGGAGCTTCCGATACGAAATCACTTCTTCACGATTACTGTGGGCCACTAAAACATTCCAACTCCTCCCTATTCTTTTGAGAAAGGAGACGTTCTGGACATAAAGACGAATTGGAAAGGAGCTGCTGGGAAAAATAACTAATCGGATTTGCTGATACATGCGTGATGCATATCTCACTGATTTTGAAGTACCGTAATTTGCATTTTTTTTTACAAGAGCTGGACAAAAATACGAAAACACAAAAAACACAACATAGCTACTGTATAGCGAACCCATTGGAATTCAGAACAGCTTTAATTAATCTGGGAATGGATATTGTTGTGGCGTAACAAGACAGCCACGCCACTCGGAAGTAGCCGAAAGGCACGCGTTAACTGACGCAGGCTAGTAGATAGGTCTGAAACAGGATACGTAATGAATGCTATAAAGAAAAGTACGTAGCTCCTGGAATACTTAACTTTAATCCATCCTTGTGGTACATCGCTCTTCACTATACAAGTGAGACTCTTTAGATACAAACTATGTAATGCTAATGGCGCCTTGCTAGGTCGTAGCCACTGACTTAGCTGAAGGCTATTCTAACTATCGGCTCTGCAAATGGGCGAGGCTTCGTCAGTGTGCATCGCTAGCTAAGTCGTCCGTACAACTGGGGCGAGTGCTAGTAAGTCTCTCGAGACCTGCCGTATGGTGGCGCTCGGTCTGCGATCACTGACAGTGGCGACACGCGGGTCCGACATGTACTAATGGACCGCGGCCGATTTAAAGCTACCACCTAGCAAGTGTGGTGTCTGGCGGTGACACCACAGATATATACAGGTTCCGCATGGTTTTCGAGAGAACCTTGTACCATCCTTCCTGCAAAACTGGGACAAGTTCACGTAACGTTGGTGGAAATGGATAACGATCTCACACCATTCTCTCCAAAGTAGCCCACAAAGTTTCAATAATAATGAGAACTGGTGACTGTGGTCTCAAGGGGAGATGCGACAATTCATCTTCGTAGTCCCAAAACCAGTTCTGGACGATGCTAGCCATGAGAACAGGTCGCAGTCGTATCACGACCGGGGAACAAACATTGTACCATGGCATGGATCTGATCAGCCAAAATGGTTACATAATAGTTGGCAGTAATGCGACTTGCCGAGTAACCGTGGGGCCCAGGGAACACCACGATACGGCTGTCCAAACCATCATCGAACCGCGGCCATGTCTCACTCATGGGACCTGAACTCGGCCTTACGTTGGAAACAGTGGGAAATAAGACTCAGACGGTCAGAAGACTTTCTTCCATCGCTCCTTAGCCCGCGATTTACCGCATCGGCACCTCATTTTGCTGTTACGGCGATCTGCATCACTGGTGACGTCGTTTTCTAATTCCAGCTCACTCCCTGATTCCCTGCTTATGGAGCCATTGTTGTGTTGTTTCAGTGTCAAGTTCGCGAGTGTGACAGTTTGTTGTGATTCTCGCAGCTGCCGTCCTCTTATGTTTGGTTACAATCCTCCTCAATGGCCTTCAATCAGGATCACTCAAAGCCTACTTTTGTCCGCGTTGCGACATGCTGGCGTGCCAGCGGACAACCCACTTTTTTATGAAGTTTATCGCTAGAAAAAAAAAACTGTATCGAAAATTTACACTTACGGGGAAACCGGAAGTATGCCAGTGTTCCGATAATATGTTCAACTGTCCCTCAGACAATAGGTAGTTGCTTGTTCAATGTAAAATCAAACAACCAGATATCACAAAAAGTGGGATTTATAAAATCACATGCCGGGAGTGTCAATCTTCCTAGTTTGGACAGCCTGGGAGGTCAATCTGTACCAGGGTTAAAGATCATCATGGAAATTGAAAAACCGTGATTCATCCTTTGCGGAACATTGCCTCAGCAAAAATCACGAATACGTCATAGATGTAGAAGTCTTATATACAGAGGAAAAAGCGGACAAAACTCAGTCACTTAGAAATTCTAGAAATTAAGAAACAGATGTATGTATTACCACACCTACTATTAAATGAGCAATCCGAATGCAGTTATTCACGTCTTTTACGTAATATCACAACTCCGAGATAGAAGTAAGAATTTGGGCCTCAATCCATAAGTAGATAAAAAG
This sequence comes from Schistocerca nitens, assembly GCF_023898315.1. Classification (NCBI taxonomy): domain Eukaryota; kingdom Metazoa; phylum Arthropoda; class Insecta; order Orthoptera; family Acrididae; genus Schistocerca; species Schistocerca nitens. The sequence goes on along the minus strand of NC_064619.1, from coordinate 10,386,280 downwards.
TTCTAGGCCGATGCAAAACTTTATGCCTAGGTATGTTTACTCATGTTAGTGCAATTCAAAAATGGTTCAAATGGCTCTGAGCACAATGGGACTTGACATGTGAGGTCATCAGTCCCCTAGAACTTAGAACTACTTAAATCGAACTAACCTAAGGACATCACACACACCCATGCGCGAGGCAGGATTCGAACCTGCGACCATAGCGGTCGCGCGGTTCCAGACTGAAGCGCCTACAACCGCTCGGCCACAGCGACCGGCTTAGTGCTGTTCCTGAACTGTGTAATTACATACGTAATTTGTCGAAAATGGTCACTGAAGTAATTTTACATTAATCCAAGACTCGATACGTTAAGATGTTTATACTTGCCTTATCATCATGTTTATCTTTGCTTTATCATCGTTGGAAACAGTAACGTACTTGCAAATGAGCTTAAACCCCTAAACCTAGGTTGTGCAGTAGCATTAATAAAATTTGTGCAACAAGGCAAGAAACATTGTTTGTTTCGTTAATTTACAATGTTGTAACAAGAACTCGCAGTTTATTCCATTAAAATAAAAATAAAATTAAAATATTCTGTCAAGATGTGGTAGGCTAAAAAATGTGAAATGCGGTGCAAATCCTGGCGGCAATATGGCCGCTCAGCACCCTCCGAGCACTCTCAGCTTTCCCGAAAACACCTGTTTAGTTTTCCTTGTCTGAGAGCTGGGCGAGCAGCTCTCGAGAGGAAGTTGCCGTCGACACGAGTGGTCTAAATTTGCAGAGTGCGACTATATTAGATCTTGCCGCACTCTCGAATACTGCCGGTGAGCTGACTCTTTGCGATATTTACTCGACACATATTTTTCGGGAAGCTCTTTAAGTGTGAAAACTCTCTTGTGTGTACCTTGCTTAAGGCTTAGATATCTTCCTGTTCCTCAGCAGAGTCTTTCTCCCTTGCACTTGGGATGACCAGTACTGCATTCCGATGTTTTCACTTGGGTTGCCTGCAAGCATGCCGCCCACACGTTGTCAGGTAAAACAAAATAATTAGATACACTTGAGTGAATGGTGTCCCAACAAAACTGCTGGTGAAAAAAGCAACCAATTCAAACAAGTTTGCACCTGCCATTGTATGTCGAAAGATTAAATGGAATCTCAAACAACAAACTGCTGTCATCTCTTACAAACACTTGAAAGAAAAAAGTTGAGAATACAGTAGTTTACTACAATATCTCAGGGTTAAAACTCGGATCTGTTGTGAAAGTCACAGACGTTGCTCCTGATTTATTATGCATACTTTCTAAAAGTGTTAGACAAATGGTGCTGTGTTTTGGCTAATATACACTAATATTGTTCACATACGAAATCCTTCCAAAGTGTCTTACGAAGGAACGGCATAAGCCACTGCTGGTAGTGATCTGATCATACCAACGTAGGCAGAAACTTACGAAGAGACCTCTAATGTAGCGGTGCGTTCCTTAGATCAGTACTGGCGAGTTACGCGACAATATTGACGCCTGATGATGGAAATACGTTCTAGCTTCGAATATATGAGTACTCAGCGGTTCGCACTCTAGTGTTTGGCGATGGGGTTCCGATTTACTCTGTCTTATTGCTATGGTCATTTCTCCATACACACATCAAAAAAAGTTTTTCATCACCCCGGTTCACAGAACTCCTGACATTGACTGAATATTGTATCACAGACACAGTCCTTTTGACTGTTCAGATATGTCACTAAACCCGCCCAAAGATGTAAACAACCATGCATGAGCAGCGCCGACTAGACGGAGGTGGTCCGACAGCCGATCAGTTCCAGCCATTCCACCAGGAAGGAGGTACATGACTCGTGTTGTCTGTAGTTCAACCATGCCTAGACGGTCAATACCGCGGTTCGATCGCGTCCACATTGTTACTTTGTGCCAGAAAGGGCTCTCTACAATGGAAGTGTCCAGGCGTCTCGGATTGAACCAAAGCGTTGTTGTTCGGACATGGAGGAAATACAGAGAGACAGGAACTTTCGATGAAGTATTTCGCTCAGGCCGTCCAAGGGCTAATACTTCAGTGGATGACCCCTACCTACGGGGTTATGGCTCGAAGCAACCTTGCCAGCAACGCCACAGGACGTCGTGTTACGACTAAATCTGCGCAATAGGCATCATAATGCACAACTTCACTCCTGACGTTCATGGCGAGGTCCATCTTTGCAACCACGACACCACGCAGCGCAGTACAGATGGGCCCAACAATATGCCGAATGGACCGCTCTGGATTCGCATCACGTTCTCTTCACCGATGAGTGTCGCATATGCCTTCAACTAGACAATCGTCGGGACCGTGTCTGGAGGCAACCCGGTCAGACTGAACGCCTTGGTGACACTGTCCAGTGAGAGCAGCAAGGTGGAAGTTGCCTGATGTTTAGGGGTGACATTATGCGGGTCTGAAGTACGCCGCTGGTGGTCACCGAAGGTGCCGTAACGTCTGTACGATACGTGAATGCCGTCCTCCGACCGACAGTGCAACCATATCGGCAGCGTATTGCTGAGGCATTCGTCTTCATGGACGACAGTTCGTGCCCTCATCTTGCACACTTGTGAATGACTTCCTTCAGGATAACGACATCGTTCGACTAGATTGTCCAGCAGGTTCTCCAGACAGGAACTCTATCGAACATGCCTGGGATAGATAGAAAAGGGCTGTTTATGGACGACGTGACCCACCAACCACTCTGAGGGATCTACGCCGAATCGCTGTTGAGGAGTGGAACAGTCTAGACCAAAAGTGCGTTGATGAAGTTGTGGATAGTATGCCACGACGAATACAGGCATGCATCAGTGCAAGAGGACGTGCTACTGGGTATTAGATGTACCGGTGTGTACAGTAATCTGGACCACCCACTCTGAAGGTCTCGCTGTATGGTAGTACAACATGCAACATGTGGTTTTCATGAACAATAAAAAGGGCAGAAATGATGTTTATGTTGATCTCTATTCCAAATTTCTGTACAGGTTCCGGAACTCTCGGAACCGAGGTGATTCTAAACTTTTTTTTTTGTGTGTGTAGGTAGGAGTCAATATTTTGGCGTTCGGAGGAGGAAGTTGGTATAAATTTACTATGAAGATCTCGCTGCAGCGAAAAACGCCCTTTCTGTATCGTTGCTACCCCAACTATGTTGTCATATACACGTCACACTTTTCCCAGTTTGACAATAATACATAACGAACTGCCCTTCTTCGAATTTTTTCGGGGTCCTCCGTAAACCAGGTATGTCAAAGATTCCTCATAGCTCAGCAGTACTCCAGAAGTGGGCGGACAAGCGTATTGCAGACGGTCTCCTCAAAAGAGTTGTTGCATGCTCTGTGTGTCCTGCCAATAAAATGCCGTCTTTGTTTTGCCTATTTCAGAATATTTACTATGTGTTTGTTAAATTTAAGTATTTAGTTGATCGAAAGTCCTTCGAGTTTGTGTGATTTATAGTGTAACTGAATTTTAAAGCAAATTTTTAGTATTCATATGCTGGAGTTCACATCTTTTGTTTATTAACGTCACGTACCACATTACGAATCATACAGATAACTTGTATAAATTACCTTGAAATTCGTTTTGATCTTCTGATGACTTTATTAGACGGTAAACGACAGCAAGATCTGCGAACAATCGAAGAGGGTTGCTCAGATTGTTTCCTAAAGCGATTACTCAGATTAAGAGAAGCAGAGCGCTTATAACGCTTTCTTAGAGAATCCCATATATCATTTTGGTTTGCAGTACATGATTTGCCGTCAGTTAATGCAAACAGTGACTTTCTGTCGGGATATGACGAATCCAGTTGCACAGCTGAAAGGATACTTCAGAGGTCAGGTATGAAGCCATCTGCAGCGAGGTAGGTTAGTGTGTGTTGGGGACTGGCGAAGCATGTAAGGGCACGTGTCCACAAGCAAGTAACTTTCGCAAGGAACTTCTGCAGGCACTCGCTGAGGTATTTGCATTAGAACGAAAATTTACGCAAGTGTCGTGAGATAAATAAACAGATGTTTACAATGTCGTATTAAGAACCAAAGCAGTAGCCATCGTTGTTCCATTACCATCATTGAAATCAAAGAAATTGTTATAAAATCAAAAAAACTTTTACCAAACCGAAAAGTAAAGAAAAAATGTTCGGTTGAAGAAATGGATACAGAGGTATACATATGTATCGAAATCATTAATGAATTAATTAAAATTAGAAGACTTCACTCAGATTAAAAGCTTGATAAGAATGTCGTATGCATTTTCCGAAAATCTATTCTACAATAAAATACTGTAAACCAGGATACAAAACCACTGCTAGCTTTATCACCAAGATATCGCCTTTTAATTACTCTTCGGTTTTTGCAAACATTATTTGTTAGTAACTTAATGCATTTATGTTTACACCAAGATTAAAAACCAGTCAAAATTTAAAGACGTTTCTGCTGCCACTCTGCTTTCCCTTCTGGTGAAACAAAGTAATCGGTTAATTTCTTCGCACTTCCTTGGCTGACGGTGGGAAAGTGTATATGTTTATGGGTTTCCATTGCACATTTGTTTCGGTTCATTCAATCGCACCAAAAAGTATTGGCACAGTTACATTTTAGTGTTGTAGGTTAAACAAAACACCTATTTCAGAACAGAACCCAGACACGTGCCACCTTACATTACATATGTTACAAATATGTCCAAATCACCTGTCCGTAAAGTAACATACAGTGTTATGAAAATAAACATCGCTCTTCTGCATCCAAAAACGTATTGGCGCACGCATATGAATCGGACAGTGTGTTCGTTTTCTTCATTGATGTTCACCTTCTAATAGCTAATGTGCATCCCTTTAGCATCTATAACAGCTCGTGAACGCCTAGGAATGCTTTGTATTAAATTCCGGGTGATATCAGTGGTAATTTTTCGACCACTCCTCCAGGAGCACTTTCTCCAGATCGTTTTTACTGGAGAGAGGCCTTTTTCTGACTTGTGTATCAAGATGAGCCCACAGGTTCTCCACTGGGTCCAAATCTGGGCTCTGAGGTGGTGTTAGAACCCTTCTGGGGACATTGTACTGTAAACACTCCCGGGTTTTGATGGCGGTATGTTTTGGTCCGTTGTCTTGCTGGAAATGAAACACCCCAGTAAGACCCAATGTCTGTGCACTAGCGTGTCAATTATCTCGCAACATGTCGATGTATCTCATATGATCCATTGTACCGTAGATTACAGCTAGATTTCCAACGCCGGACGCTGCCATACCGCGTGATACCGCCCCCACCGTGTTTGACTGTGGGATGCATGTGTTTGATGTCGAGGTGCGTATTCCGCTTGCGTCAAACTTTCTTTCTTGCATCAAATACGAACACATTGAACTTCGATTCGTCGGTAAATATTACAGTGTTCCAAAACTCCACCATCGGCTTGCTGATGTGTCCTTGGCAAACAGCAGGCGTTTCTGCCGGTTAATTTCCGATATGTATGGCTTTTTCCTGGGAGAACCTCTATGCATGTCAGCCCCATTCAACAGATTTCATATAGTTTGAACACTAACCGTCTTGTCGGACGTTGTCTGAACAACCTCAGCAATACTTGATGCGCTTGTAGCAGGTTCCTTCCGAGCAAGCACTTTTGGACGTCCAGGACGACACTTATTCACTGATGTTTTAGTATCTTTATATTTATGAATGATGGCTCGTATCGTGGTGTAGCTAACAGACACCTCTGCTCCGATTTGTCGATAGCTTCTCCCTTGTGAATGAAACAATCCCACTCTCTCACACAACGCCACTGAATGTTCCCTCTTCTTCGGCCCCATGCTGACCACTATCGCGCAATACAGCAACATACTAGCGACTGGGACGTCAACAAGACACAGTGTCTATTGCGTCAGCAGATGGCGTTGCGGTACCTGAAAACCCGGCAATGTACCGAGAAGCCACGCTCTGTGCCAATACTTTTTGTGTGCAGAGGAGATACATGTTTGCCCTTAACACTGCATTTCTTTGTTAATGGTAGACACTGTGGGCAGAATTGTAATGTCTGTATGTGGGGTAGCACGTAAAAGTGCTTTGTACCGGAAGGTGCGGCGTTTGTAACCAGTAACGATAAATACGCACGTGTGCCAATACTTTTTGGTGCGATTGTATGTCTTTGTGCCATTCTCCTTTTCGACATTAACAGTGTACCGGTATATGAAAACACAAAACTTGTACAAGTTTGAGAACAACTTTCACCAGCTGCCAAGTTCGGCAAGTACTTGCAGAATACGCAGCAAACTTTTCCACTGACTTTCGGAAGCTCCTTCCTCAAGTAGACGGAGCTCGCGGAAGTCGACTAGCCGAGGATGTTTCTACTTCAGATGACCTGCAGTAGCAGCTTCTGCAAGCGACTTAAGGAAGTTGACTTGCTAGTGGACGCGCGCCTTAACGTCAGCAGCCTCTGTGCCTCCAGACTAGGGCCTGCCCATTGTCCTGGCCTTCCAGCGGCGCACAATGCCGCCGGCAGCGCTCTTCTCGCCCTGCACTTGTCGCTACCTGCTCCCCCACTGGACATTCCCCTGCAGCTCAGTGGCGAGGCGGGAGATATTCGTAACTGTAATCGCCTTTTAACAATGTTGAAAGTGACCGTGTTGTTGTAATTATTGTTGTTTTTGTCGCTGTTATTATTACTGCTTACGATTAACAAATTGATGGTATTGTTATTGCAGCGGCGTGCTCATTTCCCCTGCAGTGTGTGACCGAGAATTGTCATGAAGAAGGAAATGCTTGACAGGTGCGTTACGTGTGTTGCATGAAATCATTCACAACCTCGCAGTGGGCATCAACGCTAAGCGTGAGACGCTATTGTTCAACTCACCTTTACGTGCTCATTATGAGCTCAGAACTGAAAAGATCGATGTAACACGATCGACAGACACACTAGAGACAGTGCCCAACACATACAAGCAAAGATTCATCGGATTTTCACTGTCGTTTCCATTTCGCGACCTATCGGACTTTACTTTCCGGACAGCCCTCGTATAAGCTGTCTACTTCAGCTATCGTCAGGTATTTTGCTGCAGAAATAGTAACTTTTGTCCACTGGTTTTAGTGTCTCATTACCCAATCTAATTCCCAAAGCATCACCATCTGATTCGGTTACATTCCATTGCCCTTATTTTACTTCTTCTGATTTTCATCTTACAACCTCTTACAAAGGCACTATCCAATCCGTCGAACTGCTCTTCTTAGTCCTTTGCTGTATAACCGCTCTTTTAATTGAGAACAATATTATTAGACTTACTGTCATATAGGGGAGAGGTGATCGATCATATCGGAAGTAATTAATATCATTGAAAAAGTTTTAATTAAAATTATCGATGTATAATCTCTCATCAAAATAACGCCTCTAGCAAATTAGTGCGTCAGGGAAATCATAGAGGGTTCAACGCAGCTACTTTTGTTTCTATATTCTACCATATAAACCACGCGTGGGTGTTGTTAGTTCTCTTGTCTTGTTTTCTGCGCTCTGAATAAATCTACGTAGCTGCGGCGTGCGATATAGCTAGCATTTCCGTGTGATATGCTACAGAAGGGATCAGGGCACTCCTTTCAAACTGCAAGAGAAGTGACTTTAGTTAATTTATACGGAGCAGGCTTAATGTTGAAACTTATACTGAGGTATAGGTAGATCTTTGCCGTAAGGTCACGGACTAAGAATATCTGAGAAGCTGTGCGCGCGAGAGAAGGTAGCGCTCAGTATTAAACCCTATTACATGCCGAATAACCGATAACAGGATCTGTAGTCTATATGAAGGGACGTTGAATTGAACATAAGAACGGAATTGGTCACTTAGCTTTGTGAAAGTAAAAGCGTACGACGTTTGAATGACTGTATCGACTGTATGGACCATAATCCTTGTTATAATATCTTTGAGTGACGAACTATAAAAATCACGGACATTTTAGTTGCCGTAATTGCTGAGAGTAATTTTAGGATCAACCCTCCTTTTCGCTCTATACAAAACGAAATTATTCGTGATCATCTGATTATTGTTAAGTGTTGCTAATAAAAAACTTAAGTGGTTTCCACAATAGCGTGTGTATTAGTCAACGATAATCGTAGCCAAGCTGCAAACTTTATCACTGGATGACGGAAGGTTCGATTATGAAGTATTACGAAGTGTAAATTGTGACTTAAAAGCTATTTAACATTTCATTTCCAGTCGGACAGAAATAATACAAAATCAGAAACAATGTGGATAAGTAGTAACGTCGGAAATAGGAAGTTGAAATAATAACTAACATCTAAGACATTATTAACGATCTTGCCTTCGGTAACAGAACAAAAAATGAAAGGCTACCAACATCTTGCGTCAGATAAGTCGACGACAGCAGGTCGACGGATGATGATGATGATGATGATGATGATGATGATATTTGGTTTGTGGGGTGCTCAACTGCGCGGTTATCAGCGCCCGTACAAATCCCCAACATTTGCTCAGTCCAATCTCGCTACTTCCATGAATGATGATGAAATGGTGAGGACAACACAAACAACCAGTCGTCTCGAGGCAGGTGAAAATCCCTGACCCCGCCGGGAATCGAACCCGGGACCCCGTGCTCGGGGAAGCGAGAACGCGACCGTGAGACCACGAGCTGCGGACAGATCGACGATGGCGGCTACAGCTGTCACTGACATTTCAACGTCATCGGCGAAGTTTTTACCTACCATTTTTCTCAAAACCTTTTTTTTTCCTTTTCCAAATTTTTTCCTGTGTTCCCTTTAGAGCTTGTTCAAGGGCAGACTGAATAACATAGGGTTAGGTTACATCTTCATGACTAAACTGCAATTCACGTTTAAATCCCTGGCAGAGTGTTCACCGAACAACTTCCATACTATTTCTCTACCGTTCCACTCTCGAACTACGCGCGAGAAAAATGAACACTTAAATATTTCCATGGAAACTCTAATTTCTCGTATTTTATTATGATGATCATTTCTGCCTAGGTACACGGGCGTCAACAAAATATTTTCGTGTTCGGAGGAGAAAATTGGTGATTAACATTTCGCAAAATCACCTCGCCTCAACGAAAAGCGCCGTTTTAATGATTAACACCTCTACTCGTGTTTCATACTCGTGACACTCTACCCTATTTTGCGATAATGCAAAACGTGCTGCCGTTGTTTGAACTTTTTCGGTGAGATCCGTGAGCCCCATCTGGTAAGGAACAGGTACAGCACAACAATACTCTAATAGAGGACGGCCACGCGTGGTATAGGTAGTCTCATTAGTTGATTCGTTGCATCCACTAAGTACTCTGCCTAAGCGGGTTCTTTGGTTCGCCTTCCCTGTAACGTTAGCTACGTTCAAAAAAATGGCTCTGAGCACTATGGGACTCAACTGCTGAGGTTATTAGTCCCCTAGAACTTAGAACTAGTTAAACCTAACTAACCTAAGGACATCACAAACATCCATGCCCGAGGCAGGATTCGAACCTGCGACCGTAGCGGTCTTGCGGTTCCAGACTGCAGCACCTTTAACCGCACGGCCACTTCGGCCGGCCAAGATTAGCTACGTGATGGTTGCGATTTAAGATGGTCGTGACTGTTATCCCTAGGTATTTAGTTCAGCTGACAGGCTTTAGATTTGTGTCCTTTATCGTGTAACCTAAACTGAGCGGATTCATTTTAGTATTCAAGTGGATGATCTCCTACTTTTTATTATTTAGGATCAACTGTCACTTTTCGCACCGTACAGATGTATGGTACAACCATGTCTTACTCCCTTCTCACTCACTGCTGCCCCTTTACGTTTCCGCCTCTTAGAACTGGAGTTTGGTATGCAAATAACTCTTTCCTCCCTGATACCTTCAAAATTTCTAAGAGTGTATTTTACCTTCAAATATCTGTATATTAAAAGCGTACATTTTATATTGCAATGCCAATGAGAAGAAGACTCCACAAGACTGGAAGAGGGCACTAATTATCCATATAGTCAAGAAAGGGAGTTGGAAGGATCGTAGCAACTAGAGGGGAATCACGTTGATACACCACTGTGCCAATGTGTATGACAAAATCCTGGAGAACATAATGCGAACAATGGCCGAGAACAAACTGTAGATCAACTGTTGACCTCATATTTGCAGCCAGACAACTCCAGGAGTTGACAACTATGAATCGCCTTTCTCTGTACAGATATTTCTTCAGCAGAAGCGTCTGGGAAGCACTAGAAAAGAAAAGAGTTAAAATGTGACAACGAGCAGAGTGGCGGAAATGTAATGAGGAAGTTTGAGTTGTGTAGAAGTGGAAAGATGAAAGGATGAATTGCTTCCAGAAACAATTGTCGTGAAACAGGGCAGTGCATTGTCAGCTGTTCTCTTCACTGTGGTCTTAGATGAGATGGTGCCTAAGGAAAAACTGGAAAAGACAAGATGAATGCAATAGTATTCGCAGATGACTTTCTCATCAGGGTTCAAAATGGTTCAAATGGCTCTGAGCACTATGGGACTTAACATCTGAGATCATCAGACGCCTAGAACTTAGAACTACTCAAACCTAACTAACCTAAGAACATCACACACATCCATGCCCGAGGCAGGATTCGAACCTGCGACCGTAGCGGTCGCGCGGTTCCAGACTGAAGCGCCTAGAACCGCTCGGCCACACCGGCCGGCTATCATCAGGGAAACGGGAACAGCTGGATGCTCGGGAAGAAACTGTGAGACAGTATGGAATGAAATTTAATGTAAACAAATGTGAAATCCTCATTACAACTAGAATTGGAAATATGTGGTAAGATCTTATGGGACCAAACTGCTGAGGTCTTCCGTCCCTAAGCTTACACACTACTTAATCTAACTTACACTACAGATAACACACACACACCCATGCCCGAGGGAGGACTCGAACCTCCGACGGGGGCAGCCGCGCGAACCATGGCTGGACGCCTCAGACCGCGTGGCTACCCCGAGCGGCGATTACAACTAAAAGGAAAGAGACAGACAGACCAACTGGCGGAATAAGCATTGGAGGTGAGCACTTGAAGAAGGCGGAAATTGTCAAGTACTTGGGAAGTTTGAGAGAGGGAAATGGAAGAAATGAGAAGAAGATCAATGAACTTGGAAGACTGACAGAAGCATTCCTGCGAACAGTAAGAATGCCTGGTTTGGAACAAAGATGTAAAAAAAACTACGAAGTAATGTATAGAAGTTACTTCATCCCAATATCGACCTGTTGTTGTTCTGGTCTTCAGTCCTGAGACTGGTTTGATGCAGGTCTCCATGCTACTCTATCCTGTGCAAGCTTTTTTATCTCCCAGTACCTACTGCAACCTACATCCTTCTGAATCTGCTTAGTGTATTCATCTCTTGGTCTCCCTCTACGATTTTTACCCTCCACGCTGCCCTCCAATACTAAATTGGTGATCCCATGATGCCTCAGAACATGTCCTACCAACCGATTCCTTCTTCTGGTCAAGTTGTGCCACAAACTTCTCTTCTCCCCAATCCTATTCAATACTTCCTCATTAGTTATGTGATCTACCCATCTAATCTTCAGCATTCTTCTGTAGCACCACATTTCGAAAGCTTCTATTCTCTTCTTGTCCAAACTATTTACCGTCCATGTTTCACTTCCATGCATGGCTACACTCCATACAAATACTTTCAGAAATGACTTCCTGACACTTAAATCTATACTCGATGTTAACAAATTTCTCTTCTTCAGAAACGATTTCCTTGCCATTGCCAGTCTACATTTTATATCCTCTCTACTTCGACCATCATCAGTTATTTTACTCCCTAAATAGCAAAACTCCTTTACTACTTAAAGTGTCTCATTTCCTAATCTAATCCCCTCAGCATCACCCGATTTAATTTGACTACATTCCATTATCCTCGTTTTGCTTTTGTTGATGTTCATCTTATGTCCTCCCTTCAAGACACCATCCATTCCGTTCAACTGCTCTTCCAAGTCGACCTACGCATCTGAAAAGTGGGTAATGAAGAAAAGAGGTACAAGCAGACTACAGGCATGTGAAATGAAGTAGGAATAATGAGAGACAGGATGAGGAATGAAAGGATAAAGGAAATAGTGAAAGAGGAACTCTTGCAGAGGAGTATAGAAATATCAGGTCTGATACTGAACAGGCACTTAAAAAGGATGGGAAACAAGAGGACTCCCAGGAAGATATAGGAATCAGAGGATCCAAAGGAAATAACCAAGAGGAACACAAAGGGATAGATGGCTGCAAGGTGTTGGGGAGTGTGTTAAAAAAAAGAGACTAGGACTGGACCAGAATGAACACAGGAAGAAGCTGCGAAAATAGGACTATATGTGGGGGTTTATGTTGCAAACAGACCCATCCTGGGGCTAGAACTTGCTGTTGATGATACTCCAATGGCTGAAGAGCTTTAACTTTGCCGTTGCAAGCCCGACCCCAATAGGAAGAATACAAATAAATGTTCAATAAAAGAAAATTCACACTGTACTGTTTGACGAATCCATCTTTATTCATACAGAAGAGTTGTTCGCTCACTGTGAAAAAAATGTTTATCGCGGGAGTAGTAAATGACCCTACATGAGCCACTGGCTTGCAAATAGTCTCCATTATGAAAGATGAAAGTGACTGGAAACCACTGGAAAGCGGGACAAAGCGTTGTCACGCCAGCCATCAAGCGATGCTCATCCGCGTAGGCGGGACTGGCAATCTCCGTAATTAGGGGCGGGATGTTTCATTAGGCCGAGCAGCGAGCGGGCGATATTAACACTCAGCAGTCGCGTGACTAATTTACGGCGCGGACTCCGCTATCAGCGGCGAGCAGCCGGGGGATATTTCACCGGTAGACGCGGCCCGCGGACGTTCCGTGCATTCGTAATGGGCGCCTCCCCTCCCCTCCCCTCCTGAGGATACTCGCCTTCCGGGAGCTTTTCTTCGCTCCTGCTGCATTTACGGGTCCGGAAGGCGCGCCAGGGCACAAACACACACTCGCTGCCGTTTTTGTTGCGGGTTTTGACGTCGCTTGGTAGCGAGCTGGAACCGAGGGCTTTCACGACTTAATGAGCGGGGTGTGCCGTCCTGGGATCTCGGCTAGGAGATGTCCGACTTATGAATGCCCGACTGTTGTCGCGACTGCGCGCTGCGCTGACGTTGACATGGGCCATTACGCCGTTAATTACCTGAATAGATTGCCACTAACACACTCGTCCGGCTAGGCGGAGTGGGGGACGGGAGAAATTTACAAAGTATTTTCAACACTTAACGCCTGTCGTCCCATACTTGTCAAGAGCTGTGCATAGAACAGGCGCCACACAAAGACAGCAGCAGCCTCTAATCGCGCTTGTTGCTGTGCGTTTCGTATTTAATGCCCTGTGAAGACAGGCCATTAATAATGGAAACACCTATGCTGCGAGGTCAAGTGGGTCCGAGGAATGCGGCTTTCTTCGGCGCACTCTAATGGTGTTCCAGCGGGGTAATTTATGAAGACGTGATACAGATCGTAAAAGTTCAACTTTCACTTTCAGAGCCGCCAAACGCCAGTATTCTTACGCTCACAGACACTCTTATGAGAAAATATACTAATGAGATCTACTCGTAACGATTTTAGCTTGTTGCCCGTCAGCTCGCTAAACAATGTCAGGTGCTTCTTGTAATCTCACGCCGTACTGAAGAGTGCTGGCCTTGCAATGCAGCAAGTGCGACGTTGACTTAAGCGGTTTTACGCACTCCTCTAGACAAGAATGAGGCTAGTTTCAGCCTTCACTTTAGCAAATGGTTCAAATGGCTCTGAGCACTATGGGACTCAACTTCTGAGGTCATTAGTCCCCTAGAACTTAGAACTACTTAAACCTAACTAACCTAAGGACATCACAAACATCCATGCCCGAGGCAGGATTCGAACCTGCGACCGTAGCGGTCTTGCGGTTCCAGACTTCAGCGCCTTTAACCGCACGGCCACTTCGGCCGGCTCACTTTAGCACCTGTAATATTTTTTTATTTTTACGCAGACGATTTCGTTGGCACAGAGATCACACAATTTACAAACCCATGGCATACAGAACACGCTGAAACTGGGAAGGCACCCGGCAGTATTATTAAAACAATTACCCACTCGTGGTCGAGCGGTTGTCCACAGTAGATTACTGTGCGACGAGCACCATAGAAAAATTAGTAACAAACTTAAGAGGGCGAAAATATGTGACACTTGGGAATAGTCACACTCTAAGCCTGGAACTAAGTTTTTGTTTTACACATCTAGCCCCCTAGGATCAAATTGAGGAGCACATCTCCAAGGTCATGGAACGCGTCAGCGTAGGAAATCACAACATAAAAGTAGCAACAGATAAAATAAAATGTGCATGAAACGAAAACGAGACAAGCCATTCGCTTACGTAAATGCAATCAACAATATAACACAAGAATTTTTCAAGGAACTCCTCGACAGAATAGGTGAGACCCACGAGGAAACGCTTCAGTTTGGATTTGGAAGCGCGTGGATTACTGCTAAGATTTTTGAATTCTTGTGGTAGCTTATTGAAAATGGATGCAGCAGTATACTGAATGCCTTTCTGCACAAGAGTCAAGGAAATGGGGTCCAAATGCAGATTGGATTTATTCCTAAATTAGCTGCTAATTCTTGTGAATAATTAAGAAGAAACGACAGTAAGGAATATATATATATATATATATATATATATATATATATATATATATATATAGAGAGAGAGAGAGAGAGAGAGAGAGAGAGAGAGAGAGGCCAATGTCAGAATACGTAGACTACTGAACAGAAGTCGACAGCAGGTTCGCGAACTTACACCACTTATTGCCCGAACTGTCCGTTTGTGAGCCAAGAATATCCTTTGAGAACGGGGAGAGTAACCCCAAAATGTGATACCATACGTCTTAAGAGAATGAAAATAACCAGAGTAGAGTACTTTTCGTTTCGAACTATCCCTTATTTCATATAACGATCGAACAGTAAAAATGGCAGCATTAGATATTTGAATAAGATCCTGAACGTGGGCTCTCCACGACAGTTTACTATTTAACTGAACACCTAAAATCTGAACTGTTCAGTTTCACAAATCATATCCTCATTCTGCGAAATAAAAATGTCAGATTTTGTTGCACTGTATGTTAGAAACTGTATAAACTGAGTCTTACTGTGATTTAGCGTTAGTTTCTTTTCTACAAGCCATGAGCTTACGTCATGCACGCACTATCTGAAACCGAGCCAATGTTGCACATCCTTTACTAAAAATCTAGTGTCATCAGCAAACAGAAGTATTTTAGAACCACCAGCAACACTAGAGGTCATATTATTTATACAAATAAGGAACAGGAGCTGCCCCCGGCACCAATCCCTGGGACAGCACTCATATAATCGTGCCCCACATCTCACCCATCCTCACTACTGTGAAAAATGACATTTGTTGTCTATTCGTAAAGTAAGAGGTGAACCAGTTGTGAGCTACTCCCCTTATTCCAACACGATCCAACTTCTGGAGCAATATTTTATACCAACACAATCAAATGGCATAGTTAAATAGAAAAAGGTGGCCGCTGTTCCAAACCTTTTCTTTAATCCATCCAGTACCTCACAGAGAAAAGAGAATATAGCATTTTCAGTTATTAAACCGCTTCTAAAACCGATTTGCACATTTCATAGCAAATTATGTGAAATAAATTGATCAATTGTTCATACATACACAGCCTTTTCAGAAACTTTAGAAAACACTGATGACATAGAAATAGATCTAAAACTGTCTACATTATCCCTTTCTCCCTTTTTATAAAGCGCATTTACTACCGAGTACCTCAAATCGTTCAGAAAACCGATCCTTCACAAGGAAAAATCACAAATATGGATAATTACAGGGCTAACATGTACAGTACAGTACTTAAATATTCTGCTAGTTACTCCACCATATCCATGAGAGTCCTTAGTCTTCAGTGATTAATTATGACCCAATCACCCTCTTCTCAGTATCACAGAGGAGTATTTGAGACATCAGTCTCGGAAATGCATTTTCCGAGAGAGTTAAACGATACCCTGTAGATACTAAATTTCATTTAATTCGCCAGCTATGGTCATAAATTGATTGTTAAATACTATACATGTATCTGACTTTTAAGTAACAGAAACGTTTTTACTTCATCGACCGTGTACTTCTGACTAGACTTTTCCTTCGCGACTGACCATATTGTTTTAATATTATCCTGCGAATTAGCTATTCTGTTTAAGTACGACATCGTCTTTGCCTTCCTAATAACATTTTTAAGCAGCTTACAATACTATTAATGGGCTACTGTAGCTCGATTGTGACAAATATTAACATTTTAATGAAATTCCCACTTTGTTCTACATGGTATCCTTACCCCCCTAGTCGCCACGCTTTTACTGCGAATACCCTGTTTGGAACGTTCTAATAGAAATCAACTTTGAAAGAACGTGAGAAATGTGTTAAGGAAAGCATTATATTTTTCACCTGTGTTACCAGCATCCTGCCACTCTTGTTCCTTAACGAGGTTAAAAAAAAATCTATTTCCGTTGAAATAGCTTTTCTAGACAGTTCGTAATTATACATAACATTTGTATGAGTACAAAAACCTTTTAGTGTCAAAGTTTGTGCATCAGGCGCTGAAAGGCCATTCACCCTATTAATAACAAAATACCCATCTAGTAATAAAGAATGAATACAAATATGGGTTAACGGAGACGTCAGATTCCACCCGTCTGCTTTGACCAATGATGTCAGCAACATGGCGGAAACGACCATTCACAACTCCCATATCGCGACTACGACACAAAAATAGATCGAAAAACCATCGAACGCACGTTCCTCCAAAAATATAATGAAACTAACTGGACAAGCTGGGGAAATGGGGGGTTTATGGATGGGGTCAAACTAAAAATAAACACATTCCACTAAACCAAACGACAAAAAATATAAAATAAAACGACCACAACCTTCCCAAAATCAACTAAAAACAATATCCACTGGAATCTAACTCTTCCCTTGACCCATAATTTTCCAATATCCTTTTCCTTGCACGATGACATACAAAATTATTGTTGAAGTCACCACACACAACTAATTTTTGGTAACTCTGTTTAAAGTGAACCAGGAGCCCCCTCTAGCCTGAGCAAAAACGCTCTGAATTCAGAGTTACGGGACCTGTAAACAACAACTATTACCTTAGTTTTACTAAATTCAACTGCCCCGGCACAACACTCAAATACCTGTTCAGTACAGTGCCGCGATACCACTATGGACTCAAAAGGAATATTTTTTTAACGTACACGGCCACTCCCACACTTCGCAAGGAGCTCCTTGAAAAACAGTCAGCTAATCTGCATCTTGGTGAGGGATGCCTTGAACCTGTAATATTATTTAAGTGGTGCTCCGATATACCAATAATGTCAGCGTCAAGATCTTTAAGCAGTTCACCAATTTTATCTCTAATACCACTTATATTTTGATGAAATATGCCAATTCCTTCACTACTTGGATACCTGACCTACTTTGAAGGAAATTACTTTGTTAGAGAACTTCCTTTAAGCAAAGGAATCTTTCACCCGATTTCAATCCAAAAAAGGGTGCAGCTGTAACACCAACTACGACAGGGATTATGCTACGAGTTCTCCCACTAGCGCCAACTACACTGTCACCTATAAGCTTTGCGGAAACACGGAAGCGTCCGATCCCACCCGTCTGCTTTGACCCACGACGTCACAAATATGGCGGAAACGACCATAAACCACGATTCCAATAGGACGCACATAAAGTCGGTACGTACACGTTATAAGGACGAAAATACATCGAAAAACAAACACACACACTTTCCACAAAAATCCTAATGACACTAACGGGACAAGGGCGGATAATGGGGAATTACCGAAAAACCGACTTCAGAAAACTCCCCAAATACCACTAAACACAATATCATCTGGAATCGGACACTTCCCTTGACCTATATAGCTCAACAGCAGCTCCCGATCCAATAAATTAGGATCCAACACTTCCCTTGGCCTATATAGCTCAGAAACATCTCCCGATACCAATATCAACATACACAGCCACCCATTGGTATCGAACACTTCACTTGACCTGCGTACTGTTAATTTTATCCGTCATATCAATTCCTGAACAAAAACAACAATCGATTAATTTTACTAAAATTACCATACGATGTACAGCGAACAACACTAAATTAACCTTCACACAAAATCGTTAACTCACTGAAACGAATTCCACTACAAACACAGCCGACATTCGAACAATTCTGGATAATGAGCAAAAGCAAACTTAGCCCATTACACCACACAAACGGAAATCCTGAACATACCACCAGAAACCACAACACGTCGTCATCTACAGACACGCCACACACACAAACCAAACTCCGCGCCGTCATGGCGTCACGGGTCAAAGCCGACGCGTAGGATCGGACGCTTCTGTCGACCCAGCTTTGCCACCCTCCCCTTCCCAAACCCATTTAGGGGCAGGCCATGGCTGGTGAAACCCGATCTACTGATAGACACAACTGGCACCGCTGCAATGTGAGCTGTGCCCTTTGCCATCAGTGCCTTTACCCTCCCCATGTTAACACCAGCATTAAGACGAGGCCTATTATGATGCTGAATTAGTTGTACGAAATGCACATTAGTGCCACTAGTTTGAGTATCTGTCCCTTCCAGGTCGCCACGTACATCATACACCCCGCCCCTATCAAGACTGTTCCCAGCTCCACCCACAATCACTACCTGATGACCTGGTATTCACTCCCCGACACTTCCTGCAACTGCTGACCCACATCTCTACTGTGCGAACTACGTAGCAGCAGAACCTTCTTCTTTCTGTTACACTTTGCAACTGACTTACACTCCCTAGCTGATGAGGACTGCTGCATGTTGCCCAAAGAAACGGGTACAAGAGGCTCCTCTCTACTAAACTCTGACAGTTGGTCAAATCTATTGGTTGTACGCAAAGTACAGCTGTCTGAATATCTCCTCCTCTTCCGAGGTGCCTTCTTACCAACAGCCAGTTCCTATTCCATACCGCCTTTCACCCTCCTTATCCTATCTAATTCCTCCTTTGCTTGTTGCAACTGCACCTGAAGGGTACAGATCTTACGCTCCTGCTCCAGTATTAACTTATTCCTGCTATAAATTCTGCATTTCCAGGAGAGGATCCCGCTAGAATGCCCGCTGTCTTGGCTCTGAGCACTATGGGACTCAACTGCTGTGGTCATAAGTCCCCTAGAACTTAGAACTACTTAAACCTAACTAACCTAAGGACATCACACACATCCACGCCCGAGGCAGGATTCGAACCTGCGACCGTAGCAGTCGCACGGTTCCTAACTGCGCGCCTAGAATGCCCGCTGTCTTCCCCACTGCATTCCTCCCAATGAAAATACTTTGAACAAATCTTACACTGTAAGCCACTACTCACAAACCCACGACACTTCTCAATCATGTTAAAATGTGAACAGTTACTGAAAAATCTAAACGTCTATGTTATCTACGTTCAATTACTAGAGTATGACTATTTAATGAACTAACAAATAGTGATCTCTAATTTCGCTCTCTACAAGAAAGCAACTACTCTCGTTATTACTACTAAACCACAACTAATAGCAATACCACAAAAACTTCACAAAATATCTTATCTAAAATAAAACTTCGAGCGACCACTGGAGCATTCTACGAAATTTAAACACTATAAACTCAAGTTTTACTGGAATATTTCACTACAAACAATAATAAACTTTTGTGCCGTATGTAATCCTAAATAATTACGTTACAGTTTGTCTTACCTGAAATACTGGCAATGATTAAATATTTTTTTTGTACATTTTAGATTGTTATATAAATCTAGTGTTAAGAGGCGTAGCTTAATGACATGCTTTTAACTAGTTTTGATCAGCTTTGGCTTCTCTTATGAACACTACGCTCCTTACGAAAGTGCTCCTGCAAGTAGAGCGTGCTATTTGTCGTTGAGTTCAAGTGTCTATATTCTTTTGAGTGTTCCTATGAAAACTACCGTCTGCTTTAAACGTATGTATATGCAACTTGATGTTCTTCTCATAACATGATCCTACAATGTATGATTTAACTACTACTCATATATTTGCTCAACTGCAAAACTTTATTCGACTACCTCGTAAAAGCTACAAAGTCATTTGGTTTCAGAAAATCTTGGTAGTACTATATACATCTTCCCCCATGAACCATGGACCTTGCCGTTGGTGGGGAGGCTTGCGTGCCGTACCGTAGGTGCAACTACAACGGAGGGGTATCTCTTGAGAGGCCAGACAAACATGTGGTTCCTGATGAGGGGCAGCAGCCTTTTCAGTAGTTGCAGGGGCAACAGTCTGGATGATTGACTGATCTGGCCTTGTAACATTAACCAAAACGGCCTTGCTGTGCTGGTACTGCGAACGGCTGAAAGCAAGGGGAAACTACAGCCGTAATTTTTCCCGAGGACCTGCAGCTTTACTGTATGATTAAATGATGATGGCGTCCTCTTGGGTAAAATATTCCGGAGGTAAAATAGTCCCCCATTCGGATCTCCGGGCGGGGACTACTCAAGAGGACGTCGTTATCAGGAGAAAGAAAACTGGCATTCTACGGATCGGAGCGTGGAATGTCAGATCCCTTAATCGGGCAGGTAGGTTAGAAAATTTAAAAAGGGAAATGGATAGGTTAAAGTTAGATATAGTGGGAATTAGTGAAGTTCGGTGGCAGGAGGAACAAGACTTTTGGTCAGATGATTACAGGGTTATAAATACAAAATCAAATAGGGGTAATGCAGGAGTAGGTTTAATTATGAATAAAAAAATAGGAGTGCGGGTTAGCTACTACAAACAGCATAGTGAACGCATTATTGTGGCCAAGATAGACACAAAGCCCATGCCTACTACAGTAGTACAAGTTTATATGCCAACTAGCTCTGCAGATGATGAAGAAATTGATGAAATGTATGACGAGATAAAAGAAATTATTCAGGTAGTGAAGGGAGACGAAAATTTAATAATCATGGGTGACTGGGATTCGTCAGTAGGAAAAGGGAGAGAAGGAAACATAGTAGGTGAATATGGATTGGGGGGAAGAAATGAAAGAGGAAGCCGCCTTGTAGAATTTTGCACAGAGCATAACTTAATCATAGCTAACACTTGGTTCAAGAATCATAAAAGAAGGTTGTATACCTGGAAGAATCCTGGAGATACTAATAGGTATCAGATAGAATATATAATGGTAAGACAGAGATTTAGGAACCAGGTTTTAAATTGTAATACATTTCCAGGGGCAGATGTGGATTCTGACCACAATCTATTGGTTATGAACTGCAGATTGAAACTGAAGAAACTGCAAAAAGGTGGGAATTTAAGGAGATGGGACCTGGATAAACTAAAAAAACCAGAGGTTGTAGAGAGTTTCAGGGAGAGCATAAGGGAACAATTGACAGGAATGGGGGAAAGAAATACAGTAGAAGAAGAATGGGTAGCTCTGAGGGATGAAGTAGTGAAGGCAGCAGAGGATCAAGTAGGTAAAAAGACGAGGGCTAATAGAAATCCTTGGGTAACAGAAGAAATATTGAATTTAATTGATGAAAGGAGAAAATATAAAAATGCAGTAAATGAAGCAGGCAAAAGGGAATACAAACGTCTCAAAAATGAGATCGACAGAAAGTGCAGAATGGCTAAGCAGGGATGGCTAGAGGACAAATGTAAGGATGTAGAGGCTTGTCTCACTAGGGGTAAGATAGATACTGCCTACAGGAAAATTAAAGAGACCTTTGGAGAGAAGAGAACCACTTGTATGAATATCAAGAGCTCAGATGGCAACCCAGTTCTAAGCAAAGATGGGAAGGCTGAAAGGTGGAAGGAGTATATAGAGGGTTTATACAAGGGCGATGTACTTGAGGACAGTATTATGGAAATGGAAGAGGATGTAGATGAAGATGAAATGGGAGATAAGATACTGCGTGAAGAGTTTGACAGAGCACTGAAAGACCTGAGTCGAAACAAGGCCCCGGGAGTAGACAACATTCCATTAGAACTATTGATGGCCTTGGGAGAGCCAGTCATGACAAAACTATACCATCTTGTGAGCAAGATGTATGACACAGGCGAAATACCCACAGACTTCAAGAAGAATATAATAATTCCAATACCAAAGAAAGCAGGTGTTGACAGATGTGAAAATTACCGAACTATCAGTTTAATAAGACATAGCTGCAAAATACTAACGCGAATTCTTTACAGACGAATGGAAAAACTGGTAGAAGCGGACCTCGGGGAAGATCAGTTTGGATTCCGTAGAAATGTTGGAACACGTGAGACAATACTAACCTTACGACTTATCTTAGAAGAAAGATTAAGGAAAGGCAAACCTACGTTTCTAGCATTTGTAGACTTACAGAAAGCTTTTGACAACGTTAACTGGAATACTCTCTTTCAAATTCTGAAGGTGGCAGGGGTAAAATACAGGGAGCGAAAGGCTATTTACAATTTGTACAGAAACCAGATGGCAGTTATAAGAGTCGAGGGGCATGAAAGGGAAGCAGTGGTTGGGAAAGGAGTGAGACAGGGTTGTAGCCTCTCCCCGATGTTATTCAATCTGTATATTGAGCAAGCAGTAAAGGAAACAAAAGAAAAATTCGGAGTAGGTATTAAAATTCATGGAGAAGAAGTGAAAACTTTGAGGTTCGCCGATGACATTGTAATTCTGTCAGAGACAGCAAAGGACTTGGAAGAGCAGTTGAACGGAATGGACAGTGTCTTGAAAGGAGGATATAAGATGAACATCAACAAAAACAAAACGAGGATAATGGAATGTAGTCAAATTAAATCGGGTGATGCTGGGGGGATTAGATTAGGAAATGAGACACTTAAAGTAGTAAAGGAGTTTTGCTATTTAGGGAGCAAAATAACTGATGATGGTCGAAGTAGAGAGGATATAAAATGTAGACTGGCAATGGCAAGGAAATCGTTTCTGAAGAAGAGAAATTTGTTAACATCGAGTATAGATTTAAGTGTCAGGAAGTCGTTTCTGAAAGTATTTGTATGGAGTGTAGCCATGTATGGAAGTGAAACATGGACGATAAACAGGTTGGACAAGAAGAGAATAGAAGCTTTCGAAATGTGGTGCTACAGAAGAATGCTGAAAATAAGGTGGGTAGATCACGTAACTAATGAGGAGGTATTGAATAGGATTGGGGAGAAGAGAAGTTTGTGGCTCAACTTGACTAGAAGAAGGGATCGGTTGGTAGGACATGTTTTGAGGCATCAAGGGATCACAAATTTAGCATTGGAGGGCAGCGTGGAGAGTAAAAATCGTAGAGGGAGACCAAGAGATGAATACACTAAGCAGATTCAGAAGGATGTAGGTTGCAGTAGGTACTGGGAGATGAAGAAGCTTGCACAGGATAGAGTAGCATGGAGAGCTGCATCAAACCAGTCTCAGGACTGAAGACCACAACAACAACAACTATATACATATTTGTTGACGCAGCCATCTTATCTCACCGAACGCCAGGCTTCATTAAACGATACACCTTTGCCAGTGTAGTAATGTATGTCTGTGTTTGGTGCTCTAACGGAAAATCAATGGCGTATTACATATTTCTCTGCGACACCCAAACGTCCGGCCAGATAAATTGAAAGTTTTTCTTTCTCAGTGCGCTGTGACACAATCCCAGCTCGTGACTATTGAGTATTAATTACAACTGCAGCCAGCAGCAAAATTTGACTCTGTATCCCTACTTTTTGTAGGCTGTAATTTCTAAGCGCCGTGTCAGAGCTTCTGTTAAGTTTGGAAAAGAGGGGGAGTATCAGGCAAGTAGAAGCTTGAGACGGTTCGTGAAGAGTGCTCGGATGGCGCAGTTTGCAGTAAATCTTCCGCAAAAGACAAGGATCTGAGTTCGAATCCCTTTGCGTCACACAGTTTTAAGTTTCAACAACATACAGCGCGGCATATACGCATCAAAGTGTAGAAAAATAAAATAAATAAATTCGTTTTCCTTAACTGTTCGGTTGTGGTGAGTGTGTGCTGAGTGTAGTGTTTGTGTTGCTGAATATGGTGAGAGAAATAGAGAAGGACAAAACAAGGAGCTATACACAGCCTACAGATACAGAAGATCATCAACGGAACTCGTAGCTTGAAGTAGCTGTCTAACGGGCGAATGGGCGAATCACAACAAACTGCCTCACGCTGTCACCCTCCATAAGACGCTGCAACCGGGTTTGAGAATCAACTCGGCACAAAGGCGTACAGTATGATGACCTTTATGCACGAACATCTTTTTTGCACTTCTCAACCAAATACACATTATGAAAACTTGACCTCCTGGTATTTTCAAGTCACGAGGCCACTGTTACTACAGAAGTGAGTTGTGATTCGTTACATGCATTCTTGAAGAATTCATATTTGTCTAATAATGTTACTTCCTATTGCTCATCGAAACGCTGACACCTTCTGTACCCACACTGCTGCCCACCAAAATTAAATAACTACAACGCCAGGGAGGACAGTAAATTCAGAATTTTTACTTACTGTGTCCATAAACTGAGGTGACAAAAGTTAAGTTGCACCGACATGCAAAGCAAATGGCGACACTATTGCGTACACGAGCTGAAATACGGCGGTGCATTGGCGGATCTGTTGTTTGTATTCAGGTGATTCATGTGAAAAGGTTTCCGACATTATTATAGCCGCACGACGGAATTAACATAATCTCAACCGGAATAGTAGTTGGATCTAGACATATGGGACATTCCATTTCGTAAACCGTTGCGGAATTCAATATTCCGCAATCCACAGTGTCAGTAGGGTAAACGGACACCATATTTTAGGCATTACCTGTCACCACGGACAATGCAGCGCCCGACGTCCTTCACTTCACGACCGAGAGCAGCAGCGTTTGCTACAGTTCAAATGGTTGAAATGGCTCTGAGCATTATGGGACTTAACAGCTATGGTCATCAGTCCCCTAGAACTTAGAACTACTTAAACCTAACTAACCTAAGGACATCACACAACACCCAGTCATCACGAGGCAGAGAAAATCCCCGACCCCGCCGGGAATCGAACCCGGGAACCCGGACGTGGGAAGCGAGAACGCTACCGCAGTTTGCTACAGTTATCAGTGTTAACAGACAAGCAAGACTGCACGAAAAAACCACAGAATTCAATGTGAGGAGGAGGAGGAGGAGATTAGTGTTTAACGTCCCGTCGACAAATTCAATGTGAGACGAGCGACGAACGCATCCGTTCGGCCGGCCGCGGTGGCCGAGCGGTTCTAGGCGTTTCAGTCTGGAACCGCGCAACTGCTACGGTCGCAGGTTCGAATCCTGCCTCGGGCATGGATGTGTGTGATGTCCTTAGGTTGGTTAGGTTTAAGTAGTTCTAAGTTCTAGGGGACTGATGACCTCAGATGTTAAGTCCCATATTGCTCAGAGCCATTTGAACCATTTGAGCATCCGTTGGGACAGTGCGGCGAAGTGAAATTTGGCGTTAATGGGCTGTGGCAGCAGTCGACCAATTTGAGTGCCCTTGCTAACAGAACGACCTCACACGGAGCGCTTCTCCCTAGGCTCGTGACGATATCGGTTGGACCCTACACGATTGAAAACCTGTAGCCTGGTCGGATGAGTCCTGATTTAGTGTGGTCCAGGCCCCATGAAGCTACGGATCCAGGTTACCAACAAAACACTGTGGAAGCTGATGGGGTCTTCATAACAGCGTGGCTTGTGTTTACATGGAATGGGCTGGGGCCTCTGGTCCAACTGAACCGATCATTGACTGTAGATGGTTATGTTCGGCTACTTGGAGCCCATTTGCACCTACTCATGGGTTTCATGTTCGCAAACAATGCTGGAATTTTTATGGATGACTACAAGCCATATCACCGGGTCACAGTTGTTCGCAACTGGTTTGAAGATCATTCTGTACAGTCCGAGAGAATGATTTGTCCACACAGGTCACCCGCCATAAGTGTCATCGAACATGTATGGGACATAATCGATAGGTCAGTTCTTGCACAAAATCTGCCACCGGCAACACTTTCCCGATTATGGACAGCTACAGAAGCAGCATGGTTCAGTACATCTACAGAGGCTTTCAACGATTTGTTGAGGCCATGCCACGTGGATAGCTGCACTACACCGCGAAAAAGGGGGTCCCACACGATATTAGAAGGTACTCCGTTGCTTTTGTCACCTCGGTGTAGGGCACAGTGGGAAAAGGAATGATTCAAATTGTAGGTGATTAAGGGGTGCGCACGGTGTAATATTCACTACGCAGAGTTGCTATGTCTGGTGACAACAATGACTCTAAACAGACTGGGCATCGGGTCTAACTAAAATTAGATGACAGGTATGTTATTCCACACCGCTTTAGCTCTGTTCTAGACTTCTTCAATGGCAGTGGCATGCCGTATTCTCAGCAATCAGATATTTTCATTGGTTGATAAACATGGAGAGCTTGATGGCCAGCTGTGCGATTTATCACCCTCAGCATTGAGGGAGGTCATCAGAACATAGGAAACAGGCGGTCTTGCGTTATCTTGCTGAGAGATACCGTCACAGAGACCTCGACCACAGGGCGTAGTCGTCGGCGTTAACACTTGAGAACGGTAACGCACGCTGACAAAATTACCGGCTGGGGGAACCAGAGGTGCCCGTGCTGTGCACTCAGTGGCACTCTACATCACTCCACATGCTGGGTCCGTACGAGGATGGCGAATACAATCTGGCGTAGTTTGTTCCTCTAGGAGAATACGAATTTGGATACATCCAAGTTGATTCTGTACGCAGAATTTGGATTCGTCTAAAAAGAGGACGAGATGCTATTTCTGCGTCCAGCGCTCTCGTTGGGCTCTCCACTGATGGTGCACACCTCTCTCGAAGCAAATTGCAACAATGGTGGACGTGCTGACATCCCGTGATAATCTCCAAGTCGTCGCATTGTCGATGCGAATTCTTCCATTGTTACTAACAAGCAATATCGCAGAACTATAGACCACAGCCTCGGCAAATAACAATACCCTCGAAGTCGTATTCCCACAAACGGTAGTAAGATGTTTCTCTTCCTTACACGAGATATAACACCATATTCTCACAAACATTGAAATGAAAAACAAAAACACACCACTCACGAATTATCAGTTATCTGAATGGGACGGAAATCGGTATATGTGATGTACTTGCACAGACAAACAGATGATTAGCGTTTCAGAAAAACTGGATAATTTAGTCAAAAGAACGATCATCAATTCAAAGCAAGTCAATAAAGCGTTGGTCCATCTCTGCACCTTATGTAAGCAGTTATTCCACTTGACATTGACTGACAGAGTTGTTGGATGTCCTCTTGTGGGGACATCCTGCCAAATCCACTCTGGACCAATGTGTTATTGTTTTACTCAATTTGTGAAGCTCTTTCTCTTGAATTATTCATTCAATTTATCTGAAACTGTTTTCGTTTGTTTCTCTGTACACCTGCAAGCTTTTTTATTGTGTTGCTGCATCCCTTACGAGTACACAGTCGAGGTTACGCGATGCTGCTGACAACTGACCCTCACCACTTCCTTCAGTCTATATTATTCTTTGATGCTGAGTGGAAAGGACATGTCCGCCTCTAT
Source organism: Schistocerca nitens (assembly GCF_023898315.1). NCBI lineage: Eukaryota > Metazoa > Arthropoda > Insecta > Orthoptera > Acrididae > Schistocerca > Schistocerca nitens. The sequence continues at coordinate 10,358,673 of NC_064619.1, read as the reverse complement.
TATCCGCTATTTTTGTACTTTCACCTCTGAAACTGTTGCACTACATTTTCACAGTGGTACATAGCAGGATGGCCGTCTAACGCATGCCTGAGCCGTAATGCTCGACTCGGAGATAAACCCTGTTCGAGTCCTGATAGCTGCTGAAATTTTTACTGTCAGCATTTGGCCGGCAAAGAGAAGAGAGGTGAGGTACCAAGTCTCTATCCACCAGCGTTTTTTCCAAAGTCCTGGATTACATTACGAATTTCTCCGCAAAGTCTCACAGAGTGGGGGAATGTGGCACTGTTGACGGTGATCCGTCCGTCGGATGGGGAAGTTAAGCTCGGCGGCAACTTTGGTTCTATACGACAATAGTAGGCAATGTGGCAGCACCTCGTTTAACCCTCATCTTTCCCTTCATCCATATGAACACAAATCCAACAGTACACTGTACAAGCATTCCCAACAGTCATCCACAGGACACAGATAGTCACTTCTCACCTCATAACGTGTCGGAGAAAGGCAAAGTTAAACCATCTCCACTAGAACCTTGCCACAAGCGAGGATACAAGATTCCTCCACCGGCTTCCCTGCACACATTCCCTGAGTATGGGACCACTGTGACTATTTGACGTAATAGGACACATGCCTCTGCGAAGTAAAGCCTCTCTAATATTGAGACGTTTGGTTCAGACGATGCGTGATGTCTTCTTATCGTGTCTCTGTAATTTTTTGATGAGTGTCTGTAACATCTAGTACCGACGAAGAGCTCTTTTCTGAATCTCAGTTGACTGTGACGTAAGGCTTCCACATTGATGGACAATACCGTAGTTGGACCACATGACTGTCTCTTAAGAAACTTCTTTCACATACGAACTACATTTTCCATGGAGTGTCCTAGTGAATCCCGAGTTGAAATTTGTCTTCTACACCACAAAAATTAATTCATACGTTTATTCACTTCAAACAGAGTTTGAGTGACACTTCAGGTTAAAAGAGCTATGATACTGTCTCCAAAGATGTACTACTGACCGTTCCAGGAGTTCGTTATGGCAAGCTGACTTGGAACAGGATTTATGATCGTGTTTATAAAGGTGCAACATGAAGCATGTTGTGTACTGTGATCCATAAATGGCCTGGAAAGTTATATATTGTGATGCGACAGGTTGGAGATGCTGTGCCCCCCTTCGATTCTTTCTCGTATACGTGAACTTGCAAGGGCAGTACGGAGTGTTTATGTCACAGGCAGCATGAGTGGGAATAGGGGCGTAAGAGAACTAGCACTATGGTACGCGCATGGGTTTTGGCCAATAGCTAGTCAAATTAACTTGCTTCAGCTTGACTCCTTGTCTGCGTATAAAATCATACTCCTTAGGGCTAACTATCCCACCTGAAAGTGTATGATATTGCAGTTCATACCACCTGGAACCACTGGACAAATTCACCTTCAGGATGTTTGTTTTTTCGGTACCTATAAAACATATTATCGCACTATCTGCTGCTTCATTTTCATGGACAGCTAGTTGTACGATAAGCTCCAAGATAGAATATTTTGCATTCTGTTGCTTGCCATCACATTCCATCAGTCCTGATCACCCCGTTACAGCAATATGGTTCTACGTGGATTCTGTAAGAATGGACAGTTAACTGAAAGTCCTGCACGGTTTGTAGCTCCTAAGAATTTCGCCTTCGATCTTGATGGTGCGAACGTCGGTGAGTACTGTGGGGCACCATTTTTCATTCGGTGTTGATGGCAGAAATTTATGGTTTGTTTCGAATATTTCCTGAATGTCGACGATGTCCATTTTGTGAAGTGCAACGTATGTATCGTAGAAGGCTGATCTCTGCAACTCCAGGACATTCATTTTCTTTCGCCCTCCTAACGCTCATGTTGAGTCATTAGCAGATAATATGTTTACTGTCATAACTGTCATACAAACGTTTTCAAATGAGCCTTATTAAAGATTGGACTTGTGACCTCGGAGTCAATGGCTTCCTTGTCACACACCGATGTCAACACAATAGCTGGCATACCCCGCGACCCGTGCTGGTAGGCGCTCGGAGCACGTGACGTTCTACTCTCAGTTGCAGCGCATCGCCAGTAGATCGGAGCTGCAGCTTCACTTCGGACTTGCCAGCAGCTGTAATTATGTTGTCTTCTGAACGGGTCGTGGCAACATGGATTGGTCTGTGGATTCGGATTCGTGCTGGATTGCTACGAGGGCTGTTCGGAAAGTAAGGTCCGATCGGTAGCGAAACGAAAAAGAGAGTCAAAATAAAAATTATTTTATTCGCAACAGTTAGCCACACCTCCCAGCTAAATAGTCACTGCTCCGACTTAGACATCTGTAGTGGTGTTGTACAAACCTCCCAGTACCCTCGTCACAGCAAGCAGCCGCCTGTGCTACCCTCCAGTTGTGTACTCTGGTCTACCGTTCGTTGTTGTGCCACAATGTTGGCTTCGTACACAGCGGTCCATCTGAGCAGAGATGAACGATGGAGGGAGCCAATTAATATCTGTATACGATTTCAGTCTTTCTCGGCGTGTTCCACTGATGAATTCTTCTCGGGTTATCAGCCGAGTGGTGGCGTCGTCTTGTCGCAAAGTTTCAAAGAGTTTCGTACCCATAATCTTCTGGCTCATTGAAACCTTGCGACAAGGCAACGCCACCAATTGGCTGGTAACCCGAGAAGAATTCATGAATTAATGGCTGTATTGTGGGTGGTCAAACACTTCTCATCGAAAAACGCTGCAGGAACCTCTTCATTGCCCCTGCAGAATGCAACTGAAATTTGTCTTGAAGAAATAAACGCATGGCATTTATGTTATGTGGGCTGCATGGCTTAAGGCGAAATCTCCCACCAGATACACATATTTGGCAGGAGACATTGCTGTTTTTGGCATTTCTGCGTGATCACTTTGCTCTGTGAGATTAAAAGTGTGTCGTGGGGCGGTCGATGGCACACTAAAGACACTTCCCAACACATCTGTGCAAAGTTCCACTGAATTTTCACTATGGTTTTCATTTCGCGCCTAATCGGACCTTACTTTCCGAATACGCCTCGTACATTATAGGACCAGCTGTGTACGACGACTAAGCTTTGGATCACTGCACATAGTGCTTAACCGTCTTTTCCTGCTTTGGACAAGTGGACTCTGATTCTGCACAGACAGGTGGAGGAAGGAGGAGGATATTGGTGTTCCGACGTCTCGTCCACAACGAGGTCACCCGCGCTGGATTAGCCGAGCGGTCCGTGGCGCTGCAGTCATGGACTGTGCGGCTGGTCCCGGCGGAGATTCGAGTCCTCCCTCGAGCATGGGTGTGTGTCTTTGTCCATAGGATAATTTAGGTTAAGTAGTGTGTAAGCTTAGGGACTGATGACCTTAGCAGTTACGTCCCATAAGATTCCACACATATTTGAACATTTTTTTGACAACGCGGTCATTACAGACGGAGCAAAAGCTTCAATGGAATAATCACGGTATTTGCCTGAAGAGATTTAGGGAAATCACAGGAAACCTGAATGAGGATGGCCGGACGCTGGTTTGAACTGTCGTCCTCGCGAATGCGAGGCCAATGTGCTAGCCATTGCGCCACTTTGCACGATACACGAACAGGTTACGAACTTGTTCACTTCTAGTGTGACTTATGTGAGCGACTGCTGTTAAGTTCACCGTCGGCTACTTCACGACCAGCGCGCAGCGAAACCGCACCGGATTTTCTCACGCAGCCAGTGTTCTGGTATGAGGGGCCGCTCCTTTTTGAGGAGTGAACCCAGCAGTGGGCTCGGACCTCCTTCTGGAAGGTCCTCAGACGTCGCGGCCCCCCATGAATTATTCACGGGGCGCGCGATCCTGCGCCCCCTGCCGGGTTGCTCGTCGCGCCGCTAAATCGCGTCCCTCTTTATACGGCGCCACGCCGCTGCAAAGCCGCGTCACCCGCAACAGCACGCTGGAGCTGTCGCAGTCGGCGCACGTTCCTGCCGACACATCGCGCCACTTTGTTGCCACCTGTGCTGTCGACACAAACTTGTCAGTGGCGGCGGGCGCGACACGATGCTCCCTCGCTGTCGTCGCCGCGTCAACACCGGCATCCACATCTGTATTTCCCCGGCCAGTGCGCGGATGAGAGTAAACAGTCTACCAACATGCCTCCCTACTCTCACATTTACAGGTTGTAATGTCCCCACAGCAAATACCCTCTACCACGCACCAATTAATCATTTTCAATCAAACCACCCACATTTATTCACTTTGGAAAAGTTATCTGATCTAATTTTCTCGTAATATATGCGGCGACAGCTCGTCGACGCCAAAGTACTTTCTAGTGCATTAATTCTTTGAAATAACAGAGATGCATATATGCATTCTCCGTGGTTGTTAGAGTGGTAACTAGGACAGCTTCTGGAGTATCGGTTGAGGGATTGACGTGTTTCTGAGAGATACATATTCTGCTTTTCTTCTCGCTAAAGCGAGCCAATTAACATTTGTGCCGCTAGCGGTTTGTGTTGAAGAGAAAGAGATTGTAAAAGGAAAATAATTAAGGCGTGGAATCACCGGAGATCTGGACATGTAATGGAGATGGATTTAATGCACGATTTCCTCCATAAATAAGGTTTGTGACTTTTTTATTCTGGAGTGAATGAACGAATGAGTTTTTTCTGAATCGTTTGTTGATCACGTTGGCCCTGTAATTAGTGGGGAAGTTTCAGCTGTGTCGAAGAGGACCTGCAATCACCGAGTCTGTGTTAAATCGTCCAAAAAGGCTTCGTACACATCTGGAATTCGCAATCTTTCGTAAAAGGAACAAATTGTCCAAACGATTGATTCTCCCGACTGACTGCAGTGTTTAACAGTAATAATAAATGTAAAGATCTCTTACAGCAAGCCAGCCGCTGATTACCAAGACGAAGGACTCCACTAAAGATTCTATTTGGCTGATTCTTTTTATCACTATATCACGTAATGAAATCTTATATTAAAAATTATACACACATAAAGGAGAGAAAGAGAGAGAGCGAATGAAAATAGAGATAATACTAAGAATCCTCCATTAGTCTAATTTTTCGCCTGTCTTATCACGGATCAGCCAAGAACTGGGAGGGCCTTACTTTACTGTATAGACTTATGTATGAAGGTGAAGGGATCTTAAAGGCAACAGATACACGTCTATACAGACAAGACATTACACAGAGATAGCGGCTAGCTGCATTGATCATCTATTCTTAGATTAAAGAGATGGCAACTTATTATCCGAACATTAAACTGTTAAAAGATGCGTACGAAGGCATACGAGGTGTGTTCGAAAAGTAATGTAACTTTATATTTTTATGAAAAAATACTTTTTTATTCATCAATGCCGGCCGGAGTGGCCGTGCGGTTCTAGGCGCTACAGTCTGGAACCGCGCGACCGCTACGGTCGCAGGTTCGAATCCTGCCTCGGGCATGGATGTGTGTGAGGTCTTTAGGTTAGTTAGGTTTAAGTAGTTCTAAGTTCTAGGGGACTGGTGACCTTAGCAGTTAAGTCCCATAGTGCTCAGAGCCATTTGAACCATTATTCATCAATATTCATGTTGTCCCCTTCGAAGTAATCCCCCTCAGATACAAAACACTTGTGCCAACGCTTCTTCCAACCCTCCAATCAGTTCTCATAAGCACTTTCTGGTACAGCCTTCAGTACTTACAGCGATGCAGTTTTTATTTCCTCAATCGTTGAAAATCTACGTCCTTCCATAGGTCTCTTCAGTTTTGGGAACAGGAAAAAGTCGCAGGGGGCCAAATCCGATGAATATGGTGGCTGAGGCATGATTGTCGTGTTGTTTTTGGACAAAAAAATCTCTCACATCCACCATGAATGAGCAGGTGCATTGTCATGATGCACAAGCCATGATTTTTTTTTCCTCAATTCCGGACTTTTTTTGTGTATTGCTTCTCGCAAACGGCGTATAACGTCAAGGTAGGGCTCCTTGCTGACCATGCTACCTTGAGGCAAAAATTCATGGTGCACTACGAAATGGTAATTGAAAACAAGAGTGAGCAAAACTTCGGCATTTGATCGATCTTGGCGTGCTCTTTTCGCTCTCTACTCACCGGGATGCTTCCACTGGGACGATTCGGCTTTGGTTTCGACATCATAACCGTAAACCCAAGTTTAGTCACCAATCATGACTCTTTTGAGCAAATCAGGATCATCATTGACGTCATTCAAGAGATCCTGAGCGATTCTCATGCGGCGGTTCTTCTGACCAAATTGAGAAGTTTTGGATCGAACTTCTCTGACACATGTCTCGTGCCCAAAACATCCGGAAAAATTGCATGACACCAGCCGACCGATATGCCAACATCAGATTCGAGGATTTTCCAAAACAATTTTCTTCGCAGTTTCGACGTTATCATCTGTTGTTGATGTGGTTCGGCGTCCAGAGCGATGTTTGTCATCGGCATCTTCTAGGCCATCTTGGAAGAGCTTACACCACTTGTAAACTTTTTTTTTACTTCGAGTAGACTCACCGTATGCCACTGTCAACATTTCAAGCGTTTTAGGGCACTTGATTCCGTTTGTAGGAACATAACAAATAAAAGATCGGTAGTCGAATGTACGTTGCCAGCAGAATTTGAAAAGTCACCTTACTTTTTGAAGATCCACCGTATATATACTCATTTCTCCCTGACTCAGTGTCCGAATGGCATAGGAATGGAAATAGATAGCCCTGGTGCGATGTACCCTCCATCACGTACCCTCAAGTGGCGTGCGGAGTATAGGGCAAAGTGCCCTATTATCAGGTACCTTTTTAAATTTAAAATTACTGCCCACACCACGCTTCTCCGTCCTCTTTTGCAGTACTGATGCGCGGTCTGAATGCCTTCCAAGTAGGATTAACGGAGTACCTCGAGAAAGTTCAGAGAAGAGCAGCACGTTTTGTATTATCGAGAAATAGGAGAGAGAGTGTCATGGACATGATATAGGGTTTTCGGTGGACATCATTAAAATAAAGGCTTTTCTCGTCGCGGCGCGATCTCTTACGAAATTTCAATCACAAAATTTCTCTTACGAATGCGAGAATATTCCGTTGACGCCGATCTACAAGGGCGAAACGGTCATCATAATAAAATAAGGAAAATCAGATATTGCACGGAAAGACGTAGTAGCAATTCACACTTCCGAATTCAATGCACTTTCCATTTCGTTTCACAACACAATGAGGAGCTGTTCAGAGATCGTCTTGGTGTTTTCAGTAATTATTACTACACTCCTGGAAATTGAAATAATAACACCGTGAATTCATTGTCCCAGGAAGGGGAAACTTTATTGACACATTCCTGGGGTCAGATACATCACATGATCACACTGACAGAACCACAGGCACATAGACACAGGCAACAGAGCATGCACAATGTCGGCACTAGTACAGTGTATATCCACCTTTCGCAGCAATGCAGGCTGCTATTCTCCCATGGAGACGATCGTAGAGATGCTGGATGTAGTCCTGTGGAACGGCTTGCCATGCCATTTCCACCTGGCGCCTCAGTTGGACCAGCGTTCGTGCTGGACGTGCAGACCGCGTGAGACGACGCTTCATCCAGTCCCAAACATGCTCAATGGGGGACAGGTCCGGAGATCTTGCTGGCCAGGGTAGTTGACTTACACCTTCTAGAGCACGTTGGGTGGCACGGGATACATGCGGACGTGCATTGTCCTGTTGGAACAGCAAGTTCCCTTGCCGGTCTAGGAATGGTAGAACGATGGGTTCGATGACGGTTTGGATGTACCGTGCACTATTCAGTGTCCCCTCGACTATCACCAGTGGTGTACGGCCAGTGTAGGAGATCGCTCCCCACACCATGATGCCGGGTGTTGGCCCTGTGTGCCTCGGTCGTATGCAGTCCTGATTGTGGCGCTCACCTGCACGGCGCCAAACACGCATACGACCATCATTGGCACCAAGGCAGAAGCGACTCTCATCGCTGAAGACGACACGTCTCCATTCGTCCCTCCATTCACGCCTGTCGCGACACCACTGGAGGCGGGCTGCACGATGTTGGGGCGTGAGCGGAAGACGGCCTAACGGTGTGCGGGACCGTAGCCCAGCTTCATGGAGACGGTTGCGAATGGTCCTCGCCGATACCCCAGGAGCAACAGTGTCCCTAATTTGCTGGGAAGTGGCGGTGCGGTCCCCTACGGCACTGCGTAGGATCCTACGGTCTTGGCGTGCATCCGTGCGTCGCTGCGGTCCGGTCCCAGGTCGACGGGCACGTGCACCTTCCGCCGACCACTGGCGACAACATCGATGTACTGTGGAAACCTCACGCCCCACGTGTTGAGCAATTCGGCGGTACGTCCACCCGGCCTCCCGCATGCCCACTATACGCCCTCGCTCAAAGTCCGTCAACTGCACATACGGTTCACGTCCACGCTGTCGCGGCATGCTACCAGTGTTAAAGACTGCGATGGAGCTCCGTATGCCACGGCAAACTGGCTGACACTGACGGCGGCGGTGCACGAATGCTGCGCAGCTAGCGCCATTCGACGGCCAACACCGCGGTTCCTGGTGTGTCCGCTGTGCCGTGCGTGTGATCATTGCTTGTACAGCCCTCTCGCAGTGTCCGGAGCAAGTATGGTGGGTCTCACACACCGGTGTCAATGTGTTCTTTTTTCCATTTCCAGGAGTGTATTATTGTTATTAGACTACAATTATTACTATTGCTATTATTAAGACTATACATAATTTGAAGGAGCAATTCGGCTCTTTGCTTTTTCTTTGAAGACTTCGCCACTTAACCATCCCCAAAAGCAAAAATTTTTGTCGATCTAGCTTCCAGCGAATGTTGGGTTTAGATGATGTGTGACGTGACGACTAGAATGGAGAGGCGCACGCCGCGCTGGAAGAACTTACCCATCCTTGTAGCCAAAGGACCCTCTTCCAATTGTGCTGGAAGCTCAGTTTTTAAGAAAGTCTGGACAGTGCTGACCTACAAGACGATGCATCAACACGACGGGCCGAATCAGTCGGTTGCGTATCATACAATAGCACGCATGTATGGAGGTGGGTTACTGAATCGGTCTCCACAGCGGCACGTGGGTTTCCGTCGGACGAACAATATTAGTTACGAGCTTCTCTGATTCAGTCGGGTGAAAATGGGTTCATCATTAAACAGTATTAAGGGGATTACTGGAAGATGTAAATCTAGTCAACGACAAAATTCAATTCGGCTAAAGTCATTTACTTCTTGAAGGCGTTGAACACCTGTAAAGCAATAACAGAGGGCGTACGCTATATTCATGTATTTGTAAAAATTTGGTCGTTCGATGAACAATCTTCCAGGCACTTAAATGTGATTTGCAGAGATTCCATGTTGGTGTAGATGTAGATGATGCAAGTAAAAGTTGTGCGTGTGGTTGTTGAAGGATTACGTTGTACCAGCTGAATAATATCTTGTACCTGATCCAAATTAATTATGCGTTCATACGAAATGTGACTGCTGGGTACCGTTCCAGTCTCACGCATTGTAGCCAAAACACGAGTAAACACTCTTCAATCTGGTACCCTACAGTTCCAAAACGGTCTGCCGTATTATCTGAAAGCAGGAAAGGGATTTAAGTTACAGATCGCGCATACAAATAGCATATCGGCATGATCAGGCTTTGTAAATACGAGCTGTTTGCTTAAACGAAAACGTTGACTTGGCCATTGAGGAGAGTGGAGCGTGCTGATGGTTTTACTGGACGTAAATCTGAAATCACGATTCCTTAATAAAACAGACAATTGGCAGATTACATATCGAGTTAAGAACAGTTACGCAATCATTGATCATAGCGTTATTTAAATCCGTCTGGCTTTCATCAACTTTTCCAACAGAAAAACAAAATAAAATAAATCTTTTACACCGCTGTCCGGTGCGTCTTGAGACACGTATTCGCAGACGATCGGGCATCATTTCGAAGCGGGAGTCATCACTGGAGACAGTTCCACTGCAGTCATTGAGATTCCAAGCCGAAGATCTATCTGGAGACGCCCTGGACAGTGTCGGAATATCAACCTGACTGTCGCCCGCCGTATAACACGACAACCAGCGGTGATGATCTGGGGCGCCATTTCTTTTCATTGCAGAACCCCTTCGGTTGTCATCCAAGGCAGTATTACAGCAAAGCGGTATGTTGACAGTATTCTACGCCCCGTTTTGTTGTCCTTCATAGAAAACGATCCTAAAAATGGCTCTGAGCACCATGGGACTTAACACCTGAGACCATCAGCCCCTGAAAACGATCCTACACTTACATTTCCGCAAGGTAATGCCTGCTCAAATACCGCTAGATTTTCTACTGCTTGTCTTCGCGCTTGGCAAGCACTACGTTGGCCAGCATGGCCGCCGGATCTCTCTGCAACTATGTCTGGAGCATTATGGGCTGGGTCCTTCAATAAGCTCTGGATTTCGACTATCTAACGCCCCAGTTGGACAGAATTTGGCACGATTTCCCTCAGGAGGACCTCCAACAACTCCACCAATCAATGTCAAGCCCAAAAACTGCTTGCATAAGGGCCACAAGTGGACCAACGCATTATTGACTTGCTCAATTTATGGAGCTCTTTCTTTCGAATAAATCATCCAATGTGTCTGAAATCGTAGTCATTTGTTTCTCTGTACATGGGAATCACATCTACCGATTTCCATCTCGCACGGATGATTTCTTCGTGGTGCGTCTTTGTTTTAGAATGTATTTTAAGTGACTTTCGGAGGGATAAGGAAATTCAAATAGAGAAAAGACGCTGGCAGACGTATACTATGACGTGGACTGACTGTCAACGTCTTATAAGACAGACAAGACGCCCTTTTTACTTCATATACATCTACGCGCTGTAACCATTGTGGAGATTGTGGAGGACGATACTTCCAAAAGTACCGCTTATGGACGAATGACTGCTTAAATGCCTCCACGCTCTTTAGTCCAATCTTTCGGGCCATCTGCCTTATGTCGGTAACCTACTGCCAAGAGTCTTCTGGCCGTCTTCATGCGTATACCTATCGAAGCGGTACGTGAAGAGCTGTAATACACTCCTAGATCCCTCATTTAAAGCTAGTTCTTGAAACTTTTGAAAACTTCTTTCTCCTGACAGTTGGCGTTTTTCACCAAACGTCTGCCACTTCATCAAGCCATGTAAGGCTCTTCTCTGGGCCACAAAAACCTGTGAAAAACTATGCTGCCCTTATTTTTAAACGTTCAGTATCTCCTCGCAATACTATATGACACGAGTCGCACACACTTGAACAATACTGCACGATAGGTCACACAAATGTTTCGTAAGCAATTTATTTCGTAGATTTTTTGCATTTTCACAGGATCCTATCGATGAATCGAAGTTAGTCAGATGTCTTGCCCACGATTGCGATCTTTAAATTTTATATACTTACCAGTTGTTACATCCAGCTGACTGATTACAACTGTGACTTTCTGATATTTGATATTGTGATCACAGGGTACTAAGAGCTTTCTTTCGTTTTACGAAGAGCATTGATTTGTATTTCTGATCATTCAAAGAAAGACGCCTGTCATTGCACTACTTTTAAATCTGCTCAAGATCTGAATGAATATTTATGCAGCTTTTCTTCTGACAGTACTCCGCTGTAGATAACTGTATTAAGTCTGAGGTTACTGTTAATATAGTCCGTCAAGATCTGACTGAATATTTATGCAGCTTTTCTTCTGACAGTACTCCGCTGTAGATAACTGTATTAAGTCTGAGGTTACTGTTAATATAGTCCGTCAAGATCTGACTGAATATTTATGCAACTTTTCTTCTGACAGTACTCCGCTGTAGATAACTGTATTAAGTCTGAGGTTACTGTTAATATAGTCCGTCAAGATCTGACTGAATATTTATGCAGCTTTTCTTCTGACAGTACTCCGCTGTAGATAACTGTATTAAGTCTGAGGTTACTGTTAATATAGTCCGTCAAGATCTGACTGAATATTTATGCAGCTTTTCTTCTGACAGTACTCCGCTGTAGATAACTGTATTAAGTCTGAGGTTACTGTTAATATAGTCCGTCAAGATCTGACTGAATATTTATGCAGCTTTTCTTCTGACAGTACTCCGCTGTAGATAACTGTATTAAGTCTGAGGTTACTGTTAATATAGCCCGTCCAGACATTAATGCCCGACATGGACAGCAAGGCCCCAATAGACTTCCCTGGGACATGCTTTAAGTTACTTCTAATTCTCTCGATTATCTCCAGCCAATGGGAGAATAAGTGCACTCGACCATGAACTGTGTTAAATGTCTGTAAGAACCACATACTCAAACAAAGTGGTACAAATCAGTTGAAAATGTAACTAACTTGGCAACAGTTCGCTTTTTTAAATTAAAACAGGATTTTTATGTCTATTTTTGTGTAAAACTGACAAATGTCTGTTCTTTACTATTTGAATCATCAATAACTAAATCTCCGTTAATTACTTATTTGTAATTTCTGTTACCACAGACTTTTATTTGTTTAATGTTTTATATAATATAATAAACTAGTTTCGAACATGTTCTGTTCATCATCAGGCGTTTATACATACATGAAGAGAAATGTTACTTAAAAATAAATTATCTTAAACTAAATTAACCTAGAACATTTTGTCTGTTGTCCTTACTGTAGAGGCAGATGTGGCATTTGGGGGGGGGGGGGGGGGGGGGCAGTGGATGGCCAGAAATCGATGTTAGTGATCTCAGCCACTACAGTAACAAACAATGGACAAAAAGTTCTAGGTTAATTTAGTTTAAGACAATTTATTTGTAAGTAACATTTCTCTGTATATATGTGTGTATCTATAAAGCCTGATTATGAACAGAACATTTTTGAAACGCGTTGTATTATGTTACATTAAACATAGGACAAATAAAAATGACTTGTAGCAGAAATTAAAAATAAATAATTATCCCACAATGTCACGGTTCACAAACGTAGCCACTATGGCAGAAAATAATTATACACTACTGGCCATTAAAACTGCTACACCAAGAAGAAATGAAAATGATAAACGGGTATTCATTGGACAAATATACTAGAACTGACATGTGATAACATTTTCACGCAATTTGGATGCATAGATCCTGAGAAATGAGTACCCAGAACAACCACCTCTGGCCGTAATAACGGCCTTGATACGCCTGGGCATTGAGTCAAACAGAGCTTGGATGGCGTGTACAGGTACAGCTGCCCATGCAGCTTCAACACGATACCACAGTTCATCAAGAGTGGTGACTGGCGTATTGTGACGGGCCAGTTGCTCGGCCACCGTTAACCAGACGTTTCAATTGGTGGGAGATCTGGAGAATGTGCTGTCCAGGGCAGCAGTCGAACATTTTCTGTATCCAGAAAGGCCCGTACAGGACCTGTAACACGCGGTCGTGCATTATCTTGCTGAAATGTAGGGTTTCGCAGGGATCGAATGAAGGGTAGAGCCACGGGTCGTAACACATCTGAAATGTAACGTCCACTGTTCAAAGTGCCGCCGTCAATGAGAACAAGAGGTGACCAATGGCACCCCATACCATCACGCCGGGTGATACGCCAGTATGGCGATGACGAATACACGCTTCCAATGTGCGTTCACCGCGATGTCGCCAAACACGAATGCGACCATCATGATGCTGTTAACAGGACCTGGATTCATCCGAAACAATAACGTTTTGCCATTCGTGCACCCAGAGTCGTCGTTGAGTTCACCATCGCAGGCGCTCCTGTCCCTGATGCAGCGTCAAGGGTAACAGCAGCCATGGTCTCCGAGCTGATAGTCCATGCTGCTGCAAACGTCGTCGAACTGTTCGTGCAGATAGTTGTTGTCTTGTAAATGTCCCCATCTGCTGACTCAGGGATCGAGACGTGGCTGCACGATCCGTTACAGCCATGCGGATAAGATGCCTGTCATCTCGACTGCTAGTGATACAAGGCCGTTGGGATCCAGCACGGCGTTCCGTATTACCCTCCTGAACCCACCGATTCCATATTCTGCTAACAATCATTGGATCTCGACCAACGCGAGCAGCAATGTCGCGATACGATAAACCGCAATCGCGATAGGCTACAACCCGACCTTTATCAAAGTCGGAAACGTGGTGGTATGCATTTCTCCTCCTTACACGAGGCATCAGAACAACGTTTCACCACGCACCGCCGGTCAACTGCTGCTTGTGTATGAGAAATGGGTTGGAAACTTTCGTCATGTCAGCACGTTGTAGGTGTCGCCACCGGCTCCAACCTTGTGTGAATGCTCTGAAAAGCTAATAATTTGCATATCACAGCATCTTCTTCCTGTCGGTTAAATTTCGCGTCCGTAACAGGATAATGGAATGTAGTCAAATTAAATCGGGTGATGCTGAGGGGATTAGATTAGGAAATGAGACACTTAAAGTAGTAAAGGAGTTTTGCTATTTAGGGAGTAAAATAACTGATGATGGTCGAAGTAGAGAGGATATAAAATGTAGACTGGCAATGGCAAGGAAATCATTTCTGAAGAAGAGAAATTTGCTAACATCGAGTATAGATTTAAGTGTCAGGAAGTCGTTTCTGAAAGTATTTGTATGGAGTGTAGCCATGTATGGAAGTGAAACATGGACGATAACTAGTATGGACAAGAAGAGAATCGAAGCTTTCGAAATGTGGTGCTACAGAAGAATGCTGAAGATAAGGTGGATAGATCACGTAACTAATGAGGAGGTATTGAATAGGATTGGGTAGAAGAGAAGTTTGTGGCACAACTTGACTAGAAGAAGGGATCGGTTGGTAGGACATGTTTTGAGGCATCAAGGGATCACAAATTTAGCATTGGAGGGCAGCATGGAGGGTAAAAATCGTAGAGGGAGACCAAGAGATCAATATACTAAGCAGATTCAAAAGGATGTAGGTTGCAGTAGGTACTGGGAGATGAAGAAGCTTGCACAGGATAGAGTAGCATGGAGAGCTGCATCAAACCAGTCTCAGGACTGAAGACCACAACAACAACAACAGGTCATCTTCGTGGTGTAGATATTTTAATGGCCAGTAGTGTAATACAAAGAGTTTCGAACATGTTCTGTTCATCATCAGGCGTTTATATATACATACATTTATAGAGAGAAATGTTACTTAAAAATAAATTGTCTTAAACTAAATTAACGTGGGACTTTTTTCCTATTGTTCGTTACTGTAGTGGGTGGTTTGGCATTTGGGAGGGAGGGGGCCAGTGGATGACCAGAAATCGATATTAGTGATGTCTCCTGTTTTTTTTGGCCATCCACTGCCTTCCTTCCCCCCCCCCCTCCCCCCGCCCCCCCCCCCCAATAGCCACATCAGACCCTACAGTAACGAACAATGGACAAAAAGTTCTAGGTTAATTTAGTTTAAGACAATTTATTACTAAGTAACATTTCTCTCTATAAATGTGTGTATGTATAAACGCCTGATCATGAACAGAACATGTTCCAAACGCGTTGTATTATGTTACTTTAAACATAAAACAAATAAAAGTGACTTTGTTCAGAAATTATAAATAAATAATTACCCCACACAGTCAGGGTTCACAAACGTAGCCACTGTGGCCAAAAATGGTTATAAATCTCCGTTGACTTTAGAAAGACTGATGGATGGGCTGAGAGAACTATCTTTTTGTTCACTAAGTGTAAGCTCCAGCTTTACTTTTCAGAACAACGCAGTCTGTACAATCTGCATTCTCACCTATGCGGAGTGTCAAATGTTATCGGCCGGCTGTTGTGGGGCAGCGAAAGGAGCTCTACGTTGCTTGGCAACGCTACGCCGTCGTTGCTCGGGTTCTTGTTACGGGCGTCGCGCAAGTCCAATTTTGGAGGCCTGACCTTGTCAACGTGTAATCCGAGGCCGGAGGCCGGACACGCGTCGAAAGTGAGCGCCTAATCTTCTCAGCTACGTGCGAATGCTCTTGTCAGCGGCCGTTTCGATCAGTCGGGTGGAGATGTTAACCTGACACTTGTGGATAAGTAAGGGCTTTGAATATATTATGCGAAAAAGGGAAATGGTATTAGAACTATATAATACTCAGTCCGCAGGATGTAATCCGATATACTGCTGAAAAACAGTCTTAGCGATAAGATTGAGTAATCTTCTAGCTACACTGTAAACTACAGAAATTTCAATTATTTTCTGGAGATTTCATTATATTTTATCATTCTGTTGCATGACAGGTTTACGAAACATACATACACCACATCATTTAAAAGCCAGTGAATCAAAGTATTTTTATATTTAGTCGTGAATAATCATCTAGCAAAAAACTGCAAAGTACAAACAAAAATGTGGACAACCGCAAGATAATTCTAATTAAAGGCAGAAGAATGTTTCAATCAACATAGGCATGCTAAATAAGTTATTGCGAGGTGCTCTATACAAGACGTTACACGTGGGAAGTTATTACGCTAATTTTTACAAAAATTCTAGTTGTGTATATAGGCAAGAAGATCGGAAAAACGCAAGTATTGCATTGTGATTATTTTACAGATAGACAGTAGATAAAACTAACTTACATTGAATAATTTTCTTTGAGATAGATTACTTTCCCTCATAGAGTATAATGAACTACATGGGTTCGTGCGCTTTGAATAGTTAATTCCTTCTGCAAAAGGAACGAAAGAATTTCTTCTTACCGTGTATTAAAAAAGTGTGTTCTAAACTAACCCTTATACTGTATCTTTGAAATACGAAAGTGTATCTGTATAATGTTTCTCTAGGTGAGAGGAACCAGATGCATAAAACTAGTGGGACGGCGATGCGATTGTGTAAAGGACGACTGCGGTGTACTATTGTGGTTTAATGTATTTTTAGAAGGAGTTACCCCCCGGCTAGTAAATATTTGGAGAACCTAATGTGTTTACTATGTACGATGCCGTCGTTCCTATTTCTAACGCTGAATGTTGATGTAGCTCGAATAACTGCATTGAAACTTCCTGGCAGATTAGAACTGTGTGCCAGACCGAGATTCGAACTCGGGACCTTTGCCTTTCCCGTGCAAGTGTTCTACCATCTGAACTACCAAAGCACGACTCACGTCCCGTCCTCACAGCTTTATTTCCACTAATATCTCGTCTCCTACCTTCCAAACGGGGGCGTGAGTCGTGCTTGGGTAGCTCAGTGGTAGATCACTTGCCCGCGAAAGGCAAAGGTCCCGAGTTCGAGTCTCGGTCTGGCACACAGTTGTAAACTGCCAGGAAGTTTCATATCAGTGCACACTTCGCTGCAGAGTGAAAATTTCATTCTGGAATAATTGCATTGTTTGGATCTATTTACGATTGACGGTCTATATTACTACCGTATTTTACGGACTACAAGACGCACTTTTCTCTTCGAAAAATTGCCTCCAAAATTCATGTGCACCTTATACTCGAAATCTACATAAAATGTTCAGTGTTTGATTTAAAATTCCCGCCAGTCTTAAAAATGGCCTTATAATCCATAACGCGGGAAACCTATTCTATCCGGCAACATCGGATTCATCTGGCAGCAGCACTGCACCGATGCATCGAACATGGGTAGTGGGGATTCACAAAATTGCTAACACTTTCTCCCTTCCGCCTAGCCATCACCAACCCAGAACAATGCCTAGCCTAGGATGCATCATTGAAGTTTTCGGTGCCAGTGAACTTGAATTGGATGTATGTGCTAACGGTAAAAGTACAATAATTTTGTTAGTACAGTAACTTGTTTCGTAATGCAAAAAAATACAAGATATAAATTGAAAGTAATAGCATATGCAGAAGATTTTACAGCAATTAATATGATGATAGTCTGTGGATCGAAACTTGTTGTTCAATAAGGAAATTTTATCGGTATATCTTGGCGGTAAAACATGACGTTCTTCAAATACTGTGGTTTAAGTTTACCGTGGCATCCAGAACTCATTTCAGGTTGAGTTTTGGGCAGTTCCTGGTAAAGTTCCTTTCAGATATTTACTTCTTCCCTCTACAATCGTGGATACGATCTGAAAAAAGACCTAGTTGCCCCTCCTCTCTCTAAAAAGAAAAGAAAACACGATCTCCACACATTAGGCGATTACAGATGGATACGTAGAACGATCCGTCATTTCATGAGTTAGATGCTATGCTGTGAAGTATTTTGTACTGTGTTCTACGCAGTACAGACAATGATGCAGAACTGTTTACAAACTGACGCAACGCTAAATTGCTAGGATATTGCACTATTCGTAAAGGATTTTTCGATTTTGATCTTTATAAAGGAGTAAACCAACTAACATGCAAGTCAACCGGACTCTAAATAATTTGCTGCCTATTTTACGTTAGAGACACTTCATGTGACCATGAGTTTACTACAATGCCACGAATTCAGTCAAAAGAAAAGAACGAAGGAAGTTAGATAAGGATCTAATGTTCCGTCGCCGGCGAGGTGATTAGAGACGGAATATAAGCTTGTATTTTGGGAAGGATTGGGAAGAAATCGGCCATGTCTTCTCCGAATAAAGTCTCGGCAGTGTCCTTCAGCAATTTAGTGAAAAGACGAAAAACGTAAATCTGGACGGTACGATGGCGGTTGGAACTGTCGTCCTTCCGAATGCGAGTCCTATGTCTCCCCCCCCCCCCCCTCCCCTCCCCTGCGCCACCTCGCTCCGTGCTTTCACAGCTCGTCAAGACATGGTGAAGTTGTACAAACGGACGTAGTTTCTTTCCTGCCCGGTATTCTTAGATAATTCTCCCTCAAAAAGCACCAAATCTCTTTCATGTGGATGGTACATGATCCTTTCTGAGAACAGCAGATACAGATTCTTCCTTGGAATTCAGGGTCGTCGTAAATGTCAGAAACTGGACTTATTTTTTTTAATTTGCCTGAGCATAGGTTGGTCAGTCAAGCGGCGCCACCAGTTTCTTCCAGAAAAGAATTATGGACTCGCGTTCCAGCAGCCAACCGAGCGTCCCGATTCTATGAAGGGAGCATTATGGTTTCCAATAAATGCCACATGACGTAGCACTTTCTATTAACGGATTTGCTGGTGTCATACGGTACTTCATCTCCTAGCGCAAAAGTTACGTTTGTTACTGTAAAAAAAAAAAGTGTCATGAGATGTATTTTATCATGAAATACGTAAAAAGTAGCAGTATGCAGCATCTTTTCGAAACTATTTCCATCATAAGCAAGATTTACTCTTACAAAATCTTTTTTTTTTTAGCTTTAAAAGTGGCTTTTCTGAAAAACAATTTTATCACCAGGAAAAGACGTAACATACCCTGCATTGCAATTGGTCTTCTGCTTTGAAAAGGCGCCTATGTTGTACCCTGACACGAGGAATGTAACAACACAGTTCTCTACCTGAATATTACGGTGTGAACCATCGAAACGCGTAGCAGTAAATAAACGAGTGACTGAGGACGTAAACTGTTCCAGCCATGTTTAAAATCTTCTTTTATTTATGTTTATCAACAGTCGAAGCCCTCCTTAATGGAGGCGATATTCATGTTTCGTCATCCTGACTCAGCTATTCTGGAAACTTCGGAAAAAAAATATAGCTTGTCACAGTTGAACACGTGATTATCTCATAAGGAAGAAGCAACATACTGGTGTCTCATCGATGTTGAAGTCATTAACAGCGGAAAATTAGCTCATTACTAGTATAAAGACTGGGAAGGAAAAGGCTACTGACTGGTTTAAGGGATCTTCCGAGCATTCATTCGCTTATCATCTCTGAACGGCACCACAGAGAAGACAATTGAAGTTGAATGGACTACAGGAATTCAATCCCAATATATCCAGATTTCATCGTAACCACGAAGCCATTGTATCCCGATTAATACGAAATAATGAGGGAGAAAGATTTGTTCTAGCCTCATAGTTTCTCGAAGCTTGGACTGACCCGTGAAACAAGTCTGCCTAAGGATTTAAAGTCAGTTTGGTGCAGAAATCTGTCCATTATTCAGGAGCTCACATTTTCAATAATTTGTCAACAGGTATGAAAATACAACTAGCAATACAGTGCAATTTGAAAGAGGCCTGTTGGATCTATTGGTGTGTGTGTGTGTGTGTGTGTGTGTGTGTGTGTGTGTGTGTGTGTGTTAATTTCTCAGGAGGAGCCCAAACTGCTGAGTCATCGGTTCCTAGACTTACACACAACTCAAACTAACTTATGCTAAGAACAACACACACTCATGCCATGCCCGAGGGAGGACTCGAACCTCCGGCGGGAGGGGCCACGAAATCCGTGACAGACGCCCTAAATCGCGCGGCCACTCCGCGCGGCGATCTATTGGTTCATCATGTACAGTACTGAAAAATTTCGTAGTGGAATCAACGTCCGTGTATGTTATTAATAATACCAAAAAACGTTAATGCTATATAAATCTGACGCCAACACATCATCTGCACAGTATGAATAAGAATGACCTAGAAAACTATTTTATGGATTTCAGTGTATGTATATCTATACGTCTGAGTTAGTTTGGTATTAACCTTTAAATTAAAATATGTTACAGATGTTTTATTTACTTCTCGTCCTTGAGGATCATTTCAAGTCGGATGTGTGGAAGGAACATTAGCAACATCATCTTTTTTTATATTTGTTACCTATTTTTTATGACACATTATACGTCTCTGATGATCTCCTCACCATGGATCATAGAGCGAATAAAATTTGTGAGTGGATTCAGGATTAAATTGACGACGGGACTCAACATGTCGTTCTTAAAGGAATAAAATCAACAGACATGAAGGTAATCTCGAGAGTACGGCCAAAGGATTTTTACATGGCCATTTACTACTACCATATTTACAAGTATGTACTGTACCAAAAGTACCGAACCGTAATTTTGGTAGATCGCAACTCTAGTAACAAGTGCCAAAACTATGGGCTGCCAGTAGCTGTAATGCGTACCGTGTTCGTGTTAGGTAAATGCATTCCAGGGACAGTTTGTACCAGTCAGAAGATGATGCGGATAGCTACGACTGACAAAGATGCTGGATATTTTCTTGAAAGCAAATTCGCTTAAGAAGTTATTGTCAATCACATATAACTGAATATTCAATTAAGCAAGTAAACAACGTTCAATTGTGTTGATTAACATAGTTTACATGCGTTTACTTGACAGTGTGATGGCAGAAATATTAAGGGCCATCAGTTACATTTTCTGCTTGCTACAGTAAGCATAGAATAAAATTAATTTTAGAAACTACGTTTTGTGCTGGGACATAGATCAATTTTTGAGATTGTTCTACATCATTATTACAAAAATTGGTAACTGAAGTATTAGTATCATAAACGCAAACATGTCAGACTTTTTAAATTTGTGCTTTTTAGAAGCTTCACAGTAGAGTTAATAGTACGTGGTGCTCATGTTGCAGACGTGTTTAAAGAGTTCGGAATTTTGGCTTGTGCTTCACAGTGTATTTATTCCCTAATGAAGTTTGTTGTAAATAATCAACTGCAGTTCCGAAGGAACAATGATGCACAGTACCATAAGAAGAAAATGATATTCATTACTCGACGTTAAGTTTGTCTTCAAACAAGAACTGTTGCACAGTGCTATAACCAAAAGTTCTGATCAAATGCCCAGTGGTATAAAATGTCTGATAGGCACCAAAGTAAAATTTGAAAGCAAACTGAAAGAGTTTGTCCTTTACCACTCCTATTTCGTAGAAAAAATATCTATTATTTTAGTGTGTAAAAGGTGGTGTGTAGGAAATGCTACCAACTGTATATCCAAAAAATGTACATAATAAAAGAAACCTTGTAACTTGTCAGCATGTTGCTACATTTACTAATTAATTTGTGATGTGAATGTAAATATGACTCGTACCACGTCACTGCGATTTATCGTGCAAATGATCCATGCAACATGAAACTAACCAATTGTTTAACTAGCATTAGTATCACAGCAAGTAAACAATGGTATGTCAGTGCTAACCGCCGTTAAGTGCACTCAGTTTTCAAGTAAATAATGCTAAGTAACTATTGACGTGATTTAAGAACAAAATTTAGGAATATAATTTTGGATAGAATTTACGATTTTAAAACTATGTGGTTACTTCAGAAATATTTGAATATAGTCAATTATCTAATTTCTAAAAATCAGAATGGATGCGTTTCAAAAACCATACCTGTTTCAGAATCTCGAGTTAAGAGCACTGACAATACAGCAAAACTACAGGCTCGTCTGCGTATTGTCGTTTGCAAAAAAAAAAAAAAAAAAAAAAAAAAAAAAAAAAAAAAAACTCGTTTCGATATCTTGAACTGTTCACAGAGCTAGAGGTATGAACGCTTTAACTAATTCACTACGCATGTGCGCCGCTGTAAATGATGCAGATATTAGAAAACGTTATTTTAGTGCGGGTAGAAATGGGTAAGGTAGTTTCGGAAAGTCAGTTTGGAAACGTACACCAATGAAAAAATGGCAGTACCAAGAAATTATTAATGTAAAGTAACAAAATTTCGAATACATTTATGTAGGTAAATATTTAAGCAATTAACATTCCAACATCACAGGTTAATGTAAGAGCGAGAAAATCCACAGGAAATGTCAGATGCTGGTACATTAATAACCGGTGTAGCCGCCAGAACGTTGAATGCAAGCATGTAAAAGTGCATGCATTATGCTGTACATGTTCCGGATGTCAGTTTGCCCACCGGTGTGGCCGAGCGGTTCTAGGCGCTTCAGTCTGGAATCGCGCGACCGCTACGGTCGTAGGTTCGAATCCTGCCTCGGGCATGGCTGTGTGTGACGTCCTTAGGTTAGTTAGGTTTAAGTAGTTCTATGTTCTAGGGGACTGATGACCTCAGTGCTCCCATAGTGCTCAGAGCCATTTGAACCATTTTGAACCGGATGTCAGTTTGTGGGTCGAAGTTCCATGATTGTTGCACTTGGTCAATACAGGGGCGGTAAATTCTGTTTGTGGGTGATGTTGGAGTTGTCCGATATGTCCCCAATGTGCTCGATTGGAGACATGTCTGGCGGTCGAGCCGGCCAAAGCAGTATGTCGACACATGTTGGGTTACAACAGCGGATTTCGACGGGCGCTATCCTGTTGGAAAGTACCCCTTCTAAAGCCGTTCATGAATGGCAGCACGGCAGGTCGATTCGCCAAACTGAAGTATAAGTTTGCAGTCAGGGTGCGTTGAATAACCGCGAGACTGCTTCTAGTGTCAAACGCAATTGCACCCCAGTCCATAACTCCAGGTGTAGGTCTAGCGTGTCTAGCACGCTGACTGGTTGGCTGAGGAACCTCAACTGGCCGAGGCAATAACAGCTCTCATCAGAAAACACAACAGACTTCCATCCTGCCCTCCAATGACGATAATGGAAGTGGTTTGGGTTCAGTGGAATGTACGCTACGGGGCGTCAGGCTCAGAGCTGTCCTTGAAGTAAACGATTTATAACAGTTCAGTGTTGTGCCAACTGCTGCTCAGACTGCTGCTGTAGACGCTGTACGATGCGACAGAGCCGTACACGGAACACGAGGGTCTTCCCTCTCGTTGTTGCCACGTGCCCGTCTAGAGCCCGGTATTCTTGCGACTGTACATTCTCGTTACCACTGCTGCCAGAAACCATGTACAGTAGCTGCAGTCCTGCCATATCTTTCTGTAGTAACGCAGAAGGAACGTCGAACTTCTCGTAGCCCTATTACACGACGTATCTCAAACTCAGTGATGTGCCGATAGTGGCACCTTTGTCGCCTTAAAGGCATTGTGGACCAATATCAACTCACCATGTCCAGCATCAAAGTTAAGTAAGGCTCACGACCGCAGCAGCGTGTATTTAAAGCAAACATGATTTGCATCCCTTTGCGACTGGTGCGAAATTTGAATACACGTCCTCTTTCAGATGTAGAAACACACCTTCCAACTTCCATTTATGTCGGCAACCCCTTGTTAACGTTACCGTAAAATGGGGTTACTTTGTGACTGTAGGGGCTACTTTGTGACATACGTTTACTTTCGCTTATTTCGAATCCCCCACTGCGTCCAAGACGCCTAGAAACCAAAGATTAGCGTCAGCAGATTGGCTGTAGTGCTGCACCATCTTGCGGCGGCCGGCTGAATCTCCCGCGCTTCTTTTGTTCGTCGGCAGTGCGTTTGTATTGAAACCAGCTTTGGAGCCATTGTTTGAACTGTTGTAAACTTTGTGTGCTGGAGCTGATCATGTGAAAGAACTGCAGAAAACGGGTATGTACTCCTTATTGTTAAGACGTTGGCTACATTATGGCGTGATTTGACATTAATTGTGATGTTTATGTAAGCAGTATAATTATACAACCATAAAATCGGCATGTTAAGGGGTTATTTAGTGACAGTTTCGCGGTGTCACAAAGTACTCTGCAGCCGAAGAAAAAGTGTTCTGAAGTCTCTAGAAGAGTCACTGATAAGGTCAAGTCCTCAGATGAGAGCGAAAGCATCAAGTGGACCGATGAAGATCCGAGTGACTCGGAAGCTTTCTGTGAAAGTTCATCAGATGAGCCATCAGACAGAGACGCACCTTCGACTACTGGTAAGTTGCATCGAGACACAAGAAACGTCCACCACATGAAAAGAGCCACTAACAAGATACCTGGATGCACATTCAAACTTGATGACTTTGTGGTAGTGAACTTCGAAGAGGAAATGTTCCCCGCAAGAGTGACTGATATCAACCCAGGAGGCTACATGGTAAGCGTCAGGGAAAGGTCAAAAATATACTGTAAGTGGCCAGAACGAGATGATTGCATTTATTATTCAATGGAGGAAGTTTTGTATGAAATATTACCTCCAACACCAGTAGCAAAGCAAGGTCTTTTTGATGTTAAAGATTTATATTTAGATTAATTCGGTACCTTCTTTATGTTGTCAAAGAATAAACCAATGTTTTGTATATTGCTTTAAATAAACGTTTGATGAGGTAGCTTTGTCTCAATGTTTATTTTCCATGCATTTCGAAGCAAAAAACGGTAACTTTGTGACAACTTGTAACAGTTGTATAATGGTATTCTGTGAAACATATTTATTTGTGTAACATATCGCCACATAGTGGAAGGTTTCAGCAACCTCTTGGTATTACTTATTAAACTTCATAATTTACACTGTCCGGCCCCTTGCGAGCAAAACCTTAAAAACTGCCACTAAGTAACGCTATTTTACGGTACGATTTTTGTTTCGTCAGTGTATTTAGACGGATTGTCTGGAGAGGTAGTTTTGGTCGGGGCACACGGTTTGCGCGCGTCATTGTTTGGGGGGGTGTTAGCTGGGGTGTTTACGGCGTGCCGGCGGAGCGCCTCGCGCCCGGCCTGTGTCGGGATTGGGTTTTATGAGTTATTTATACTGGCCTCAGGCTGCCGCCCTTAAACACTCGCCGGCAATAAAGCGGCGCGGCGGGCCATCCACACGGGGCGGTCGAGCTTAGATTTACTGCCCGGGCCTCGTCTGGGTGAGGGGCGGCGGAACACGCGGGCTATCAAAAGACGCACCGGCACAGGACCACAAATTCTGAATGGAAGTGTCGACATTTTCAGCCGAGTGATTCTTTGAGAAAGTGCCGTCCGACGCAGAACTACTTTCCCTTTTTTTGTGTATGAAGGGGGAGAGGGGATGGGGTTGGGGACCTGCGCCTGCATCAGTGTCACTCGACTGATGTGGTCCGACAACGTTTCCTTTCAAGGCCAACTCTTAGCTCAGACACGGAACTATGCTCAGGTACACTACTGGCCATTAAAATTGCAACACCAACAATAAATGCATATGATAAACGGGTATTCATTGGACAAATACGTTATACCAGAACTGATGTGTGATTACATTTTCACGCAATTTGGGTGCATAGATCCTGAGAAATCAGTACCCAGAACAACCACCTCTGGCCGTAATAACGGCCTTGATACGCCTCGGCATTGAGTCAAACAGAGCTTGGATGGCGTGAACATGCAGCTTCAACGCGATACCACAGTTCATCAAGAGTAGTGACTGGCGTATTGTGACGAGCCAGTTGATCGGCCACTATTGACCAGACGTTTTCAGTTGGTGAGAGATCTAGAGAACGCGCTGGCCAGGGCAGCAGTCGAACATTTTCTGTATCCAAAAAGGCCCGTACAGGACCTGCAACACGCGGTCGTGCATTATCTTGCTGAAATGTAGAGCTTCGCAGGGATCGAATGAAGGGTAGAGCCACGGGTCGTAAAACATCTGAAATGTAACGTCCCCTGTTCAAAGTGCCGCCGTCAATGCGAACAAGAGGTGACCAATGGCACCCCATACCATCACGCCGGGTGATACGCCAGTATGGCGATGACGAATACGCGCTTCCAATGTGCGTTCACCGCGATGTCGCCAAGGACGGATGCGACCATCATGATGCTGTAAACAGAACCTGGATTCATCCGAAAAAAATGACGTTTTGCCATTCGCGCACCCAGGTTCGTCGTTGAGTACACCATCGCAGGCGCTCCTGTCTGTGTTGCAGCGTCAAGGGTAACGGCAGCCATGGACTCCGAGCTGATACTCCGTGCTGCTGCAAACGTCGTCGAACTGTTCGTGCAGATGGTTGTTGTCTTGTAAACGTCCCCATCTGTTGACTCAGGGATCGAGACGTGGCTGCACGATCCGTTACAGCCATTCGGATAAGATGCCTGTCATCTCGACTGCTAGTGATACGAGGCCGTCGGGATCCATCACGGCGTCTCGTATTACCATCCTGAACCCACCGATTCCATATTCTGCTAACAGTCATTGGATATCGACCAACGGGAGCAGCAATGTCGCGATACGATAAACCGCAGTCGCGATACGCTACAATCCGACCTTTATCAAAGTCGAAAACGTGATGGTACGCATTTCTCCTCCTTACACGAGGCGTCACGACAACGTTTCACCAGGCAATGCCGGTCACCTGCTGTTTGTGTATGAGAAATGGGTTGGAAACTTTCCTCATATGATCACGTTGTAGGTATCGCCACCGGTGCCAACCTTGTGTGAATGCTCTGAGAAGCTAATCATTTGCATATCACAGCATCCATCTTCTTCCTGTCGGTTAAATTTCGCGTCCGTAGCACGTCATCTTCGTGGTGCAGCAATTTTAATGGCCAGTTGTGTATTTGTTGTATGCAAAGTGCTTCGAAGTGAGTCGGTACCTGTTACGTTCCGAGGAGCCAAGTGTTATATCCTCCTAGCTAATGATAAATAATTGGAAAGTAGCGTAAAGTATCTGTCACATTAGGAATCTGGACAGGCAAACAAAGTGTACTTGAAATAAATACTAGGTCTACAACTTGGCTTCAGCTGTTTTTTCTCGAAGTTCGGGGCTTTATTGTGAAGAACTTACGAAAAAATTATGACTCATAGTATTGCGTATCGCTGGCCACTACATTCTCCCATCTTTCGGATATCATACCAACTGGGCGTCTTTTGTGGGGATCCATGAATCGATTCAATTTTGCACTTGCTCATATGATCGGAAGTGCTGGTCAGCCAGACTGTATGCCACTGGTCGAAAAAGGTGGTAGCCAGAGCAACGTGTCGAGAATACGGCGGGAGGGATAGGACTTCTCATTTCAACGTTTCCATGTACGTTTTGACGGGTTTGTGACATGGGTCGAGCACTGACCTACTGCAGAATTACCTTCACCTGTCTATCGCTGTATTGCGGCCGTTTGTGTTTCAGTGCTGGGCTCGAACTCATCACTTGCTTTCGATAATGTTGTCCTGTGACTGTCTTCGTCTGTTTCAGTAGCTACGAAAACGTTCTGTCTTCCACCGCCATGCCGGTCTCCGACGTCAAAATCACCGTTCTGCACGATCTTCCAATAACAGTTCCCTCACCATTGGACTTACCCAGCATTTTAAGAGCCACAGCCGCAGATTTCTTCATGTTAAAGCAGAACATTTAAAATTTCCGCCGGCCGCGGTGGTATAGCGGCTCTAGGCGCTCAGTCCGGAACCGCGCGACTACTACGGTCGCAGGTTCGAATCCTGCCTCGGGCATGGATGTGTGTGATGTCCTTAGATTAGTTAGGTTTAAGTAGTTCTAAGTTCTAGGGGACTGATGACCACAGATGTTGTCCCATAGTGCTCAGAGCCATTTGAACCATTTTTAAAATTTCCCGCAAATGGCGAGAAATGGGTACGTAAGTTGACATACTAGACCTAATACATTGACGGAAAAAAGTAGCAACACCAAAATATAATTACTATGGAGCTATAAAATTTTGGGAATACATTTGCCTAGGTGATTAACATTGCAAGATCACTGTTAATGTGAGCGGGAGATAAGCCATGGGAAATGTGAAATGCTAACATATTAATAACTGGTGTAACCGCCTAAAATGTTGAATGAAAGCAAGCAAAAGTGCAAGCATTGTGTCATACGGATACCGGATGTCGGTTTGTGGGATGGACTTCCGTGCCTGCTGCGCCTGGTCGGTCAATATAGAGATGGTTTGTGGATGACGCTGGAGACGGCGTCTGCTAATGAGTCACATGTATTCGATTGAAGACAGATCTGGCGCTCGAGCAAGCCAAGGGGAACATGTCGGTACTTTGTAGAGCGTGCTAGGTAACAGCAGCAGTATGTGGACGAGGGTTATCCTGTTGGAAAACACCACTGGAATGCTGTTCATGAATGGCTGTACAACAGACTGACCTACAAATTTGCAGTTAGGATGCGTGGGACCGCCACGAGGTTGTCATACAAATCGAACTCCAGACCGTAACTCCAGGAGTAGGTCCAACGTGTTTAGCAGGCAGATGGATTTGGCGCAGGTTCTCTATTGGCCTCCTTCCAACCAGTACAAGGCCATTAGTGGTACAGAGGCAGATCCAGATTTCATCAGAAAACACAAATGACGGCAACCCTACCCTAATAAGCTTCCGATTGACACCACTGAAGTCGCAAATGGCGTTGCTTTGGTTGGTTGGTTGCTTTGGGAAGTAAAGGGAGCAAACTACAGGGTAACCAGTCGCGGTGGTTTGGTGCCAGTGGGATTCACGCTACAAGGCGTCTGCCACGGAGCTGTCCTTGAAGTAACTGATTTGTAACAGTTCTTTGTGTCACCGTGGTACCAACTGTTTCGCTGATTACGCCAGCAGATGCATTACGATGCGCCAGAGGCGCACGCCGAAGACGATGGTCTTCACCCTCGGTAGTGACACGTGGATGTCCAGAGCCCGGTCTTCTTGCGACCGTACTTTAACCGCTACCAGCACTCATGTACAGTGGCTTCATTCCCGCCAAGTCTTTCTGCGATATCATAGAAGGGACAACTAGCTTCTCCTAGCCCTTTAATACGTCCTCATTCAAGCTCAGTGAGGTGCTGATACTGGCACCTTTGGCGCCATAAAGGCATTCTTAACTAACATCAAATCACCTACGTCCAATCTCACAGGTAAATAATGCTCAGGTTTCAAGAAAACCTGATTTGCGTCCTCATATTGGCGCGACTGGCGTCACTCCTATGCGGCTGGCGCGAAATCTGAGTAGAGATCTTCTTTCAGTTGTAGAAACACGCCTACCAACTTCCATTTCTGTCGTACAATTCCTCCTTGATGCTGAGATTTTTTTCCGTCAGTGTTCATTGTACTCAACTAGTGGGTGAAGAAATGCTACTCAGTTCCGTTGACAACTCGTGGCAGACGTGACGAACTGTAAGCAGAGGCCCAACACGTCCTAGAATATTGGTGAAGTATGTGGGACCCGTACGAAATAGGACTGACAGCGAATATTGGATGTGGGAGTGCAGACAAGGGCAGCACAAATGGTGACAGGTTTATTTGTTTTGTAAATAAAAAACGCCTTCTCTTGCTGCATTGCATTTTGTTCTCCCAGACGCGTTTCGCCTGTTTTTCACATTAAGGCATTACCAGTGGGATCTATAATAATACAGTTAAGATACACTTTTGTTTTGACATGTATTATTCGTAAATTATAGAACAGTTCACTTCTCGCTTCTTATGTAAAAAAGTGATTACGTGCTGCTCTTCCCGAATTTTGTTGGCATCGACGTTTCCTCTCATCTGGACACATGGAGGTCGTACTTTCGCTCAATTTCCGAAATATAAGCAT
Source organism: Schistocerca nitens (assembly GCF_023898315.1). Taxonomy (NCBI): domain Eukaryota; kingdom Metazoa; phylum Arthropoda; class Insecta; order Orthoptera; family Acrididae; genus Schistocerca; species Schistocerca nitens. Next base: position 10,328,684 of record NC_064619.1, on the reverse strand, counting down.
GCTTTTTGTGTTTCGAGCATTTTTCTTCATACTTTTCATTTTATTTGCCCGTGTTATTGTGATGCAATACCAGTCTTCTGCCACTAATATAAACATAACACTAATATAACCGTAACTACTTTGAATTCACCCCCGTCGGAGGTTCGTGTCCTCCCTGGGACATGCGTGTGTGTGTGTGTGTGTGTTGTCCTTAGCGTAAGTTAGTTTAAGTAGTGTGTAAGCCTAGGGACCAATGACCTCAGCAGTTTGTTCCCATAGGAACTTACCACAGATATCCAAAGTTTGAGTTCACTGTGTTTCTCACCTTGTTTGGTTTGTTTACGTACACGTACATGTTGCCAACCTGACGAAGTATACGCGGTGAACTAACGTCTATTCAAGTTTGATATGTTTAAATTCGTGTTTGTTTGAGCCGTCGTTGAGTTTTATAGAGATGCTGAAGGGACTAAACTGGCAGACACATTAAGATGGATGCAAACTATCGCGAGAAAACGTACTTGCAAAGTTTTAGAAGCCAGCTTTATCTGATGAATCCCCCTACGTATCGCTCCCGTATGGATCGTGAGGGTAAGATTAGATTAATTACATCACGTACAGAGGAATTCAAATAATCACCCTCCCATGCTTCTCTCATGAATGGAACGAGAAACAGCCCTACAGCTTTTGCAATTGGAAGTACCTCTGCCATGCACTTCAGTGGTTCGCAAAGTGTGGGTGCACGTGCAGAAGTAGAGCAGCACGCCAATAGAGAAGCCACAACGAAATGAAAAGCCAATCAGCACTCTATCAATGGGCTGCATGACTTAGTTTTGGCTCATGAATCTACCCCTGTATTTACATATTAAAGATACCTGTAGGGGGAGTGGTTCGTCAGGCATATTTTTCAGTTTCTTTTTAACTGGTTGAGATTGTCAATTTCCTGCTTTATGTTACGATGAGGCTTGTTAAATATCTTCCCATCAGAGTACGTAACTCCGCTCTGTATCCCAAATAAATAGCAAAATCTGCATCAGATTTATTTCTCTACCTTGTATTGTGGCTATTAACATCACAGTTCAGGTGAATTGGTTTTGAGTATCTGCGACAGAACCTATTAAATAGTAAATGTGTCAGGAACTGAGTCAAAGAAACCTACGATCTTCGTAAAGTCTTCAGCAAGATGGGGTGTTGTGTGATGTTCTTAGGTTAGTTAGTTTTAAGTAGTTGTAAGTTATAGGGGACTGATGACCATAGATGTTAAGTCCCATAGTGCTCAGAGCCATTTGAACCTTTTTTTTCAGCAAGATGTACTGTCCACTTCGCACAACATTCTTACTTCTCGCCACTACTGAATGAACGCTTTGCTTACTTTAGGTGCATTGTTTGATAAGGTAATTCCGCAACGCGACAGGGAGTGAGAATACGCAAAATAATCGGACACTCTTACCTTCAGATCAACACAATGAGGAATACTTCTTAGCGCAAGCACGCTGAACTGAGCTGCTGATTAGTTTATTTATTTTTTAATGCCATGGGGGGAGAGAGGAAAATTTTTAATTAGGAAGAGGAAACATAACTGGCTTATACGTTCCATCAAAAGAGGTCGTTTTTTTGATGGATGCTATGAAAGGAACGGTGGATGGAAGACGAATAAGAGGACACAGAAAATTCCAGATGGTTGATAGTCCACCCTTCATAGAATAGGGATAGAAAACAATTACGATGAAACGAAGAGGATAGCGAATAACAGGGCTGAATGGAGAGCATCATGTGAAAACATGCCCTAGGACAGAACGCTGATGATGAATTCCACTTTAATCTGCTATGCAACTGAATTCCAAGGAATTTTATACTGTGTGTTTCACTTAGTGTACGGTTCTTAATGTTCATTTTTGTTGCCAAGGCGTCATTATTGCTTATCTGAAATGGGCATAACATGAGTCTTTGTAAGATTAAGAGTTCAAGTATTACCCGTGAAACACATCTACGCCTCTTCAACTATCGTCTGCTAAGGTTGAAATTAGACCCTTGACAAGTACATTTGCGTTATCAGTAAGCATTAAGGTATTTGAATCGTCCTTTCAAGCCACTGGCAAAGATTTCAACCTTCCGAATGGAGACGAAAGTAATTCATTCGTAACTTCTCGAAAATGAGTTTACGGGTACTCATTAAGGTGATGGAGCACAATGATGCACAGGCAGAAATAGACTGTGGGAGGGACGGATGGTTAGAGAGGAAAATAGACGGAGGGGAAAAAGAGAAACAGGAAGATCGAGAGACAGTACGCAGTGTTGTAAAAATGTGATATTACTTGTAATTGCTGAATTATAATAAGTACTGAAAGTTACATAATGTCCAAAAACTTCGTTGCTCTCAACTCATCGTAGAGTTAGCTAGCTGAAAGCATCCAGGAGCCCGGAAACAAGTTATAAATGAAATGTGCGTGCGGCATATTTGGACTAGGGACTCCTGGCCCCGTGGTGCAAGTGTGTTTATTTGACGACACCACGGCGAGTTGCTTGTCGATGAGGATAAACGGATAAAGAAGACAACACACACACACCCAGTCCCGAGCGGTGAAAATCCTAGACCCGACCGGGAATCTAGCCCGGGGTCCCATGATAGAGAGTCAGCAGCGCTAAATACACGACCACGAGTTGGCATATTGATTACGTGAGTTCTCGGCAAAATAATGTAGCAACAGTGACGGAAACATACAATTCCCCCATGCATGTATGGAATGTACTTATAAGCAGTTCCACGTTTGTGTTCTTGTTTTTCGGTGCACTATTGCGTGTATTTCATGCATAACTTATTAATGTCGGTACAGTGCCACGTGAACAACTAATTTATCCTGGGTACAAGTGCCATCAACAAGACGACTGAACCGCTAGAACGATTGGAAGAGAACACTAAGTTCCTCCCACCACTGATTCGCCGTTACTCTGACGCTGTCTATCAAGATTAACTTTAATCTAAATTTCACGTTGATTAACTTTAATCTAAATTTTACGTGGATTGAATCACCTTTGGTGAGAGGTAAAGCTCTTATGCACAGTGCCCCGTATCACTGTATTTACATATGTAATTCGTTGTATCTCCAGAAACCGTTAATATAAGCACGACTTCTGTAATGGGTGGAAACAGCACAAATATATTCCGAATAAACTGTCAGAAAATATAGGGAGCGATCGAGGATCCCCAGTAGAACATGAAAATAATCAGCATAATTGATACGTGAGAAAGGCAGTCGTGGATAACTTTATATTTGCGCGCCTGTCGTGTTTCCGCACGATCCAGCAAGGAATAGCGGATGGGCGGGTTGCAGGCTGAAAGGCGCTTGCCTCCGCTATTAACGATCACATAAACATGGAAAAGAGCACCAAACTAATGAACCTAATTTCGGCGCATGCGAACACTGATTTCTACATCAAAAGAGAATATTTGAAATCTACCGACTTGTAGAGCCTTCAAAATTTACTTTCCTTACTTACTATTACACTCTATCAACATTTTATTTTTAATTCCGTTCACGATATCAGAACTGTGTATTGAAGAGAGGAAGCAGAAAACAAAACCTCTAATACTCTAGTAAAAGAACTGGAAAACTCTGAAGTGAAAGTGGAAAAACCACGTCAGATCTAGCACATTTTAAGACATACATCGGAATGAAAGACAAAAAAATAGCTGAGGAAAGAGCACTGTTTTTTATTCGAGACGGTTTCCTTCCGATCATATAGGCGGCTACCATTCTGTTACTATACTTATACGCGTGTTTGAACGGAAACAGGCAATTAAGCTTATTACAGTCAAGTAAATGAAAATAGAACTACCTTATTAAGCATATTTAGGTATAAAAACTGCTGTCTGGAATGCAATGAAGTGGAGATGCCGAAGATATGTCGTCCTTATTTTGTTTGCTAAATACGGCATCTTGCGCTATAATTAACGAAAAGTCACGTACGTATTCTCATTACGAGATCGATATTCTATAACCACCAATTATATAAGCATCACAGCAAAACGAACACACGCTACGCCCGAAGTAACCAATATTCATCTTATTTGAATCAATCACTGTCGGGACATTAACTATTTTTCCTTGTCAGGAACGAGTTTCAGATTTTAACGACATAACAGCGTAAATATACGTCCTAGATCAAAGAACGTTGGTTTTATTCTGTTCTGTTTTCTGGCTTCTGTCATAATCAAGGAAAAACCTCCTAATGCTTGGCACTCACATATTAACATCAACGTTATATTATCTACGATATGTAAAAAAACCATCGCAAAAACCGCTCCACATTGTTTTGCATCAATGGATTCCTGAAATTTCTGAGCTCGGCTTAATTTGTCTTAACGCCCAGGGATGGGATAACCATTACAACGAAGCTTTTCACAAAATGGGACTTAAGTGTTGAGATGTCAGAATTATGTTCGAATCGGTTAGAACCTATTAGATGTTATAAAAGACCGCGGCTAACGATGTTTATGTAGTGCAAATTTCTGAATTATAGTAATTTTGGATTTTGCTACTGCCACTTATCACCACTACCACTATATTTATAAGATTTCTCCCTGGTGTACTGTGGGAAGTCACTTTACACTTCCGAACTAGAACATTCGTATCTTGCAGCATTAAATGTTGCTTCTATTAGTCACTTGTGTAGCTGTATCATCTTTCTTTGGTCTTCTGTATGATTTTATACAAATAAATGTGAAACACTTGCGATAAACTTATGGTGAATGTCGTGCTGGTATTTATGCAGAAAATTCACGGTATATTTGTTCTTATCTTTTCATTGAATAGAGCCACAACATGCACACACCATCATCATAAACGAGGAAATTTTTTATCTACTATAATCATGGAAACTGTGGTTATTTTGAAATTTAAAGAAAAAGAAAGACAAAGTGATACGTTGTAATTTAGTCAAATTAAATATTTACTTGGTTGCTAGAGCTTTAGGGATAGCCCAGTTGCACATAGCTGTACTGAGTTTCTGTGTAATGCAAAATTTCTCATACAGAAAAACTTGTTAGTGTTCTTACGTTTAACTTTTAATATAGAATCCAAGGGGTGATTAACCGAGATGTAATATAACAAGGACGGGGCGACAAGCAGATGGATGTAATTGACAATACAGCATAAGAAATCATGTCAAAAATCTGTAATTATGTAACAGAAACTGATGCATAAACGGGCAAAAATCAGTAGCCGTAATGAATGAAATTCATTCTCGATTATGAGTGTCTTAAAGCAGATAACTGTGTTAGAGAACCAGTATCTGATCTCAATAAAGTGTACTGAATAACATATTTGGCTCTAGACCCCTTATAATTATTTATTTTTATTTAATTATTTTCGACCCACAATGCTTCTTTTACGTTAAAGCTTTACACAACACGAGGTGGAAACAAAGTTTCATACTGTATACCGTTAGACGTAGTGCCACATGTCCTATTTCTTTTTTAATACAGTGTAAACCTATCAGAGGAGGTAAATAAATTAACTAAAATTGTTACGTCAGTGATTCCTTTAGTAGTTTTCATCTTCGCCGAGAAGGGAGAATAAATCATTCCAGAAAAAGCAATGCTGAGAAAAGAAGTTTTGCAAAGAGAAGGTGGAGGGGGTAGAAAGAAAGGGAAAGTGAAGAAACTATTGATGTCAGCTGCACTGGGACTTTATGAAGAAACAGCGGCGATGAGTGAAAATGTGCGGCCGGACCGGCATTCGAAACCGGGATCTCCTGCTTGCTAGGCAGCTGTGTTAACCACTGCGCCACCCGGACACAGTTTTTATCGCAACTGCGCGGACTGTCTCGGAGCGTCCCTTGGCCGACCGACATTCCAGAAACAGAAATGTCCGAAAGAACAGATATCACGCATTCACATAAAAGAAAAAATGTAGTAGAGATGTAGGTTGAAGCACTGAGGACAAATAAAATATTTGTAGAAGAAAATAGGCTTTTAAAACTACAAACAAGAAACAGACAGCTGTCGACACATGTGAATGAGGTGATAAGAGGTCTGAAGTGCTGAACTCTGACCAGGGTCAGGATGACTCTGTGTCTCGTTCAGTCCACACCGAGGCACGTCTACAGGGAGGCAGTATGTTACTAGGTAACTAATTAACGTGACTGTGATGGAGCGTATATCAAAGCTGATGTCTTTTAGAGGGTTGAGGGATGCTGTATGTAGTGGTGGAGGTAACTTGTGTTCAGTTTAATCAAAGGTGGTGCCGGTAAGGACAAGAAAACTCAGGGTTGATAGTCATAAACAGGGGTAAGGCTAGAAAAGTCAGAACTGATATCCGCCTCTTACTAGTGTTAGTTTCTGACAATGTTATGAAAAGGACAGATTGCTACTCAACATACAGTGGCGGTACTGAGGCAGCCAGAGACTGTCGTCTCATGTGTGTGTGTGTGTGCGCGCGTTTTGTCTAATTCAGAAGAAAGCCTTACAACCGAAAGCTTACGTGTGTAGTAGTATTTTAGTCGTCTCCGCTATATGGTGAGTGCCAATGTATCCTTTTCACTATATTGTCATTATTCCGTCCTGGATTTTCCATTATTACTTTTCCTTCGTTAATAAATGGTTGGCACCGAAATGGAAGGGCTCAAAAAGTTGACACTCATATATTCCTTTAAAACACGAATCGTGTGGATGGAGAAAAATTTGAAGAACAATTACAACAACCAAGTGACGTAGTACTTTGATTCAGACATTCGACAGATATTCAGGAGAAACAGTGTTCAGAATTGAATCCGAGCATCCAGATTTAGGATTTCCGTAATTTCACTTGATCACTTCCGGTGAAGAGGCGCGAAGTTGTTTCAATGAAGCTGAAAACGATACCTCCCTCGTTTCGGTTGAATCGCTAATGATCGTGATGTTGACACCACCCTACATTGCAAAAAAGCTTCTTTCCTTCCGACTGAATTTATTTTTTCCGTGGCCTCCGACAACGGTACAGAAAAAATATTTTTATTTTTTAAGAAATGAAACAGAAAAGTGGCTTGTCATATGAATCTGAGCAAAGTAAAGTATTTCGAAATCATGTTTTCGTAGCAGCTACCAACTACGAAATAAAGGATACTTCTTAAACTTTTTATTGTTATCAGCTTTTGGTATTCCGTTCGTCTTCAGATGGCGGCTACATTACACTTATATATCTAAGCTTTAATAAAATTGTTGAGTGTTTATGCTCCCGTGATTTCTCTTAAAGTCTCCCCACTACCTCCACGAAAGTACACCGATCCAACAAAGCGCCATCTACTGCTTTATTCCAAAAAGAACTTAGTGGCCTCTAAATTTCCCTATCAAAACGACTGTTGCAGCAAAGTGGAACAGTTAGGAAGAGTGCATTTCGGAACACACTTAAACAAGTTATTCCGATATAGGCGCAATAATCTGATTAACCTATTCACCTAGTAAGGGAAAAACCCATCTTAACCTTTGAAATTGCTATGACAGTATCTTTAAAACTGATTGGCAACACTTTCTGTTTATTTTACTCTGTCAAGACACCATAATTCTTCTAAGAAGTTTACCGCAAAGTTAATTAATTAAACTGAGGTAAACATTTGACACCTTTCCGAGTGACGAAGTCTACGGACATGATTTGTTTATTCAATGGGTGGCCGTTGTTTCACGTCGGCCGTTCGTGAACGCTAATTGCGAAATTCCAGGATACTCGACGTGAGCCTCTCACGAGAGCGGGCCCCCTTGTCCGACGTTCGTCACATCACATTTTCGGCGCCGCAACCGCCGCACCTCTCGCTAATGAGAGCGGACCGGTCTGCCGCTCTTCCTGACTGGAATCCCAAGCGACTGGCGCGCCAGTCCAGACTGGACTGGACAGGCTTCCGCGATCCGGCCGACGCCCGACTGGCGCCAGTGACGGCAACCCAGCCCGTGCGTCTAACTCGCTCTTCTCGGCGAACGTGTGAACCAAACTGCAGCTGCCGGTCGCTGAAGTGGAGAACTCCGTTTTCGCAAACAGTTCCTTAAGATGGAATGCAATATCATGCAAACAAATAAACACTTTTAGGGTTACAACACTGTTTGCAAGTCGTCAGTCACTAGCGCATCTTGAACCAAGGATCCTGGTATCTAGGAAAGTTTGACGTGCCGGCCGGAGTGGCCGTGGGGTTCTAGGCGCTACAGTCTGGAATCCAGCGACCGCTACGGTCGCAGGTTCGAATCCTACCTCGGGCATGGATGTGTGTGACATCATTAGGTTAGTTAGGTTTAAGTAGTTCTAAGTTCTAGGCGACTGATGACCTCAGAAGTTAAGTCCCATAGTGCTCAGAGCCATTTGAACCAAAGTTTGACGTGTACGAGTAAATAAGCACAGTATAAAGAACTGACATCTGAGTTTCCAGAAGTTCAGCGACTGTCAATGGATGCAGTTAGAGACATTTGATAACGCCGTCAGCCATTTAACACTTGTGCACGATAGTGGCGGCAGTGGCAATGATACCCTGTACGGCCGCAGTAGCAAAGACACGCTCAGGAGATGTTTTTGAGTCTGGCACCTGTGGTTGAGTCCTTCTGACAGACACTGTATTCCGGAGCAGTACAGCAAGGTGAGCCTACGAATTCGGCAGGGCCCAGGACAGTGGAGCAATATCGAACGGACAGGTCAGCGGCAGTGGCGGTCAGGAGACGGTGGTGTAGCGTAGCTGGCTCTGAGGTGCGTGTGGTGACTGACTGAAGGGGGCTGCATTCTGTCTGCTCTGCAGCGGTTTTACTGCCGTTTTTGTACACTGGTGTGCAAAGCTTGAGAACTAAAAGTAATTTGTGCCTGATGTGTCACTGCCAAGTAACATAGTTCGATGAACCTTTGACCAGACAAAGAAAGAACTGCCGCAGTACGGTACAGAAGGTAATTGAAAGAAATTCGCAGCGAGACGAACCGAAACGACACTTTTATTCAGATACAATAATTAAACTAAAGTCATACGATTTATGACGTCCCTGGATGCATAATATGTTGACAGCTCTCGGCATATGAGGATACATCCGGCACTGTCGAATATGTTCGTTTTAGTGGTACACGTGTTATGGTGCGGGGAGGGCCAATATTGCATGGGGACGCTGCCCTCCAGATATTTGAACACGGTACACTCGCCGCTCAACGTTACTGTGACAATCCCAACTGTTGGTGAACGCTATACACATTTTCTGGTAAGCAGAGTGTTAGTAATAATGAGACGTGGTGATTGTCGTGGCCAAGGAGACGTAACAATTCATCTTCACGCTCACAAAACAAGATATGGACGAGGCGAACTGTGTAAACGGCGGCATTGTCGTCTTGGAACACAGAACAGTACTGAAGAATAAAAACATTGCATCATGGGTTGGACCTGACAAGTCAGAATGATCACATTATGGTGGGCAGTAATGCGACCTTGCACAGTAACCATGGAACCCATTGGTTACCACGATCAGACTGCCCAAATAATCACCGAACCCCCACCATGTTTCACTAATGGGGCGCTCATCCGTCCAAATGACTTACTTCCGTTGTCCTATAGTCCAAGTTTTAAGGCTTCGGCATCACGTTTCCCTTTTACGGGCATTTACGTCACTAGTCAGTGATTTTGGAATTCCATCTCATCCTGCAGTTCCTTGCTTACGGAGCCCCCTTCGTCTTGTTTTATGCCGACGGGGTTCGCGACTGCGACATTCAGTTCAGCAGTGATTTTTGCGGTTGTCCTCGTCTTTATTTTCAGTCACAATCCTCTTCAATGCCCGCCTCTCACGATCACTCAGCAGACGCTTTTGTCCGCGTTGTGACTTAGATGATGATGTTTTCCCGCTTTCCCTGTATGTAGTATAAATCTTTGAGACGGTGCCAGCTGGATACCAAACAATTCGTCTACCTCTGTTACGGAAGCACCTATCTTAATATCACAGACAATTTTCCCACGTTCGAATTCACTTGTTACCTGCGACATAATGCGCCTACACAGAACACTTGCTGACCACGACTGACGCTTGGCGACCAGAAGGTTTGGTTAGCATCTGCATCTGTGTTCAGGCATGTATTTCTCACGGTCTTTCCATATTTCTGTACGGGTACAACCCCTGTACATAGTATTCAATGACAAATTTATGACCAAGGGGACACTCCATAAAATAAACCTTAGACCAACGACTGTATTATACGTGGTGTCCCAGAAGGGATCGTCAATAATCAAGGATATGACAGAAACAATCATTCGAAGCCAAAAGAAATTTTGTAAACATGGGTTCTACAATGCATGGATTAAGAGCTATGAGAACTAGTTTAGTAGAGGAGATGTGTTTAATTTTAGCTAAGAAGAATAAGTGCTCTCAGTTCCTAAGGCATGCGTTTTACAGTCCATCTTTACTGAACAGTTCTTTTTGTCCGTGTTACCTCCTCCCAAAATATGGAAAGCGAAGAGCTTGCAGCAGAAGACATTTGTTTCTCAGTATCGAAGACGAAGAAGGGCACATAGCTATTAAGGCATGCATTTTAAAGCCGGCCTTTAGTTGATATTTTTTTGCCTCGAATGATCGTTCGTGTCCTGATCGCTGACCATTCCTCCCGGAACATCTTGTATGCAGAAATATTGCTACATTAATCCACAGATTTACTTATGAACACGCAGGCGACATCTTGATTCTCCCCCGCAAGAAACTGGAAGTTGTCGACAGGACAAGCGCTGAAAATGTAAATATAACTGAGTTGATACAACTGGAAAGATTCCGATACCCGAGAACAGATAACAACGCTGCGATCCGGATGCTTGTGCAAACTGCAGCATACATAATACATAACCGAGCGTCAGTGTACTACGATTACCGATCATACCTAGGAAACTAACACCAGAAAATCACGGCATTTGCCAAATCTACGGAGACCCATGTCAAAAAACTAAAATTATTGCCATACCATAAATACAAGAACAAGGAGAACAAAAAGAAAACGATGATCAGACTGTTGGCAGTAATGATGCTGTAGCTCTAGCCTATAGAAAAAAGAAATACTAATTACTGTGCAAAAAAAAAAAAAAAACACGAAACTTTCTTTTTAAATGCCGGATAACAAATACATTTTTGCGCTACTTGATGTGAATATGTGTGTATTAGTTGAAAATTTGTGCGGTTACTTTTAAAAAATGGTTTTTCAAAAAGGGCACGTCCAAGACTAATCGAAATACGATGATAGCCAAACAAACTAAAGCAAGCAAAAACTTAGTTTCGTTTATTTGTTTATTTTGGTGATGTGTAAAGAAGGGTTTTTATCTGTTGAAGTCTTTTATATACGAGGGTTGTCCAGAAAGTAAGTACCGAAATGGAAACCACAGTGAATACCAGAAATGTTTTATTTGCAACAGTTAGGTACACCTTCCATCTACTTCTCTACATAGTCGCCGCTCCAACTTCGAATTTTGTCATAGTGTTGTATCAACTTTCCAATATCCTGGTCATAGAAGCAGCCGGCTGTGGTGTCGACCAATTATCAGCACCGGTCTGCAGCTCGCTGTCTGTGGAAAAATTTTGTCTTCATAGCCAGCTGTTCCCGTGAGCAGAGATGAGACTCAGGCGGAGCCAATTACGGACTGTATTGTGGGTGATCAAACACTTCTCATCGGAAACGCTGCAGGAGCGTCTTCATTGCCCCTGCAGTGTGCGGCGAGAATTGGCATGAAGAAGGAACTGCTCGACAGTTGTGTTATGTGGGCTGCATGACACAGGCGAAATCTCTAACCAGGCCCTCATACGTGGCAGGAGACGCTATTCCCTATGCACCTTCAGGTGCTCACTGACCACTCAAAAATGAAAACAGCGACGCGACACGATCGACGGGCATACTAGAGACACTGCCCAACACATCTGTGCAAAGCTTTACCCGATTTTCCCAGTGGTTTCCATTTCGCGACCGATCGGAACTTGCTTTCTGGACAACCCTCGTATGTTACTCATTCTTTTATTTCGATCACCACTAACGAGTTTCGTATCTACATTTATTTTGTCACCATAGTATATGTCACTATGATTAGTCATTAACCTCCAACGCGACTATTTTTCCCGATTATTTTCGTTTCTCAAGTAGGGTTTAGTCATTTAAGTCCGGCAGCAGAAAATCATTAACAGAGGGCAGTTTCAAAAACCTGTCTGTGACTGATGCCATAGACGGATCAGGTGTTATGTAAAGCCTATCAGTACTAATTAATTATTTTAATGTAAGCTTGATTATCATCACGACAATTATTGAACTTTCCTAGAAGTATATTAGCAAGCACTGGTAGAAGATGTGTGCTGCTGGCAGCTGCCTCAGAATCAAAACCCAATTAGCTACTCATATTGCGCCCTTCAAGAGTGCGGAGTTATCTTGTCCATCAGACGTGCCTTTTCGAGGATCTGAGTGTTTTGTGTCGGTATTTTAACACTTTCGTCAAGCTTTGCACTTTATCACATACATGTACAATCTCTCTCTCTCTCTCCCTCCCTTTCTCTCTCTCTCTCTCTCTCTCTCTCTCTCTCTCTCTCTCTCTCTCTCTCTCTCTCTCTCTCTCACACACACACACACACAATTATACCGAATGTCGATTCTAAGAGCCGTCAGACACATCTTCCCTCGCCAGATATTTTCAATTCCGTTTCTGCAACGTACTGTCGAGTCAGCGCATACTAATACCACTCAGCAAATATTTCATTCGACCCATTGTCAGCGAAAGCGACTGTTTGTTTCCCGTCACAAACAAATGATTTTTAAAGCGGTATTTTACTTGCCCATTCTATAGAGCGGTTCCAAATTAGTTTAGTGCGGTATTAGTTTCATCGATCTGAATTAGCAGGGATAGTAAAACACGAAGAATAAATACCACACTGGAGTAATTTGGGACTGCTCTATGGAATGGGCATGTAAAATCCCGCTTTAAAAATTATTTCGTCAACACTGTGCGCCGCATGAAAGACGTGATGAGAAGAATCAGTCTGGGCTGATTCCAGGTGCACATCGAAAAAACGAAATAGCAAATATCTGCTGAAATAGCCAGGGAAAAGGCGCCTGACCACTCTTAGTAGGGTCACCCTGTATATCGTGTTAAAAAAATGTTTCATATTGAGGTGCTATGGTGGACAAACCCACGACAAAAACGTCCAGTTGACATTGGCTCTAAGATGCGTACCATAAAATCTATGAGCAGCTGTTCCTCCACGCTACTTTGAAACAAATCTCTTCTACTGCAAGGTCTTCACTATTACGAACGACCTATAGAATGCGGTAAACAAATGAGAATATATTATTCTATTTCGGTGAAATAGTAGAGCTCTCTATTACATACGACCTGCACTTAAGAGCCATCGCTAAAAGAGGTGCTGGATACAGGGTGTTGGGAAATTCCTGTTACAAACTTGTAGGACTTATAAAGGGGAGTGAGTATATAATATTCTGAATAGGAACTTACGTCCGAAAACGTACCGTTTCTGTTGTACGACGGTTTCAGTTCAGTTTTTTAACTCATCCACTTCAGATTGAAGAACTGAGTTAGGCGAGACCCAGTACAGTAAGTAACAATTCGAAAGAAAACAATACGGAAGATCCATTCATCTCAAGTACATTTGTTTGGATTAACATTCAAACGTTACATGTTTACATTATTAAACGAAAGTATACTGTACCTACAGAACGTTACCGATGCGTTACAACAGCGGCTCGATGTGGCGACCTCTAACGTTGTTACAGACATGGTACACGCTCTCTATCCCAGCTGGTGTCTGTTCAGTTTCGGGAGCAGCGGCGTGAACTCGTGCCAGCAGATCTTCTTCTGTCTCTGCAGGAGTCTCGTAGCAAGGCAGACGTTAAGTGACATCAGGTGACCGTCGTCCTATCTACCCTATTGCATACCAGAACAAGCAACTCTGTTACTATTCTCTTTCCGTCGGCAGACGCGGACGCGTTAAACAACTGAAGTCACAACACCTGTTGGCAGCTGAGTGTTTCAATTAATTGTCATTTATTCTAGAGAATCTGCATGGTCATCAGTGGTATCTGTTCTTTCATATATAGTTAAAGGCTACCCAGCCATTGACCTTCGTCTGTGCGAATGTGCACAGGTTGCCCGAACTCTTGCGGGAATCGTCACCTTAGTTGGCGCGAGTAATGAGAGGATGGGCAAATATCTATTAGGAACATCACTTATGTAGATTGTGGACAGTTCGGAATGTGGGTCCCACGGGAAGCGTGCAAGGGTAAGTCCCTGCAGTCGCGCTATTCACCGGTGTCCTCGGTGGCTCAGATGGACGTCGGCACGGTAGCTCAGCGTGTTCGGTCAGAGAGCTGGGTGGCCTCTGTAATAAAAAATAAAAAAACTCAACGGATGTCATGTGACGTCTGCTACGACGAAAGACAACGAACCATAACGAAAAAAAAGGACGGATAGAGCGTCTGCCATGTAAGCAGCAGATCCCTGGTTCGAGTCCTAGTCGGGGCACACATTTTCAGCTGTCCCCACCGAGGTATATCAACAACACCTGTCGACAGCTGAGGGTTTCAATTAATTATCATTTGAACTGAAACCGTCGTAGAAGGAAAACGGTGCGTTTCCGGACATGGTACCTTCAAACTATTTTGTACTCACTCCCTTCTACAAGTCCTATAAGTCTGTAACGGTAATTTCCGAACATCCTGCATAAGGTCCATTTATACACTCCTGGAAATTGAAATAAGAACACCGTGAATTCATTGTCCCAGGAAGGGGAAACTTTATTGACACATTCCTGGGGTCAGATACATCACATGATCACACTGACAGAACCACAGGCACATAGACACAGGCAACAGAGCATGCACAATGTCGGCACTAGTACAGTGTATATCCACCTTTCGCAGCAATGCAGGCTGCTATTCTCCCATGGAGACGATCGTAGAGATGCTGGATGTAGTCCTGTGGAACGGCTTGCCATGCCATTTCCACCTGGCGCCTCAGTTGGACCAGCGTTCGTGCTGGACGTGCAGACCGCGTGAGACGACGCTTCATCCAGTCCCAAACATGCTCAATGGGGGACAGATCCGGAGATCTTGCTGGCCAGCGTAGTTGACTTACACCTTCTAGAGCACGTTGGGTGGCACGGGATACATGCGGACGTGCATTGTCCTGTTGGAACAGCAAGTTCCCTTGCCGGTCTACGAATGGTAGAACGATGGGTTCGATGACGGTTTGGATGTACCGTGCACTATTCAGTGTCCCCTCGACGATCACCAGTGGTGTACGGCCAGTGTAGGAGATCGCTCCCCACACCATGATGCCGGGTGTTGGCCCTGTGTGCCTCGGTCATATGCAGTCCTGATTGTGGCGCTCACCTGCACGGCGCCAAACACGCACACGACCATCATTGGCACCAAGGCAGAAGCGACTCTCATCGCTGAAGACGACACGTCTCCATTCGTCCCTCCATTCACGCCTGTCGCGAGACCACTGGAGGCGGGCTGCACGATGTTGGGGCGTGAGCGGAAGACGGCCTAACGGTGTGCGGGACCGTAGCCCAGCTTCGTGGAGACGGTTGCGAATGGTCCTCGCCGATACCCCAGGAGCAACAGTGTCCCTAATTTGCTGGGAAGTGGCGGTGCGGTCCCCTACGGCACTGCGTAGGATCCTACGGTCTTGGCGTGCATCCGTGCGTCGCTGCGGTCCGGTCCCAGGTCGACGGGCACGTGCACCTTCCGCCGACCACTGGCGACAACATCGATGTACTGTGGAGACCTCACGCCCCACGTGTTGAGCAATTCGGCGGTACGTCCACCCGGCCTCCCGCATGCCCACTATACGCCCTCGCTCAAAGTCCGTCAACTGCACATACGGTTCACGTCCACGCTGTCGCGGCATGCTACCAGTGTTAAAGACTGCGATGGAGCTCCGTATGCCACGGCAAACTGGCTGACACTGACGGCGGCGGTGCACAAATGCTGCGCAGCTAGCGCCATTCGACGGCCAACACCGCGGTTCCTGGTGTGTCCGCTGTGCCGTGCGTGTGATCATTACTTGTACAGCCCTCTCGCAGTGTCCGGAGCAAGTATGGTGGGTCTGACACACCGGTGTCAATGTGTTCTTTTTTCCATTTCCAGGAGTGTAGTACGGTAAGAGATCCTTCTGTCCGACGTCTAATTACACTTTCAAATGTGGTGTTTGATACTGCGCTGCGTGAATGACGAAGTGGTGTTGGATGTGGAAAAGTGACTTTAATCAGATGTGCATATCGTCGTGATATACTTTGCTTTGACCACTACATTGAAATCCCGCACCTAGACGTTTTAAGACTGAATAGCTATGCAAGTCTCTTATGTCGATAGAAAAAGTTTGATGTCCGGATAGCGTAATTAAAACTAAACTCTTCAAGAACAGGCCATGAAGACCCAACGGGACCGACCGGCCGCCAAGTCATCCACGCCCATAGGCGTCACTGGATGCCGATATGGAGGGCCATGTGGTCAGCACACCGCTCTCGCGGCCGTATGTCAGTTTCCGAGACCGGGGCCGCTGCTTCTCAGTCAAGTAGCTCCTCAGTTTGCCTCACAAGGGCTCAGTGCATACCGCTTGCCAACAGCGCTCGGCAGATAGAATGGTCACCCATCGGATAGCGTAATTACTGTAGACAAAGGGAAATGTAGAAGTAAGGCACGACATTGAATTGCGAGAGTTTCGTTGCTATTATGTCGAGATATTTTTTCTTATCGCTATCATAATTCCTCTCTTAGACCTCGAACACGTGATCATACTGATGTCTCTCGCGGCAAGACCGCAGTTCGGCGTGATCATGACTCGTACCGCTGGTTTTGGGAGGAGCGATTTATATTCTTGCGGCACTGGGCGTTCAAGGCCACGCCCTGTCCTCGTCAGTGGTAATGCACCGTCAGGAAGACTGTACAGTAGCACCCGAGCTGTCCGACCTGCCGACAGCGCCTCCAGTAGCCGGCAGCATTTCGCTCCAGCGCAGTCTAACATAACAGTCGCGACACTCCCTGCTGTAGAAGTTGTTACCGTTTGACAGATGGAGCGACACCAGCGCTCCGAGCGGCGAGTAAGGTGAACATCAGACGTGTCGTAAGCATAATGTTTGGTTTGCATCCATTTCCTATGTAATGTACGAAGTATTTGAGTTATTTCCTTGCCTCCAAAGGTTTGTGTAATATCAGAAGGCACGTATGTTTCTAAAAATGGTTCTAAAATAAGCGCAAGTATGGACAAAAACCATGAATCGAGTGGCAAGCTGCAAACACATTCGTGAAGAAACACTTGTGACGTTGGATAGAATTGCACCTTACCTCGTTAATATCAAAAGAATATGAACACACAGATTCACACGTAAGAAGCACAGACATGTACCTCTACATGCAAACGCGATCGACAGCTCATTGATCGTTCTGTAGGCCTACTGTGTTTGTCATTGTCGCCTCTTGCCACAAGTACGACCTTCATCTTTATATTATTTTAAATGGGGCAAGCAACTGCCAGATAGTGGGTGGAATATGTTGAAAACATTATAACGAGCTGGTTACATTACATTTCACACAAAAACAAATACTTGAATAATTTTCAATCTGTCAGTGAACAAGGTGCTGACAATATAATATCATCACACGAAGGAAGCAAGGAAAATTATGTGACTAACAACAAAAGTGAATGAAATACATACCAAACATTACGATTTTGTAAGACGCGAATAACTGAACTTAATCTAACCACTTCATCGTCAAAGCTAGTCTGTGTTGACGATTCACACGAATCTGGCACTGATACATGGAGAGCTGAACTGGCTGTTTCTGTGTCATAGGACTGTTTTACAGCTTTAGATGGATTGTCGAGTCTTTATGGCAGTTTCCTCTTCATTGTCAGTTGTGGTGGCTTATTTGGGATGTCAAACAGTGTGGTTAGTGCATTCTACACGAGTTTATTACTGTCTGCGTTCATGAACTGATTTTGTTCGAAATGTATCGAACAAAACCTAATATTATTATACAGGTAAACTGGGTCTTTTTTCATAAGGTCTTCTCGTCTGCTGTTAACTAGCCATTTCCTGCTCGTAAAACGAAACATTAATCATTAAAGCATATGTAGTTTGTAAGTGAATCCTGACGATACAGTTTAGTAACATGATGGTATATACCTCTCAGGATCTTTAGGAAAGATTAAAAAAAAGACAGCTATGGTGTCTTCTTCCTGTTGTTGCTGCAATTTATTGCGCTACAAACGCTCCCGCTTGTAAAAACCGTCCGCAGCTCGTGGTCGTGTGGTAGCGTTCTCGCTTCCCGCGCCCGGGTTCCCGGGTTCGATTCCCGGCAGAGTCAGGGATTTTCTCTGCCTCGTGATGACTGCGTGTTGTGTGCTGTCCTTAGGTTAGTTAGGTTTAAGCAGTTCTAAGTTCTAGGGGACTGATGACCGTAGATGTTAAGTCCCATAGTGCTCAGAGCCATTTGAACCATTCTGTAAAAACCACTGTAGAAATCAAAATAAACAACCACTATTCGCTTTCAAGATCGCGCCGAACTCACAGTTTAAGTCATTGGCCGCTTGGGGCGCTGCTGGCGCGGTAGGCAACAACATCGAGGGGAAGTGTCGCTACTGTGGCTCCAGCACGAGCGCTTCTTCGCGAAGACCCCCCCACCGTCCGGCCATCGGAGCTACCGGTAAGTCTCGACCGGCCGACGTCTCTCCGCGCTGCCCGCGGGCGCCCGGTCGTTGCCTCCGGCTTGCAGGCACCAGGCTCCCGGCCCGGAATCTCAATCAACTTCTTGCCGCTTCCGGTCGGCTTCTCCAGCTGTCAAAGCGGGCTGTCAAGCGGGGCACGCGGCGGGCCGGCTTTCAGTCACAACGAACGGAAAAAAAAATAAAAAAAAAAAAAAATGTTTCGCTGCCTGTAACAAGTCTGGCAGAGATGTATCTACTTACCCGACTGGCGCCACTCCATCGACTTGCGCCTCACGAATTCCTCACTGTCGTGACTCGCGACTCAAGAATACATTTCCCCACTGTCTTTTAATGGACAAAATAGGAGCTCAACGAGAACTGTATCAGATCCGCGATTGGGTTCAGCACTTCGTTGCGGACAGAACTCAGCACGTCGCCCTCAACGCAACATAAACCACAGATATAAAGGAAGTTTCAGGAGTACCCCACAGAAGTGTGATAGGTCCGTTATTACGTAATTACACAATACATACAGCGTGGCAACTGTTGAATTATATGAAAAACAAACGTAAATTAGTTACCAACTACGGCGTGCACACACTTTGTTCAACATGTAAACGTCACTTCAGATACTCGGATTTAGGTTATGACATGTTCGGTATGCCTGCCATCATTGGCGAAGATGTGGTGCAGACGAATAGCGAAATTCTGCATGAGCCGCTGAAGTGTCGGAACATCTGTGCTGTCAGTGACCTCCTGAATATGTTTTCAGCTCAGCACTGGTTTTGGAGTTACTACTGAACACCTTGTCTTCTATATAGCCGCCGGCCGGAGTGTCCGAGCGGTTCTAGGCGCTACAGCGTGGAACCGTGCGACCGCTACGGTCACTGGTTCGAATCCCGCCTCGGGCATGGATGTGTGTGATATCCTTCGATTAGTTAGGTTCAAGTAGTTCTAAGTTCTAAGGGACTGATGACCTCAGAAGTTAAGTCCCATAGTGCTCAGAGCCATTTGAACCATTTTAATATAGCCCCACAAGAAGGAGTCGCATGTGTTCACATCCGGAGACTATGGCAGCTAGTCGAGGACCGTACCAGTGCCCTCTGGGTACCCCAGAGTCAGAATGTAGTCCTCAAAGTGCTCCTCCAGAACATCAGAAGCACTCCTGATTCGATGAGTTCGAGCTCTGCCTTGCATAAACCATATCGTGTCGAAATCAGGGTCACTTTGGATAATGGGGATGAAACCATCCTCCAAAACCTTCACCGTGCCAGCAATGAATATCGCACCGATTATTCCGCAAGAGGAGATTGCATACCACGCAATCACCTGTTGGGCGTGAAGAGACTTCTTGATCGCGAAATGCGGATTCTCAGCCTCCCAAAGGCGCTAGTTTTGTTTATTGGCGAATACATCGAAATGAAAGTGGTCTTCCTCGCTAAACCAAACCCATACAGCGTATGCTAATTCCCGTGATGCCCAGAGGCCAATCGTGCAGTTTTAATGTCCTAACGCAAACAGTTCAGAAGTTATGATGATTTTATTACATATAATTCAATAACTGTCACCCTGTACATACACTCCTGGAAATGGAAAAAAGAACACATTGACACCGGTGTGTCAGACCCACCATACTTGCTCCGGACACTGCGAGAGAGCTGTACAAGCAATGATCACACGCACGGCACAGCGGACACACCAGGAACCGCGGTGTTGGCCGTCGAATGGCGCTAGCTGCGCAGCATTTGTGCACCGCCGCCGTCAGTGTCAGCCAGTTTGCCGTGGCATACGGAGCTCCATCGCAGTCTTTAACACTGGTAGCATGCCGCGACAGCGTGGACGTGAACCGTATGTGCAGTTGACGGACTTTGAGCGAGGGCGTATAGTGCGCATGCGGGAGGCCGGGTGGACGTACCGCCGAATTTCTCAACACGTGGGGCGTGAGGTCTCCACAGTACATCGATGTTGTCGCCAGTGGTCGGCAGAAGGTGCACGTGCCCGTCGACCTGGGACCGGACCGCAGCGACGCACGGATGCACGCCAAGACCGTAGGATCCTACGCAGTGCCGTAGGGGACCGCACCGCCACTTCCCAGCAAATTAGGGACACTGTTGCTCCTGGGGTATCGGCGAGGATCATTCGCAACCGTCTCCATGAAGCTGGGCTACGGTCCCGCACACCGTTAGGCCGTCTTCCGCTCACGCCCCAACATCGTGCAGCCCGCCTCCAGTGGTGTCGCGACAGGCGTGAATGGAGGGACGAATGGAGACGTGTCGTCTTCAGCGATGAGAGTCGCTTCTGCCTTGGTGCCAATGATGGTCGTATGCGTGTTTGGCGCCGTGCAGGTGAGCGCCACAATCAGGACTGCATACGACCGAGGCACACAGGGCCAACACCCGGCATCATGGTGTGGGGAGCGATCTCCTACACTGGCCGTACACCACTGGTGATCGTCGAGGGGACACTGAATAGTGCACGGTACATCCAAACCGTCATCGAACCCATCGTTCTACCATTCCTAGACCGGCAAGGGAACTTGCTGTTCCAACAGGACAATGCACGTCCGCATGTATCCCGTGCCACCCAACGTGCTCTAGAAGGTGTACGTCAACTACCCTGGCCAGCAAGATCTCCGGATCTGTCCCCCATTGAGCATGTTTGGGACTGGATGAAGCGTCGTCTCACGCGGTCTGCACGTCCAGCACGAACGCTGGTCCAACTGAGGCGCCAGGTGGAAATGGCATGGCAAGCCGTTCCACAGGACTACATCCAGCATCTCTACGATCGTCTCCATGGGAGAATAGCAGCCTGCATTGCTGCGAAAGGTGGATATACACTGTACTAGTGCCGACATTGTGCATGCTCTGTTGCCTGTGTCTATGTGCCTGTGGTTCTGTCAGTGTGATAATGTGATGTATCTGACCCCAGGAATGTGTCAATAAAGTTTCCCCTTCCTGGGACAATGAATTCACGGTGTTCTTATTTCAATTTCCAGGAGTGTATATATACACTCTAAGTGAATGCGGACGGGCCTCTGGGGTCGTTGTAGTGTACTGCTGTTTACAGTTTGCGCACGAGATGCTGTTCTGCGCTTCTAAGCCTGTGGTCGCCTCCATGAGGTTGCCATTTAGTACGGCACACAATTTCTGACGTTTTAACATAGCCTAATGATGCCCTATCCGGGAGAAACGCGTCGTTCGTAAGGTAATAAGGAACATTCTGCAACCTATGACTGTTTTTTAATTAGCAGCAGTATAAGGTTGCTGTACCACCAGGCCCAGATGGACTGGAATAATTTTACAAGAATACAGTTCCTCACTGACGTTTAGTGGACAAACTACGGCCTTAACGAGAATTGGATCAGATTTTCGACTGCTTTCAGCACTTCGTTGTGGACAGAACTCATCATGACACCCTTAACGGAAAGTAAGTCACAGATGTAAAAGAACTTCCAGGATTACCTCAAGGAAGTATTGTAACACCGAAAATGCTGGATGCATGGCACCTGCTACCAATATATAAATTTTTTTAATTGTATGTAAATATTTGTAATTTAAATGCTTTCTTTTTAACAGGTAACGACATTGCTTCACTGTATGTGTACATTTAGGTATAAGTCTGTTGACGTTTTATTGTATTTATCTGTGTTTTACTGCTAAACTTATAAACTCTGGGAAAAAGCCAAAGGAACTGTTACTTGCATTCGAATAGCAACGATAATAGCAGTGCATGAGCGTTAGAAAATCTTTGGGCAGGGGGTTGTTGGGCAGAGCGCGCGGAGAGAACGAGAGACGGGTTCCAGCGCTTGTAGTGTGCGCAAAGTGTGGTATTAACGCTCTCGCAGTAGAGAGTACCATTTCGGCGGCATCATGTACGCGCACCGGCCAGATGACTAGTAGCAGGAGGAAGGGCAGTGGACGGGCGGATGAGGCTGTATTAATTACGACTGCCCGTTCCTGTAATTAGCCGTGGCCCCAGAAGATGCTACCGTCTTCAACAGCAGCAGCAGTTCCAGCAACACAGATTCGTCGTCGGCTCCGAGTTTCGTCGCACGCACAGCACTGAAGTAAGACTGTTCATTGGTAGAAAGTATTAACGGCTAACCCAGCAGCACAACTGAATGTGATTTGATTAATGAACTTTATTTAAATAATAATGAGTTAAATTCAGGGCGATTGTGTCCTCATTGCCCCCAGACATTGTTACCAAGCAGGGTCCTTGTTCCCCTTTTTTCCTTACATGCTAACCGAAGTTTGAGAATCTATCACTGGAAAAAATCCAAATCTAAAGAAAATGTACAAATTAAGAGTGAGGAAGTTTTATTTATTTTACATATAGATTGGAGCACATGGCTGTTTGGTGTGGTACGTATTCTAGTATTTACTTCTGTTCAAGTCAGTAAAAAAGGGTCAGTTGTTCAGACAATAATATGAAATCCAATTTGAAAATTAAATAACTGCAAAGTAAAAAGTGCTTCCCTTTGTCTAAATTTCTTTGACGACGTTATGTTGAGGTCTCTGAAAGTCACTGTTCACGTAACGAAGTTCAATACTAACATACAGTTTAAGTGGATATTTTCAAATCATTACCTGATGGCTTTTTCCAAAATTTAATGACAAACTTAACGTAAAAGTGACTTTTCAGTTTTCTTTTTCATCACATACTCACTTAAAATTAGTGTCAAAAACGTGACAATCTTCAGTTGCCACGTCAGTGTTTAGTAATTCATGTTTTTCTTTCCCATCATCTTTTACAGGATTTTGGATGTAAATCGCCCTAGTGGGTTGGCGACCGTAATTATTTCCTCTTCGTTCATTAGTGTAACTTTTGGATTCATGATCAGTGGAACCCCTTTTCTGTCCAGTGTTGTTCATGAGTGAATGCACAAAATAACTTTCATTTTTTCCAAATTGTAGCCCTGTTCGGTTTGATTACTTTTTTATTTTTAGTAAACTTTTCTATCAGAAGTGTCGGTTGTACACTTTCCCCCTACTTATCGGTATTACTTCTTGGGGAAAGATAGCCTTATCCAATTTGAAAAATTCCATTAGGTATACACGCGATCCACGGTCATATTTTATATCGCAAGCAGGATAGGCCGATTAGTAAGGGGGAGGTTACAGTATGATAGGTCCTTTCCTATGAAATTGCACTTTACATACACTGAGAAGCCGAAACATTATAACCACTGCACACCTCAAGGTTGGATGTCGCCTGGTGGCGTTCCGGGAACGAGACACGGTAAGGAAAGTAGATAAGTGGATCAAGGATGGATCATCATTCTAGCGACGACACGGGCCGCAAATGGGCAAATCTACTAACATTAGCGGCTTTGTCAAAGGTGATGTTTTTATCACACAGATCCTGTGAACGAGTATCTCGCGAAGGGCGTAGGTGATCGAATGTTCACGCGCTACTGTAGTGAGCATCTATGGAAAGTGAAACTACCACTGGACGATAAATGACTGGACGTCCACGACTCATCACAGAACGTTGGATTTGGAGCCTTCCCTGCACTGTGAAGCAGGGTAGGTCGCGATCTCTGGCATCTCTGACGAAAGAGCACAATGCTGGTGTATACTTAAGTGCTTTGGAGCCCACTGTTCATCGTACACTGTTGAACATAAGGCTCCGCAGTAGACGGACCCCTACGTGTTTACATGTTGGCCCAGCGACAGCGTCAATTGCTATTGCACTGGAGACAGGATCTACGAGATTAGACCTTGAATCAATGGAAACGTATCGCCTCGTCTGATGAATCACGTTTTAGCTACAACAGATCGATGATCGTCTCCACAAACGCCGTCATCCACGCGAAAGACGGCTCGAGATGTGCACCGTGCCAAGCGCGCAGGCTGGTGGGTGCAGTGTTATGCTATGGGAGACAATCTGCTGCGCTCGCATCGGACCTGTGGTAGTAATCGAAGACACGCTGACAGCTGTGGACCACCTGCACAGCTTCATGCTTGATGTCTTCCCCGCCGGCGGTGCCATCTTCCAGCAGGATAATTGTCCGCGTCTCAATGCCAGAATCGTTCTACAGTGGTTTGAGCAGCATCACACTGTACTGACGTTGGTGTCTTCGCCAAGAAATTCGCCTGATGTGAGTTCAATGGAAACCATTTGAGGTCGCTACCAGGACCGCGTACTCAAATCAGCTGCTCGCTGTTTACGGAAACAGCATGAGTTGTGCGTGGACATCTGGTGCGACATGCCTCCACAAACATACCAGCAAGCTGTCGAATCCATCATACGCGCAATCGGTGACGCACTGCTCTCCAAAGATGGACCAACAAGTCATTAAGTAGGTGGTCATAATGTTTTGTTCAAATGGCTCTAAACACCATGGGACTTAACATCTGAGGTCATCAGTCCCCTAGACTTACAACTACTTAAACTTAACCAACCTAAGGACGTCACATTTATCCATGCCCGAGGCAGGATTCGAGCCTGCGACCGTAGCGGTCGCGCGGTTCCAGACTGAAGCGCCTAGAACCGCCCGGCCACAGAGGCCGCCAATGTGTTTCACTCATGTGTGCATACGGTATTGTAGCTCTGTAGATCAGGAGAGGCACTAACCAGTAAATATTTGTAAGCAAGAGCGCACCCAGGATTTGATATACTGAAGCGTCTCGAGACACGTATTCGCTGATGATTGGGCCTCATTTCGAAGCGGGACTCATCAAAAAATGGTTCAAATGGCTCTAATTACTATGGGACTTAATATCTGAGGTCATCAGTCCCCTAGACTTAGAACTACTTAAACCTAACTAACCTAAGGACATCACATCCATGCCCGAGGCAGGATTTGAACCTGCGACCGTAGCAGCAGCAAGGTTCTGGAGTGAAGCGCCTAGAACCGCTCGTCCACAGCGGCCGGCCATAATGTTTTGGCTAGTGAGTGTAAACGGTTTATGTTAGACATGAATGAATTTGTTGGTAACTTCGAAAGCTCCATTAGGCTGTTCGCAAACAGTGAGGTTCACTGTAGGAAGGTCGAAACGCCAGAAGAGCGAGAAAGACCAGTCGAAAAGAAACAAATGTAGCATACTCTGCACAAATAGGCCAGTAAACACATTACTTTTCCATTACACTTTCGGCGACAGATAACTGGAAGGAGCGACGACTGTAAAATACCTTGGAGTTACTATCCAGAGCTACCTAATATGAAATGAGTACATAAGACAAATTGTGGAAGAACCTGAGGATTCATTGAAAGAATCTGAAAGAAATGCAATTCATTTACGGAAGCAGTGACCTACAACCACTTCTTCGACCGATACTTCAGTTTCACTAATCAGTCTGGGATCCTTAGACTACGCGCGGGATAACGTGGCGGTAGAGGCGCGATCGGGGAAAGCGGCAGTGGTGGGGGTTTCTGGTAGGCGCTGCAGGGGAAATGACGACGACTGGAGGGGAAGTGCTGTTCCATACTGATGCCTACGCTCACATTTTCTGTAAATATTAAATGAAGCCCCCCCCCCCCCACTAGCACACTTTCATGGCGACCATTCAAAAAGATCTGTCACCTCTGTTTTGGTTAGTATCCAAAAAGAATTCCGCTGAAAATTCGACAAAAGCAGCGATATATTTTCGCCTGGCTTCTTAACCATTTGTAACTTCCAGAGGAGCCTCACGAGTGGCGAATTTTAAGTAAAATCTGCCCATTTCTCTTGTTTCCGTGTTGAAATTTACTTCTTTTGCCAAAACACAGCGGAGTTTACACAGTGTCACCTCACTTACATGCTGCGCAGACCCAATTGCTAGAGAATTCTGAATCAGTGGTTTACTAAGTTTACCAAGCGATCGACTGAGAAAAAGTAGCCCGCATCTCGTGGTCGTGCGGTAGCGTTCTCGCTTCCCACGCCCGGGTTCCCGGGTTCGATTCCCGGCGGGGTCAGGGATTTTCTCTGCCTCGTGATGGCTGGGTGTTGTGTGCTGTCCTTAGGTTAGTTAGGTTTAAGTAGTTCTAAGTTCTAGGGGACTGATGACCATAGATGTTCAGTCCCATAGTGCTCAGAGACTTTTCTTTTTTTTTGAGGAAAAGTAAGGTCAATAGCTTACGAAAAACACGTCCTCGGTACAAAATCAACGGTAATATCTTCACTCAACTCATTTCGATGTCTTAAACTGTTCATGAAATATGAGCATTGTAACACTGTTCAAATGGTTCAAATGGCTCTGAGCACTATGGGACTTAACATCTGTGGTCATCAGTCGCCTAGAACTTACAACTACTTAAACCTAACTAACCTAAGGACACCACACACATCCATGCCCGAGGCAGGATTCGAACCTGCGACCGTAGCGGTCACGCGGGTCCAGACTGAAGCGTCTAGAACCGCACGGCCACAACGGCCGGCATTGTGACGCTGTGTAAACTCCACTGTGGTTTGGCAAAAGAATCAAATTTTAACATGGCTTTATGCTGGCTCTATCGTTGGCGTGCGAAATAGCAAGTGAGTGTGCTTCATCAGACCGATTTCCTCGGGATTGGTGACAGATACAGACCTCCACGCAACTCTAAAGAGAAATTCAATATTTTACCCAAATTTCATACGTAGCAACATATTAAGTAATACGCACCAGTCGCAAAACCATAGCGACATACATTTCTCGTTGCAAACTTTTTCGAATTTCACGCATGCAGATATCGCAGTAACTGTGATCATTAACGAAATGATGGGCACATCACATGAAGCTGACATATAAAGCTGTAAGTAACGCAGAAATGAAATTTTTTTACCGAATAATTTCTGTTAAATGGCTTGAGAAAGATTGTAGAGCGTGCGTCCCCATTCTTTCGTCGCTGGCCGGCCGTAAGGTGGCAAACACTTTGGCCTCCCCTTCCAAACAAATTTACCAGTCATGACAGATGAACAAGTGACCTCTAGCGTGTACAGGAGAGCTAAGAGGAAACTCCTCACATTCATTTCCAGATATCCAGTGCACTGCACAAGAAGTAAGAACGGGGTACCGACAAGCGACAACACTTCTCCGGAATATATGTGTATCACCTGTTCTGTCAGCACAAAAATGTTATTCGTATCGAGACGTGTCCTAGTTCATATCTTCCCGGCTAATCTGAAAAAAAGTAGCCTGAAACTATATTTTGAGGCCCATACTTGGAGAATTTAGCCTCATATTACTCCTAATCACACTACTGAAGTTGAATACGGGTGTCATTTACTTCAGTCAGTTCAGCCATGGGTGTTTTATTACAGCGTGAAGCCTCGCAGGCTCTTAAGTTAATGTATGTTCATGTTTGAATGCTGACGTAATGTCTTCTGACTGACAACGCTGGCTTGCTGCATTCAGGCAGCTGAGAAATTCCGCGAAAGCCATCTCTGGTGTAAGCTTTAGAGAAGTTAACAAGTTCGCTCAAGCGGCGGCAGAATTTTTACCACTGAGCTTGCAATGATAGGCAAACTTAATTACGTGTTCCGCTGGAGTTATGGCTGTTAAGTCCCCTAAATACGTCGAACGTGTCCGCGGTATCTAGTGGAACTCATCCCGGCCTTCTGGAATACGATGAATAATTCATGCCGCCGTATGCTCGTGAGAACTGGGGAGAGCACAATTTCGGCCCATTCACGCGGAAGGTCTCCCCATAAAGCGTCACGACACTGTCGAGACGGCACGCATTTGCATACGATATGAAGCGCGCTTTTGCCCCGGCGAGACGGTGGTAGCCGCAGAGTGCGCCGGCTGTCTTTGGTGTTGACAGCGGGAGGCCGGCAGGCGACAACCTCCCTCCCTCCCTCCCTCCCTCCCACCTCCTATTTGGCGGCGGATCAGCGGGCGCCACGCGGAGGCGGCGATGCGTGGGCCCACGGCCGGCCATTCATGCATAATGCGGCCTTGGCCCGCTCCTAATTGCCACGACCAGCTGGAGCCTCCGGTTGCTCAAGGAAGGACACCTGCTGGACAGATGCGGACACATGGTTCCTTTCCGTGGCGAGGAGGAAGGAGTAGAGGGGACTAAATGCTATACTGTATATCGCCCTCCAAATCCCAAACACTGATAAGCCAAAACATTATCACCACTGCCCACTGCGATGTTGGATGTCACCTAGTGGACGCGTGCACGTGACGCGGTAAGGAAAGTATGCAAGCGCAGCACACGCGGACAGGGATCACCATAGCGATGGTATGGGCTGCAAATGGGGAAATCCGATGAGATAACAGACATTGACAAATGGCGGATTATTATTGCGCAGGGCTTGTGAACGAGTATCTCGAAAGCGGCGAATCTGATCGAATGTTCACGTGCTACTGTCGTGAGCATCTACAGAAAGCGGTAGAAGGACAGTGAAACTATCGCTAGTCGCTAAATGGTTGGACGTCCACGACTCTTGGCAGAACGTGTGGTTCGGAGACCTGTCTGCCATGTACAGTAGGCCAGATGGTGATCTGTAGCATCCCTGCCGAAAGAGCGCAATGCTGGTGTGTGCACAAGTGCTTCGAAGCACAAAGTTCATAGTACATACACTACTGGCCATTAAAATTGCTACATCACGAAAATGACGTGCTACAGAATCGAAATTTAACAGACAGGAAGAAGATGCAGTGATACGCAAATGATCAGCTTTTCAGACCATTCACACGAGGCTGGCGCCGGTGGCGACACCTACAAGGTGCTGACATGAGGAAAGTTTCCAACCGATTTCTCATACACAAACAGCAGTTGACCGGCGTTACCTGGTGAAACGTTGTTGTGATGCCTCGTGTAAGGAGGAGAAATCAGTACCGTCACATTTCCGACTTCGATAAAGGTCGGATTGCAGCCTATCGCGATTGCGGTTTATCGTATCACGACATTGCTGCTCGCGTTGCTCGAGATCCAATGACTGTTAGCAGAATATGGAATCGGTGGGTTCACGAGGCTAATAAGGAACGCCGTGCTGGATCCCAACGGCCTCGTATCACTAGCAGTCGAGATGACAGGCATCTTATCCGCATGGCTGTAACGGATCGTGCAGCCACGTCTCGATCCCTGAGTCAATAGATGGGGACGTTTGCAAGACAACAATCATCTGCACGAACAGTTCGCCGACGTTTGCAGCAGCACGGACTATCAGCTCGGAGTCCATGGCTGCGGTTACCGTTGACACTGCATCACAGACAGGAGCGCCTGCGATGGTGTACTCAACGACGAACGAGGGTGCACGAATGGCAAAACGTCATTTTTTCGGATGAAACCAGATTCTGTTTACAGCATCATGATGGTCGCATCCGTGTCTGGCGACATCGCGGTGAACGCACATTGGAAGCGTGTATTCGTCATCGCCATACTGGCGTATCACCCGGCGTGATGGTATGGCGTGCCATTGGTTACACGTCTCGGACACCTCTTGTTCTCATTGACGGCACTTTGAACAGTTGACGTTACATTTCATATGTGTTACGACCTGTGGCTCTACCCTTCATTCGATCCCAGCGAAATCCTACGTTTCAGCAGGATAATGCACGACCGCATGTTGCAGGTCCTGTACGGTCCTTTCCGGATACAGAAAATGTTCGACTGCTGCCCTGGCCAGCATATTCTCCATGTCTCTCACCTATTGAAAACGTCTGGTCAGTGGTGGCTGAGCAACTGGCTCTTCACAATACGCCAGTCACTACTCTAGATGAACTGTGGTATCGTGTTGAAGCTGCATGGGCAGCTGTACCTGTACACGCCATCCAAGCTCTGTTTGACTCAATGCCCAGGCGTATCAAGGTCGTTATTACGGCCAGAGGTGTTTGTTCTGGGTACTGATTTCTCCGGATCTATGCACCCAAATTGCGTGAATATGTAATACATGTCAGTTCTAGTATAATATATTTGTCCAATGAATACCCGTTTATCATCTGCATTTCTTCTTGGTGTAGCAATTTTAATGGCCAGTAGTGTAGTTGAACATGGACCTCCGCAGCAGACCACGTCCAGGTATTCACATGTTCACGCAACGACTTCGTCAAGTACGACTGCAGTGGGCACGGCACCCTCGGGATTCGGCGTCGATCGTCGGAAACGTGTCGGCTCTTCGAGTGACATACATTTTGGAACACAAGGTCGATGGTCGTCTCCACAAACTCCGTCATCGAGGTCAACGGCGGCTCCGAACGTGCAGCTCGCCGCGGAGGAAAGCTGATGGGAGCAATATATGCTATGGCAGACATTCTCCTGCCCTTTCGTGGGCCTGTGGTAGTAATCGAAGACACACTACGTGCTTGATGCCTTCTCCGACTGTGACCTCATCTTTCATCAGCTTAACGGTCCTTGTATCCGAGCCAGAACCGTGCTACAGTGCTTTGAGAAGCACTATAGTGGACCAACGTTGTTGTCTCGGCGACCAAATTCGCCTGATTTAAATCCTACGAAATCCATCCCACAATTCTTATCTGGAAACGAATCGAGAGGTTCAGTTTTCAAAGCGAGCACCCACCGAGATCCCCCACTCTGCCACCCGCTCAATCTGACGCACTCCGCCCTTAAACGGTGCTCTTTGTTACTCACATGTCCTAATATTTTTGCTTGAAAATTTAACTATTCAGTATTAACCTCCATCAAGGGCATCCCTGTAAAATGTTAACTACATCCACTACATTTTAAAAAATAAATATTATCTCGTGTTCAGAACGCCGCAGACTTTTCTTTTAAACTGGTGAAAAAAATGATAGAAATTTCTATCCTTAAAAGTTATATTAATAAGAGACGAATTAAGACAATTACTTAAAAATCACCCAACAAATGTGCATGCTCTTCGACGTAACGTTCTGTTCTTTACAAGTAATAAAATTGAAAAATTGTTTAACAGTATGATACGATAACTCTTTGCTCAGGAAATCACCCCATAATCGTTATTGTGGAGCAATCCGCGGAGAAGATCTAGCCAGTTATCGAGAGGGCCCAATTTTTTTAATGAAAATGTCTATATATCTCGAAAAATAATTGACATATTTCTTTAAAATTTTGTCAGCTAGTACGATTTCACCAGTCGCGTGCTATAATTGCAGTAAATAGGAAGTATGGGGACATGAATTTAAAGACGGTATAGAGAATCCGTTTTTTTAACGGCTTTTTCGATATATTTTGCAAGGTAGGAAAGCAGTCGATACTTATAAAAACCTATCTCTAGATCTTTTTTAAGTCCTACAAGTGTCTCATTTAACATCTTTCAATCGGAGCTACAGTTTTTTATTTAGTGTGTGATATGTATGTCTTATTTCAGCTCTGCTTATGGTGTTGAAGAGCTGAATCAAGACTTGAATGTAGCACACTTACGACTAAGTAAATGTGCTACTCTTTTAAGGTACGACTATAAAGCTACATTTACAGATATATATGTATAACATACTATTCGAAACATACTAGCTATACTTAAAAAGAAAATTAAAAACCTAATACATGCACTACACCAAATAAAAGAAAGCATAAACAATCTCACTAACGTGAATTTTTCAAATCCATTTAATGCATTTATTAGAAAAAGGACTAAAATACAACAATGAACCAAACTTGTACAGTAAAGACAAAGTTTTTACTTATTTAAGAAAAGTGGTTTTTTCAACTTTGAGGATTTTTCTGGCCATGTTCGCCACCTGGGGTCGAGCATCATGAAAAGAAACTCTACTTAAAATTTAATTTCCTATACACTCGGTTTTTTTGCTAATAACTTTCGCAAATTCAACATTTTGGTTTCAAAGAATGCTTGGACTAACCGGGATATCGTACCGCCAAATTTTCAAACAGACAGGTCGCTATTGGTCACGCGTACGCTCGGGAAAATAACT
Source organism: Schistocerca nitens (assembly GCF_023898315.1). NCBI lineage: Eukaryota > Metazoa > Arthropoda > Insecta > Orthoptera > Acrididae > Schistocerca > Schistocerca nitens. The sequence goes on along the minus strand of NC_064619.1, from coordinate 10,296,260 downwards.
TGCAACGCGACTAGATCGGCTGAATGCTAATTTCGGGAACTGTTCCACCTGTCTAAACTTACGACAGCCTATTCGAACACAGTATTTTACGAGCTTTGAGCTAAGCGAATAACGTTTCGACATTAGACTTCAGTATACTTCAGCTGACTACGTGGCTGACGTGCCGATAAATATTTACGTCGCTCGTAAGATAATATCAGTGTAGTTGTTAGATCGGTTACTGCTGCTAAAATGGCAGGTTATCAAGATTTAAGAGAGTTTGAACATGGTGTTACAGTCGGCGCACGAGCGATAGGACATAGCATCTCAGAGGTAGCGACGTAGTGGGGATTTTCCCGTAAGACCATTTCACGAGTGTACCGTGAATATCAGGAATCCTGTAAAGCATCAAATCTCTGACATCCCTGCAGCCGGCAGAAGAACGGGACCAACGAAGACTGAAGAGGATCGTTCAACGTGACACAAGTGCAACCCTTCCGAAATTGCTGCAGATTTCAATGCCGGGCCATCAACAAGTGTCAGCGTGCGAACTATACAATGAAACATTATCGATATGGGCTTTCGGAGCCGAAGGCCCACTCGTGTAGCCTTGATGAGTGCGCGACACAAAGCTTTACGCCTCGAATTGGCCCGTCAACACCTACACTGGACTGTTGATGACTGGAAACAAGTTGCCTGGTCGGACGGGTCTCGTTTCAAATGGTATCGAACGGATGGACGTGTAAGGGTATGGAAACAACCTCATGAATCCATGGACCCTTCATGTCAGTAGCGGACTGTTCAAACCAGTGGAGGCTCTGTAATGGTGTGGGGAGTGTGCAGATGGAGTGATATGGGACCCCTGATACGTCTAGATACGACTCTGACAGGTGACACGAACGTGAGCATCCTGTCTGGTCACCTGCACCCATTCATGTCTATTGTGCATTACAACGGACTTGGACAATTCCAGCAGGACAATGCGACACTCCACACGTCCAGAATTACTACAGACTGGCTCCACAAAAACTTTTCTTAGTTTAAGCATTTCCACTGGCCTTCAAATTCCCCAGACATGAACATTATTGAGCATATCTGGAATGCTTTGCAAGGTGCTGTTCAGAAAAGACCTCCACCCCTCGTACTCTTACGGATATATGGACAGCCCTGCAGGATTCCTTGTGTCACTTTCCTCCGGGACTACTTCACACATTATTCGAGTCCATGCCACGTCGTGCTGCGGCACTTCTGGGTGCTCGATCGGGCCCTAAACGATATTAGGCAAGTGTACCAGTTTCTTTGCCTCTTCAGTGTATAATGCTTGATTATCAAGTTAGGGGGCGATATAGGTTAATGTAGAACCAGAACTACAGCTTCAAACCAGGAAGATCGCTATTGTACATCATTTATTGTAATGGCCGGTTCCAGCCAACTACATTGCCTTCGTCATATAGCGGGTGATCAAAAAGTCAGTATAAATTTGAAAACTTAATAAACCATGGAATAATGTAGATAGAGAGGTAAAAATTGACACACGTGATTGGAATGACATGGGGTTTTATTAGAACAAAAAAAAAAAAAAACAAAAAAAGTTCACAAAATGTCCGACAGATGCGCGTCGTTTGTTGATGATCGTGTGCTTAGCCGCCACTTGCCACTTTCGTCATGGTTGGCCTCCCAGGTACCCAGACCTCAGTCCGTGCGATTATTGGCTTTGGGTTACCTGAAGTTGCAAGCGTATCGTGATCGGCCGACATCTCTAGGGATGTTGAAAGACATCATCCGACGCCAATGCCTCACCATAACTCCAGACATGCTTTACAGTGCTGTTCACAAAATTATTCCTCGACTACAGCTATTGTTGAGGAATGATGGTGGACATATTGAGCATTTCCTGTAAAGAACTTTGTGTTACTTTGTTATGCTAATTATTGCTATTCTGATCAGATGAAGCGCCATCTGTCGGAATTTTTTTTAGCTTTTGTATTTTTTGGTTCTAATAAAACCCCATGTCATTCCAAGCATGTGTGTCAATTTGTACCTCTCTATCTACATTATTCCGTGATTTATTCAGTTTTCAAATTTATACTGACTTTTTGATCACCCGGTATGTAAAGCACAGATCATGTTCAAGCACACTGGAATCAGACGTAAAGGTGCGTAATAACAATTTTATATAAACATGGAATTAATTCTGTACCGATCTGAAGGTGGCAACGTAGGCTGCTGGAACTATCCATTGTAATAAATGTTGTACAATAGCAGTCTTAGAGGTCTGAAGTTGTACTTCTGTTTCTACATTAATTCAGATCACCCTGTAACTTGATAATATCAAGCATTTATACACTCCTGGAAATTGAAATAAGAACACCGTGAATTCATTGTCCCAGGAAGGGGAAACTTTATTGACACATTCCTGGGGTCAGATACATCACATGATCACACTGACAGAACCACAGGTACATAGATACAGGCAACAGAGCATGCACAATGTCGGCACTAGTACAGTGTATATCCACCTTTCGCAGCAATGCAGGCTGCTATTCTCCCATGGAGACGATCGTAGAGATGCTGGATGTAGTCCTGTGGAACGGCTTGCCATGCCATTTCCACCTGGCGCCTCAGTTGGACCAGCGTTCGTGCTGGACGTGCAGACCGCGTGAGACGACGCTTCATCCAGTCCCAAACATGCTCAATGGGGGACAGATCCGGAGATCTTGCTGGCCAGGGTAGTTGACTTACACCTTCTAGAGCACGTTGGGTGGCACGGGATACATGCGGACGTGCATTGTCCTGTTGGAACAGCAAGTTCCCTTGCCGGTCTAGGAATGGTAGAACGATGGGTTCGATGACGGTTTGGATGTACCGTGCACTATTCAGTGTTCCCTCGACGATCACCAGTGGTGTACGGCCAGTGTAGGAGATCGCTCCCCACACCATGATGCCGGGTGTGGGCCCTGTGTGCCTCGGTCGTATGCAGTCCTGATTGTGGCGCTCACCTGCACGGCGCCAAACACGCATACGACCATCATTGGCACCAAGGCAGAAGTGACTCTCATCGCTGAAGACGACACGTCTCCATTCGTCCCTCCATTCACGCCTGTCGCGACACCATTGGAGGCGGGCTGCACGATGTTGGGGCGTGAGCGGAAGACGGCCTAACGGTGTGCGGGACCGTAGCCCAGCTTCATGGAGACGGTTGCGAATGGTCCTCGCCGATACCCCAGGAGCAACAGTGTCCCTAATTTGCTGGGAAGTGGCGGTGCGGTCCCCTACGGCACTGCGTAGGATCCTACGGTCTTGGCGTGCATCCGTGCGTCGCTGCGGTCCGGTCCCAGGTCGACGGGCAAGTGCACCTTCCGCCGACCACTGGCGACAACATCGATGTACTTGGGGACCTCACGCCCCACGTGTTGAGCAATTCGGCGGTACGTCCACCCGGCCTCCCGCATGCCCACTATACGCCCTCGCTCAAAGTCCGTCAACTGCACATACGGTTCACGTCCACGCTGTCGCGGCATGCTACCAGTGTTAAAGACTGCGATGGAGCTCCGTATGCCACGGCAAACTGGCTGACACTGACGGTGGCGGTGCACAAATGCTGCGCAGCTAGCGCCATTCGACGGCCAACACCGCGGTTCCTGGTGTTTCCGCTGTGCCGTGCGTGTGATCATTGCTTGTACAGCCCTCTCGCAGTGTCCGGAGCAAGTATGGTGGGTCTGACACACCGGTGTCAATGTGTTCTTTTTTCCATTTCCAGGAGTGTAGTATTGTGGCTAGCCAGGCTACTGGGGAGTTTCATTCTTCGTTGAAAATCAGAAAGAAGATAAGCAAATACCAACAACATATCTATTAAAACAAAGTAAGTCCATGTTCATGTAAATTGTATTTCACCATTTTACATTTGACCCCAGTGTGCTTGAATATGTTGATCTACTCTTTACAGATCATATGATGGCGATGTAGTTTGCTGAAAGAGGTCATTATAATAAGTGCTGTACAATAGCAACCTGCTAGGTTTGAAGTTGCACTTCTGTTTCTACGTCAACAGTAGAAGTATTTTTACTTGTTGGGGTATGTTACAGCACTGCTAATCCTGAGAGCTTGCTTCAGCCGTTGCTAGCACTTTGGGTGCCCACTTTCCTGTGACAATCAATTCATTGCGACTCCACAGTGTGTTATTAAAGCGTAGGATGTCAAAGGGCTTCATTACGGTAAGAGTCTTCCAGTGCCTATTCCGGTTGGTTATTCGATATCGTGGTCTGGAACGTGGATGTGGTCATGTTTTCAGACTAATACCTACTCAGTGAAAGAGCGTTCGGTGCAGAGTTAATGAGGAACGCATTACAGAGCACAAAACATACTGCGATGTGACAGCTGCAGTGAACATAGTCATGGTCTAAGCTGGTCTCACAACGAATGTAAAATATTCACAAAAGTAATATAGTACTGATGCACAACCTCTGCCGCAACTGAAGTGTCTTTATCAACACAACCGGTTTCCTATTGTGTTATTCCATCTTCAGGCGTAGGCGCATTATTACGTTAGATCTTTGCACGAACACACAACTCAGTCTGGAAACAAATTATGCGGCCGCTCTCTCTGCAAGTAACCGAGTACCATATTTTAGAGGGCAAACTCCTACTCACAGGCGTAACGATATGCAAGGCCCGAGCGCCTACACTCAGATTTAGAGCTTCCGTCAGCGTGCCTAACGTGCGTCCAAAGGGAGGTCGAATCGCAGTGTAGCTAGTTTATACCGAGACAATGCAGCGACATGTTCGAGTTTCGAGATACAGCGGGCTCGGAGTTCATTTTTACGCACAACGCCAGCGCTCAGTTGACCACCTGCGATGACGTGACACAGGAGGGAACGGCTGTTCCTGGCCCGTATATTCGTTGGACCCAAGTGCCATACAGCATGTGTGGGATGCTCTCGGTAGGTGTTGCGCAGGGGTTACCTCGGCCACTTTAAATCGTAATTAACGATGAACGCGTAAAATACCGGCAGCCCTTCGAATAGCAACAAATAAACATTCTACGACAAAAAAAAAAGTCCACGCACCACTAAGGAGGTATGCGAACTGGTCGCAAATCGGTACTCAGAGATGGGTCGTTCGCGAACTAACGGGTCCAAAGGAACGGTTCACCAAGATGAACGGAACGAGCGAGGAATGAATTCTAGTTTACTTCGGCCACAGCTTTCTACTTATAGTTCCCGGGAATGGGAAACGGTCTGTCTCGTTCCCCAACAGCACGTCGACCGGTTTCGTCCAGCCTCGGTCCCGTTCCCGTATGTCTCGGTCTCGGTCGCGCCCGGCCGGACTCGTCCTTCTTCGCGTTGCCACTCGTCGCAGTTCCATTGCCGACTGCTCATGGTTCAAATGGCTCTGAGCACTATGGTACTTAACTTCTGAGGTCATCAGTCCCCTAGAACTTAGAACTACTTAAACCTAACTAACCTAAGGACATCACACACATCCATGCCCGAGGCAGGGTTCGAACCTGCGACGGTAGCGGTCGCGCGGTTCCAGACTGTAGCGCCTAGAACCGCTCGGCCACCCCGGCCAGCGACTGCTCATAGTTAGTTCAGTATCGAGTTGTTGTTCTTTCATTCGCTTCGGACGCCCATTCCTAGATCTGTTTCAAACATTTTTTGAACTTTGAACTTCCGGTTCTTTTCGTATTCTATTCAGCGTCCAGGACCGGTAATTAAAATGTATTTTATAGTTACGTAAATTACATAAACATTACGCGGTATGTAATACATACATCTTTTCAGGTAACAAAACGGCGTATCAGCTTACTTCACTATTTCGATAAACAGCACAGGAAATACTTGTAAAAAGACAAGATTTTTTGTTATTACACATGTGAACGACGTCGGCACGGTACACACGAGTGGCCATTTTCCGTCTTCTTTTGATCCAAGGTAAAAAAGCATGTTCATTGTTATGGAAGGCAGACCGACTTACAACCGAATCGGCGGCGTCAGGGATTTTCTCTGCCTCGTGATGACTGGGTGTTGTGTGATGTCCTTAGATTAGTTAGGTTTAAGTAGTTCTAAGTTCTAGGTGACTGATGACCATAGATGTTAAGTCCCATAGTGCTCAGAGCCACAACCGAATGAAGCCCGCGCTTCGTAATCGAGTGTATGGTGTCACATTTTGTAAAGAGAATATGATAACTCCGACAATATTATTTCAGTGGTACAGGGTGGCGCACGAAAAATCTGCCCCGAGTACTAGACTGCTCATTGTCGCTTACCAGTCGTTATCTATTGTTTCGAAGTTGTTTGCATTAGCTTATTTGTTATTTCTTCACTGCCTAATTATTACATGTTTATCTATTCCGCTCGTAGCGGTCAACAAATCCTGCTTAAATGGCCAGCAGTCTGTGCTCAAGGCCGGTTTTTCGTGCGCCACCTCAAATTATTTCCCTGCGATAAGCCACATAACGCTACAGTTGGCTAAACGAGATGTTTTGTAGAATCACGAAAATTACAAGTATGTGAGAATTTTGTTATGAATAAAAACTCTGTACTCCAGGGGTGAGGCAAGTGCCCCCTCTTGGCTCCTACCATCTGCAGTCACCTATACTAGTAATTTTCAATTTTTCATAGGAACCATACACCAAGCACAATGAAAGGTGGACTAGTAAAAATGAACGGTTCCCAAAAAAGAGCGATCACCAGTGAACTAGTTCCCAAGGATGAACGACTTTGCCCATCGCTAGTATTCATACAGATACCGACGAAAAATACTAAATTGTAAACTGGATAGTAAACATGGGACATGTCGATACCAGGGCATAAAGTCTGCAAATTTCTTTCCGTGTGCGAAGTTCGACAGAAACTACGCCCCGCAGACAGCCGCGTGAACAATATTCGCAGATGTCAGTATTTGAGAGAGGATGTGTGGTTGGGCTCAAACAAGCCAGTTGGAGAGAGAGTCGAACTGGTCGACATTTGAATAGGAACGATACCACTTCTCGACGGTGTTGTGGACGATGGCCGAGCACGGCGTCAGGAAGGAAGCAGTCGACCTAGAGGGACGACAGTACATGGGGACCAAGCAGAGGCACTCACAAGGGAACCTCCCCATCGCACCCCCCTCAGATTTAGTTATAAGTTGGCACAGTGGATAGGCCTTGAAAAACTGAACACAGATCAATTGAGAAAATAGGAAGAAGTTGTGTGGAACTGTGAAAAAATAAGCAAAATATACAATCTGAGTAGTTCATGGGAAGATATGCAACACAAGGACACTGGGAACGCAGGAGCGCTGTGGTCTCGTGGTAACATGAGCAGCTGCGGAACGAAAGGTCCTTGGTTCAAATCTTCCGTCGAGTGAAAAGTTTAATTTTTTATTTTCAGTTTATGTGACAAACTCTTATGTTTTCATCACTTTTTTGGGAGTGATTATCACATCCACAAGAAAACCTAAATTGGGCAAGGTAGAAGAATCTTTTTACCCATTCGCCAAGTGTACAAGTTAGGTGGGTCGACAACATATTCCTGTCATATGACGCACATGCCGTCAGCAATGTCGTATACAACATATCAGACATGTTTTCCTGTGGAGGAACCGGTTGACCTATGACCTTGCGATCAAATGTTTCCGGTTCCCATTGCAGAGGCACGTCCTTTCGTCTACTAATCGCACGGTTTTGCGATGCGGTCGGAAAACAAAGACACTAAACTTATTACAGTGAACAGAGACGTCAATGAACGAACCGACAGATCATATCTTTGCGAAAATAAAGAAAGTAAAATTTTCAGTCGAGGCAAAACTTGAACCTAGAACCAGAACCACTCGTTTCGCAGCTACTCACGCTAACCACGGGACCACGGCGCTCCTTCTGCTACAAACACCTTGATGTTGCATATGTTGCGCATGGACTACTCAGTTTGTATATTTTACTAATTTTTTTCATAGTTCCACACAAGTTCTTCCTGTTTTCTCGATTGATCTGTGTCCAGTTTTTCAAGGCCTATCCACTGTGCCAATTTATAACTAAATCTGAGGGGGGTGCGATGGGGAGGTTCCCTTGTCGGAACCCGCATTCATCAGTATTACGGTCCGACGTGCGACTAGTGCTTTGGTGACCACAAAGACTATTGACAGGCGGCTCGAAGAAAGCCGGCTGAGCTCACGGCACCCCTTGCGCCGACTATCATTAACCTCTGAACACCAACAAGCCCGTTTACATTGGTGTCGGGCACATTCGGCGTGGTCTCCCATTGGCTGGGGTAGAATCGTCTTCAGTGATGAGTTTCGCTTCGAACTTAGCCCCGCTGATCAGTGAAGACGTGTCTGGAGATCACCCGGACGGTGGTGGGATACCAGACTGACTGACGACAAACCAGGGGTGATGGTCTGGGATGCTATTTCACTTCATAATCATAGCAGGACCCGTTCGGTTGCCATACACGGCACCTCTACAGCCCGGCGATACATAAACGATCTTCTACACCCTCTTTTTTTCCCCTTTATGGCAAGCCATCTTGAGCTTACATTCCAGCGGGATAATGCCTGCCCGCACACGGCGAGGCCTTAGCTAGCAAGGTCGCCAGACCTCTCCCCAATTGAGAATATTTGAACCATTATGGGCAGCGCCCTCTAACCAGCTCGAGAGTTTGACGATCTACCGCGCCAGTTAGACAGAATTTGACATACTGTCTCCAACAACTCCATCAGTCAGTACCGAGGCGAGTAACTGCTTGCTTAAGGGTCAGAGTGGGACCAACGCGTTATTGACTTCCTCAATTTGTCAAGCTCTTTCTCTTGAATAATTCATCCAGTTTTTCTGAAACTCTAGTCATTTATTTGTCCGAACATGTGCATCACATCTACCGATTTCCGTCCCATTCGGACAATTCTTTTGTGTTGCGTCCTTTCTTTCCCCTTAGTGTGTAGATATCGGATTACTGTGTGCGGCGGGCACACTCCTTGCTGGTCTTCTGGAATAAAAGCGGCAGTGGCGAATTTCTGAAGTTACACGAGCCCGTTCCTTGTGTAGTATCCTATTTTTTCCTCCCATCTCCGTCCACTGAAGGTGAAGTTCTGTCATATCGTTATGATAAAGTCGGTATATTTTCTAGATTTTTATAAAAAATGTTCAAATGTGTGTGAAATCTTGTGGGACTTAACTGCTAAGGTCATCAGTCCCTAAGCTTACACACTATTTAACCTAAATTATCCTAAGGACAAACACACACACCCATGTCCGAGGGAGGACTCGAACCTCCGCCGAGACCAGCCGCACAGTCCATGACTGCAGCGCCCCAGACCGCTCGGCCAATCCCGCGCGGCTAGATTTTTATACTGTTCTTTGTATGCAAAGCCAACAATATAATATTTTTCAAAGCAGCTGCGTCAACACATTGCCTTGTGGCCCGTTCTATTGATCGTAGCTCCAATTCTTAGCGCTTCCGTCTATATTTATATGTTATTACCTATGACCTTCCCGTCATGTGTTTAAAATATCAGGCTGATAACCAAGGCAGTAAAAATGGCTCTCAGCTTCTCCATACATAATTAAGAGTTCTATTTAGTGAAAAAGGAACGGTATACTGGCGTCTGTTGCTAAAAGAGTAGAAAAATTTAGCAAGTTGGTTTAAATGGCTCTGAGCACTATGGGACTTAACATCTAAGGTCATCAGTCCCCTAGAACTTAGAACTACTTAAACCTAACCAACCTAAGGACATCACACACATCCATGCCCGAGGCAGGATTCGAACCTGCGACCGTAGAGGTCGCACGGTTCCAGACTGAAGCGCCTTTAACCGCTTGGTCACTGCGGCCGGCTTTAGCAAGTTGAGTCGGATGTGTTTCTGTAGACGTATTCCTACTTACAGGCAGTTCTTTTATTTTTAAGGAAAGTGGAATGAAAAAAATTCAATTTTTGGGGAACATTAGCAGACGTGTTTCAAGAATATGGCGCCTACATTTCTGATTCTCTTTCTTTCCCGCCGCTCTTTGAAGTTCCACCATAACTGCAGAGCAGAACTCCTCCACGGCTAAAAACTTTTTCCTTTCCTTTCTTTCTAACTTTGTTGCAGAGACCTCTCACTTATCCTTGACCAAGTATTCCAGCACACCGCTGCTTGCGGAAGTCGGTGAAATCGTGTAATTTCCATGCTGATCCCCGTGAAAGCCCGTTTCTTGCTTTACGGGCAACAGTCCGCAGAGGGTGTCTTAAAACAGCGGAACGAAGAAGGCAGCAGAGAAAGAAGGTAAAGAGCGGGTATTCCAGCTTGAAAATAACGAGGAGCATTTTAAGTGGAGATGCGACCTAAGAATTTACATAGGGCTCTCAAAGAGCTTTGCGAAATTCACGCTGCCTCCGCTGCGTTCATCTGCTTGATCTTATCACTGAGAAACCAGTAAATTTCCAGTTAAGGCGTAGGTATTCATCTGTTCATCAAAGTGGATCGGGTACGTCAGTTGAGGAGTGGAACTCTCGAGCAGTATAACTGAAAGGGAAGCAGTATGATCAGTAAACGAATTATCTACTGTAGTTTCTGTGACGCAGTTTGTCATTCGACTTTATCACGATGTTAATAAAGACTGTACGTAAAGAAAAAAATATGTATTCTTCTAAAACTCTGTACCATACCGGGACTCGTATTCGAATTTGGTCCGGATTCACGTCTCGCCTCGGCACACAGTTTTAGTTTGATAGGAAGTTTCATGTCAGCATAAATTTCACCGCAGAGAGGAAGACTCATTTATTACGTGTAGTTATAGTTGCCTGTGCCATCGGCCTTTTGGCAGTGATAACAACCGTTCCTCTCAGATCACCGAAGTTAAGCGCTGTCGTGCTTGACTACCATTTGGGTGGATGACCGTCCGTTCCGCCGAGCGCTGTTGGCAAGCGGGGGTTGTACTCAGCCCTTGTGAACCAAACTGAGGAGCTAGCGCTCCGGTTTCGAAAACTCAAAACGGCAGGGAGAGCGGTTTGCTGACCACACGCCTCTCCATCACTGCATCCAGTAACGCCTATAGGCGAGGAAGACGTGGCGGTCGGTCGGTACCGTTTGTGTCTTCCGAGACCTGTTCGGACGGAGTTTAGTTTTATAACTGCCTGTATATTACAAGTGTCAGTCATTCTGAATGGCTCAAGGCACGGCTATCCCAAGCGACTTCACATCTTTCCTTTTATCCTCTGCTTTTCATCAATACTTCTCAGTTTCCTTGCGCTTTCAGTATCAAGAGCGGTGAGTGAGGAAGCGTGGAGTTGGTTAAGAAGCCCACGAGGAGAATACCTCAGACTTTACGAACGTGCTTGGACGCGTGATACGTACAACAAATCAGAGGCCATTGTTTTCTGAGCAATAGCAATCGCACACACATTGCGGTCTTGCTAAACGTAGAAGAACCAACGTTCGCAAAAATTTTTCTTTGCTTGAGAAGTAAATAAACTGACTTTTAACTTCCTTAAATAATGGGAGAAATGCCTGACAATCTTCGTTTTCAGCTGACTTCAATTTCGGAATTTTTTTAACAAAATATTAACTGACCATCTACATCTTTCACGATAATCAGCAAAGAAAGTAATGACAATGAGTCCACGACGATGTTGATTAGTATTTTAGTGAAGCGGAAAAGTAAGTCAAAATCTTAAAGATGTGTTAGAAGTATCTTTCATTTGAAAAATACAGACTTCGCTTTTGATATATAGTGGTACAATGTCAGAAAATTGCGTGTGAGGACCTGTTGCTATAATATCAGCTTGAAGATCACGTATCTGGGAAATCAGTGTTAACTCCATTTATCCCTGACGTGGTTTGAACACAAAACGAAGCGCATTCTTTTGTTCGATTAACAAATGATCGGTTTTTCCCATACTTACTCCTTGGCCTTAGGGTTGGCTATCTCTTCGAGAAAGCAAGACATATATGTGCCAGATTTGGTTGAAAATGCTTTAGACTTCTCAGCGTTATTGAAGCAGAAACTGACACATCTGCTTGCCTACCCTCCCTCCTGCCGGAGGTTTGAGTCCTCCCTCGGGCATGGGTGTGTGTGTTGTTCTTAGCATAAGTTAGTTTAAGTAGTGTGTAAGTCTAGGGACCGATGATCTCAGCAGTTTGGTCCCTTAGGAATTCACAGACATTTGAACTTTTGAACCTACTCTCATGATCCCAGTTTTAAAGCTTACTTAATCCAGTACCCTTGCACTTCACTTTGCAGAGGACTGAAGATGTTATCGCCTGTTCCTGTCCGCATTTAGGTTACTGCCCCGCCCCCTCTCTCTGTCAGTCACATCTCTTGCAGTGACTGTACTCCACTCTTTCCATGTCTTTCTTGGTAATCCGCGTTTTTCTTGTCTTTCATCCTTACCTCCTTTATTAATACTGGCATGCGATCATTCAACAATCGCTGGACATTATATGTACAATATGTTGGTATAGCTGATTACTCGCGACTACGTGGGTTTAAAGTTCTGTATGGCATTTGCTCACATGCTTTATATTCATGACCTTGAAGACAATATTGAAGTAATCTCAGGCTTTCCGCCGTTGATGCAGTTACTATGAAGTAATATCTGGGAAAAGTTGCACAAATGTTCAGTCAGATCTTGATAAGATTTCAAAACTTGGAATTTGCTGCAAATGTCCGGAAATGTAAAACTGTTCACTTCACAAGACGGGAAAACGTAGCATCCTAGGACTAAAATATCAGGTAGTCACAACTGGAATCTGTCAACTCATACAAATACCTGTCTCTAACAATTTATAGGGATATGAAATGGACTGGAAGGAGATGTCGAACGTAGTTTGTACAGAGAAGGACAGCTTTGTTCACACCTTTGTTCGACCCATGTAAGGGCGCCACAGATATACTGAAGAAACTGGACGGTGGACTCCTGAATATAGACCAAACCTGTCACGAGAAAACCTACTTAACAGAATTGAAAGAACTGGCTTTAAATGATGACCCTAAGAATATGTTAAGCCCCCTAAGTATCGCTCCCTTGCGGATCGCGAAGACAAAGTCAGATTAATTATATAGGGCGCACAGAGATGTTTAAGCGACCGTCATTCCAGGAAAGTTAGTCAAGTTGACACCGTGTTTCTAGCTTTCCGGAAGGCTTTTTACATCATCCCTCACAAGGGAACTCTCTTCTAATTGCCTAACTGAGAAGTAGTGACTCAGCAGTGTGGCTGGATCGGTGAATCCTTCTCAAAAGGGTCACACTTCGTAGTAACTGACGGGAATCAATGTGGTGATGCCGCAGTGATATAAGAGTATGCTCAACGGAGTGTTATGGGCCCTCTCCTGTTCTTAATATACAGAGTGATTTATCTAAATGCAGACAAAGTACAGGAAACTATCTGTGACGGGATAAGGAGCAAAAAAGATCATACAGACATATGGCCGGAGATGCATGGTGCCTGTGGCACAGGGAATTTATTAATTCATAACAGGTATTTATTAATCCATAACACTTTTACAGTGCGATGCAGTCCGTAGCTCGTGGTCTATCTGGAACATGGGGTCCCGGGTTAAATTCCTGACTGGGGGACTGGGTGTTTGTGCTGTCATCATTTTTACATCTACATCTACGTGACTACTTTGATGTTCACAATTAAGTGCCTGGCAGAAGGTTCAATGAACCGCCTTCAAGCTGTCTCTCTACTGTTCCCCTCTTGAAAGGCGCGCGGGAAAAACGAGCACTTAAATTTTTCTGAGCAAGCCCTGATTTCTCTTATTTTATCGTGATGATCATTTCTCCCTATGTAGGTGAGTGCCAACAGAATGTTTCTGCAATCGAAGGAGAAAACTGGTGATTGAAATTTCGTGAGAAGGTCGCGTTGCAACGAAAAACGCCTTTGTTTTAATGATTGCCACTCCAATTCACGTATAATGTCTGTGGCACTATCTCCCCTATTTCGCGTTAATACAAATCGAGCCGCCCTTCTTTGTACTTTTTCGATGTCATCCGTCAGTCCCACCTGACGCGGATCCCACACCGCACAGCAATACTCCAGAACAGGGCGGACAAGCGTGGTGTAAGCAGTCTCTTTGGTAGACCTGTTGCACCTTCTAAGTGTTCTGCCAATGAATCGCAGTCTTTGGTTTGCTCTAACCACAATATTAACTATGTGATCGCTCCAATTTAGGTTATTTGTAATTGTAATCCCTAAGTATTTAGTTGAATTTGCAGCCTTCAGATTTATGTGACTTACAGCGTAATCGAAATTTAGCCGATTTCTTTTAGTACTAATGTGAATAACTTCACAATTTTCCTTATTCAGGGTCAATTGCCACTTTTCGCACCATACAGGTATCTTATCTAAATCATTTTGCAATTCGTTTTGGTCATCTAATTACTTTACAAGACGGTAAATAACAGCATCACCTGCGAACATTGTCTCCTATATCGTTAATACAGATCAGGAACAATAGAGGACCTATAACACTTCCTTGGGGAACGCCGGATATTACTTCTCTTTTACTCGATGAGTTTCCGTCTATTACTACCAACTGTGATCTTTCTGACAGGAAATCACGAATGCAGTCGCACAACTGAGGCGATATTCCATAGGCTCGTAGTTTGGTGAGAAGACGCTTGCGAGGGATGGTGTCGAAAGCCTTCTGGAAATCCAAAAATATGGAATCAATTTGACATCCCTTGTCGACAACACTCATTACTTTGAGTATAAAGAGCTAGTTGTGTTTCGCAAGAACGATATTTTCTGAATCCGTGCTGACTACGTGTCAATAAATCGTTTTCTTCGTGTTACTTCATAATGTTGGAATACAGTATATGTTCCAAAACCCTACTGCAAACCGACGTTAGTGATAGGGGCCTGTAATTCAGCGGATTACTCCTACCTCCCTTTTTGGGTATCGGTGTGACTTGAGCAATTTTCCAGTCTTCAAGTGCGGATCTTTCTGTGAGCGAGCGGTTGTATATAATTGCTAAGTGTGGAGCTAATGTATCTGCATACTCTGAGAGGAACCCTACTGGTATACAATCTGGACCAGAAGCCTTGCCGCCGGCCGCGGTGGCCGTGCGGTTCTGGGGCTGCAGTCTGGAACCGCGGGACTGCTAAGGTCGCAGGTTCGAATCCTGCCTCGGGCATGGGTGTGTGTGATGTCCTTAGGTTAGTTAGGTTTAAGTAGTTCTAAGTTCTAGGGGACTTATGACCTAAGATGTTGAGTCCCATAGTGCTCAGAGCCATTTGAACCATTTGAAGCCTTGCCTTTATTAAGTGATTTAAGCTGCTTTGCGACACCGAGGATATCTGTTCAAATGTTCAAATGTGTGTGAAATCTTATGGGACTTAACTGCTAAGGTCATCAGTCCCTAAGCTTACACGCTACTTACCTTCAATTATCCTAAGGACAAACACACACACCCATGCCCGAGGGAGGACTCGAACCGCCGCCGGGACCAGCCGCACACTCCACGACTGCAGCGCCTGGACCGCTCGGCTCGAGGATATCTACTTCTATGTTTCTCATCTTAGCAGTTGTTCTTGATTGGATTTCAGGAATATTTACGTCGTCTTCTTTGGTGAAGCAGTCTCGGAAAACCGTGTCTAATAACTGTGCTTTAGTGGCAGTGTCACCAGTGACTTCACCATTGTTATCGAGCAGTGAAGGTATTGATTGCGTCTTGCCACTGGTGTGCTTTATGTTTGACCAAAATCTCTTTGGGTTTTCTGCTAGATTTCGAGACAGAGTTTTGTTACGGAAATTATTAAAATCTTCTCGCATTGAAGGGCGCGCTATATTTCGAACTTTTGTAAAATTTTGCGTCTTGGGGATTTTGCGTTCTTTTAAATTTGGCATGCTTTTTTCGCTGGTTCTGCAACAGCGATTTGACCCATTTTGTGTACCATGGTGGATGAGTACCACCACTTATTAATTTATGTGGTATATATCTCTCACTTACTGTCGAATTGCTCAATTGCTGGAAACAATTCCACAACTTTTCTACGCTTACATGATCAGATCGGAAAGAGTGCAGACTGCCTCTTTAAACGGCGTTAAGAGCATTTTATCAGCTTTTTTAAATATATGTACTATACTTTTTTTTAGTGGTTGTAAGTGTTACGGCATTCACTCTAGCAGCAACTGCCTTGTGGTCGCTAATCCCTGTAGTCGTCACGATACTCACTGTTTGTCCAGGATTATTTGTTGCTAAGAGGTCAAGTATGCTTTCGCAACCATTTACGCTTCGAGTGGACTCATGAACTAATTGTGCAAAATAATATTCTGAGAAAGCATTCTGTACAATTTCGGATGACGTTTCATGCCTGCCGCTGGCTTTAACTTATAATTTTTCCAGCATATTGATGGTAAGCTGAAGTCACTACCGACTATAATGAGTGGGGTACTTATTTGAAATTAAATTCAAGTTTCTTTTGAACTGTTCACCAACTGTATCTTCTGAGTCGGGGGCTCGGTAAAACGATCCAATTAATAGTTTAGTCTCATTCTCAAGTTTAACCTCTAACCACACTATTTCGCAGGAAATACCAACCTCAATTTCACGCCAAGGCAAACTAATTCTGACAGCCATAAATACTCCACCACCATCTATATTTAATCTATCCTTTCTGAACGCTGTTAGATCGTTTGAAAAAAATTCGGCTGAACTTATTTCCGGTTTTAGCCAGCTTTCTGTACCTATAACTGTTTGAGCTTCAGTGCTTTCTATTAGGGTTTGGAGCTCTGGTTCTTTCCCATCACAGCTACGACCATTTACAACTACAATACCGATCGTTTCTACAACTAACTTACTGTATTTTACCTGTCGCCTTTTAGACGGACGCCCTTTCTGTGGTTCCCTGAGACCCTCCAACCCAAAAAACCGCCCAGTCCCTTCCACACAGCCCCCGCTACCCGTGTAGCCGCCTCCTGTGTGTAGTGGACTCCTCACCTAGTAAGCGGATCCCGGAAACCCACCACCCGATGGCGCAAGTCAAGGAATCTGCAGCCTACACGGTCACAGAACCGCCTGAGCCCCTGATTGAGACCCACCGCAGTCGGTTCTATCGACGATGCTGCAGATGGTAAGCTGCGCCTTAATCTCGGAAGCAAGACTGGCAGTCTTCACCATTTCCGCCAGCCGCCCAAAACCAGACAGAATCTCCTCTGATCCAAAGCGACACACGTCATTGGTACCGACATGAGCCACCACCTGCAGTTGGCTGCACCCTGTACTCTTCATGGCATCCGGAAGCACCCTTTCCACATCCGGTATGAGTCCCCCCGGAATGCACACTGGCTTCCTTCCCCTCCTTGGCAGCCATATCCTTAAGGGGCGCCGGCCGAAGTGGCCGTGCGGTTAAAGGCGCTGCAGTCTGGAACCGCAAGATCGCTACGGTCGCAGGTTCGAATCCTGCCTCGGGCATGGATGTTTGTTATGTCCTTAGGTTAGTTAGGTTTAACTAGTTCTAAGTTCTAGGGGACTAATGACCTCAGCAGTTGAGTCCCATAGTGCTCAGAGCCATTTGAACCATTTTGAGCCTTAAGGGGCCCCATTACGCGCCTAACGCTGGAGCTGCCAACTACCAGCAAACCCGCCCTCTGTGAATGCCCAAACTTTGCGGTCCGAGAAGCTTCCTCTGGAACAGGTTGGACGATTACATCCGGCTCAGAGACGCCAGAAACCTGTTTGTCAAACGAACCGGGGAAGCCGTACGATCGGCCCCTCGGAACGTTTTTCGCTGCCTGCCAGGCTTTGGAATAATCACCCACTCGACGACGGGTGAGGGGTCAACCCTAGTGCAGGCAGTACCCGGGTCGGCCACACCAGTGGATCGATCATCATGATGATGATGATCATCATCATCATCATCATCATCATCATCATCATTCGTGACAGTGGCTAAATTGAACTGTGTACAAAAATTGGACTGTGTAAAAATTGGGGCTTTGTATGGGCGCTGATGACCCCGCAGTTGAACGCCCCACAAACCAATCATCATCATCATATCATCATCATCATCATCATCATCATCATCATCATCATCATCAGTGCACGATTTGCTGCAATTGACACGACCGTTAGCCACGTCATTCGACCTGACCACCATGGCCTTTTAAGCATGCTAGATTGCGACGCAGCAGCGACAGATCCACACCTTCAAATTTATTTTATTTTTATTTATTTATTTATTGCCAAATTATATACCTGTTACTTGATGTTTAAAACAGGTCGTACAAATTACAATTTTCGTTTTTCATCTTTTTACTCTTTTCTTTTCTTTATCTACAACATTTACAAAGACTGATACTTTTCAAAATAACAATAATTTAAAGTTGAAATATAAATAAAATTTGTTCTTCGTCTCTTATTGCAGTGTATGTATCTATGTCTGTATCTGTGTAGTCTAAGTGTAGTGTATGTCTATTGTCCACACCTTCAAATGCGCCATCCTGCAACCGGATGACCTCACGGACAGCATGAATGCGCAATTCTAGTGTCTGCACACTTAAAGTAGTAAAGGAGTTTTGCTATTTAGGGAGTAAAATAACTGATGATGGTCGAAGTAGAGAGGATATAAAATGTAGACTGGCAATGGCAAGGAAATCGTTTCTGAAGAAGAGAAATTTTTTAACATCGAGTATAGATTTAAGTGTCAGGAAGTCGTTTCTGAAAGTATTTGTATGGAGTGTAGCCATGTACGGAAGTGAAACATGGACGATAACCAGTTTGGACAGAAGAGAATAGAAGCTTTCGAAATGTGGTGCTACAGAAGAATGCTGATGATAAGGTGGGTAGATCACGTAACTAATGAGGAGGTATTGAATAGGATTGGGGAGAAGAGAAGTTTGTGGCACAACTTGACTAGAAGAAGGGATCGGTTGGTAGGACATGTTTTGAGGCATCAAGGGATCGCAAATTTAGCATTGGAGGGCAGCGTGGAGGGTAAAAATCGTAGAGGGAGACCAAGAGATGAATACACTAAGCAGATTCAGAAGGATGTAGGTTGCAGTAGGTACTGGGAGATGAAGAAGCTTGCACAGGGTAGAGTAGCATGGACAGCTGCATCAAACCAGTCTCTGGACTGAAGACCACAACAACAACAACAGTGTCTGCACGGCGGAGATGGGCTCTCCATAAGCGACTTACTTCAGGGGCCTCCACTGGTAGAAATTTACAGGTAATCTTCCAGCACGAGAGGCAAAGTTACCCGCGGGGAGTGCAGATAGGCCTCGCCTGTGAGGCTTTGTGGAACGACGGCTAATCCCACGAGGAGGTCTCCAATAATCGCCACCGACACACTGAGGCTGAACCGGTGCTGGTGGTTCGCTGCCGCTATGCCACGAGGATTCTCTGCAGAGCACAGCTGGACGTCCGTGAAGGCTGACGTTATTGTCACTCGTAAAGATGGTTGGTTCAAATGGCTCTGAGCACTATGGGACTTAACATCTGAGGTCACCAGTCCCTTAGACTTGGAACTACTTAAACCTAACTACCCTAAGGACATCAGACACATCCATGCCCGAGGCAGGATTCGAACCTGCTTCCGGACTGAAGCGCCTAGAACCGCTAGGCCACAGCGCCGTAGCCGCGTACCAGCAACAAAATCTTCGCCATGGATCCTGCTCCGTAGGTGACAAGGCCTTTACACTTTTTAAGTGATCGGGCAGTGGCAGCTGTCGTGGAGAATGTTCCGCACGGTCGTCTGGCCTACCCCGTGCTCGCGATCCATCCTCCTGGCGCTGATGCTGGAGCCATCTTCTACAGTATTGAACACCTGTTCGTTCAAACTCTGTAAGTGCTCGCATTTCAGGGTGAGCCATTCCCGTAAATGTTTCATACTTTTTACGCCGCGGTTGCTGTTGGTGGGGAGGCTTTTCCCCAGTAGCGTCGTGTTGCCGCCCGCTCACTCTCATTTTACCAGTCATTTTGTAAAGATCAGATCGGCCTGTTCCTGTTTGGTACTGGAACATCATCTTTCAACGTTGGATTGCACGCCGAACGTCCACAGCAGAGCGATTCAGGAACAACATGGAAGCGCTTTCCCCCTGACGCCGATATGTCAATACGTAGCCCTCATGGGCAACATTACTGCTCTCTTGAGTGTGGAGCTACAACTGTACTACAGACAGAACATTTCTATTTGACAGATGCGTTCTCAACGGTGCTTTCAATCACTAAAACACACACTGTCAAAGAACTTTTTATCTTCACCTTCAAGTGGGTGTACTGCACTTACAACGCATTTCCGGCCATATGTCCATTTGACTTTTTTGCTCCTTGTTTTCTCAGGTAAGCTTTGCTGTAGTTTCTCCCCATTTAGCAAACTCACGCTGACACGTTTATATAAACGACTTAGGAGACTCTCTGAACAGATCTCTTAGAGTGGCTGCAGATGATGATCTCTTTTACCGTCCAGTAAAGTGATCAAGAGTTCGAAACCAAATGCAAAATGATTTACAGAATATACCTGCGTAATGTGAAAAGCGGCAATTGGCCGTAAACAGTAAAAGAGTCAGGCGCATTTTCTCTGGAGTTTCGGCAGGTAGTTGCAATTTCTTTTTGTATTGTGTAGATGGAGTCAGCCCAAACAATTACTGCTTGTCACGTCTTTTATGCGCGACCAGAGTCAACAGAAAACGTCGGTTTGTTTCCCATTACAGAGAAAATTGTTTTTAAACCGGAATTTTACGTGGCCGTTCGATAGAGCGCTTCCATATTGGTGTAGTGTGATATTCGTCTGATAGATATGTATAACAAGGACAGCAAACTATGAAGAATTAACAGCAATCCAACAGCGACTGAGTAGCGCTGCGTGCTTGCCCGTAGCACTCAGAGCGGGCCACGGCAGTGCTGTTGCTTGGAGAGTACTGGTTTTTCTTCAGGTTTTTCGGCCCCTCTTAACACATGTCGATAAAACAAATGTCGCACTAATTAATCTGGAACCGCTCTATGGAATTGGCAAGTAAAATTACGTTTTAGAAAAGATTTTATTTGTAACGGGAAAGAAACAAAAACTCTTCATCGACAGTGGACGTCGAATGAAGTACTGATGTGCACTATTTATTTGGACTTATTTTAGCTACACAATGCTAAAAATTAAACGGAAAATATCTGTTCAAAAACGACAGAAGATGCACCTGACGACTCTTAGGAGAGAAACCTTCTATACGCAGGGTGCCAAAAAAATACCGACAAGCCTTAAGGATAGGTCCCTTACACCAAAACAAGAAAAAAACTCTAGTAAATATCGGCCCTAAACTTCATACCTTTAGAGCTATGTGCACTTCTTCAGTACAGGAGTCGTCTCTCACAGTAGCAACGCCGAACAAATGCTCATAGCTCTTAACGTATGAAGTTTAGGGCCCATATTTACTAGAGTTTTTTTTTGCTTTTTTTGGTCCGTACTAGCTCCTCCCAAAAATGGAAAGCATTGTTGTTGCAGTGGAAGAGATCTGTTTATAGTATCGCAGATGGACATATGCCTGTTACTCTTAAGGTATGAATTTCAAAGCCCACGTTTACTAGACATGTTTTATTTGCTTTGGTGTAACTAATCTATCCATAATGCTTGTCGAATTTTTTTTCGGACACCCTTTATACTGGCGGGCATCCTACAGCTCCTGCCGCATTTCTCATCTGAGCTTCCTTAATAACCTATTTTGTTTGTCAAATTTCTATTGGTCGTACTACTTTCTGTCCCCTGAATCCATTTAAGCACCGTCTTTCTCTGCGCCAGGAATGATTTTATGTATGTTAAAATTTGTTTTCATTCCGATTTTTGTGGACTATAACAGGGAGTTTGATTTTCTTCCGTCTTTGTTAATTAAACTCTTTAGATATTTATATCTTTCACAACTACCGATGGTTACTTTGTCTGATTTTTCAAGATCTGCTGGCTGTGTTCCAGCGTTTCAGTATTCCGTCTACTTGATGTCCAACTTCACTCCCCATTTGCTGTATTCTTCTACTAATTTTCTCGCGATATACAAGATATCTTCATCGGTCGCAACAACCAACTGATCATCTGCGAATGAGAGAGTAACACACCGTGTTCTTCAAACTGAATCCGCATTCTGCTGCATTTGTTTTTCCTGTTCTGCAAGACGATTCGTAGGTATACATTTTGAACACTGTTGGAGATAAACAACAGCCTTGTTTCAATCCTTTATTTATCTTAATCTATTTAGAGACAACACATCCTACATTTATCCTACCATGGACATCCTTATATATGTTACATATACAGGGTGTTTCAAAAATGACCGGTATATTTGAAACGGCAATAAAAACTAAACGAGCAGCGATAGAAATACACCGTTTGTTGCAATATGCTTGGGACAACAGTACATTTTCAGGCAGACAAACTTTCGAAATTACAGTTGTTACAATTGTCAACAACAGATGGCGCTGCGGTCTGGGAAACTCTATAGTACGATATTTTCCACATATCCACCATGCGTAGCAATAATATGGCGTAGTCTCTGAATGAAATTACCCGAAACCTTTGACAACGTGTCTGGCGGAATGGCTTCACATGCAGATGAGATGTACTGCTTCAGCTGTTCAATTGTTTCTGGATTCTGGCGGTACACCTGGTCTTTCAAGTGTCCTCACAGAAAGAAGTCACAGGGGTTCATGTCTGGCGAATAGGGAGGCCAATCCACGCCGCCTCCTGTATGTTTCGGATAGCCCAAAGCAATCACACGATCATCGAAATATTCATTCAGGAAATTAAAGACGTCGGCCGTGCGATGTGGCCGGGCACCATCTTGCATAAACCACGAGGTGTTCGCAGTGTCGTCTAAGGCGGTTTGTACCGCCACAAATTCACGAAGAATGTCCAGATAGCGTGACGCAGTAATCGTTTCGGATCTGAAAAATGGGCCAATGATTCCTTTGGAAGAAATGGCGGCCCAGACCAGTACTTTTTGAGGATGCAGGGACGATGGGACTGCAACATGGGGCTTTTCGGTTCCGCATATGTGCCAGTTCTGTTTATTGACGAAGCCGTCCAGGTAAAAATAAGCTTCGTCAGTAAACCAAATGCTGCGCACATGCATATCGCCGTCATCAATCCTGTGCACTATATCGTTAGCGAATGTCTCTCGTGCAGCAATGGTAGCGGCGCTGAGGGGTTGCCGCGTTTGAATTTTGTATGGATAGAGGTGTAAACTCTGGCGCATGAGACGATACGTGGACGTTGGCGTCATTTGGACCGCAGCTGCAACACGGCGAACGGAAACCCGAGGCCGCTGTTGGATCACCTGCTGCACTAGCTGCGCGTTGCCCTCTGTGGTTGCCGTACGCGGACGCCCTACCTTTCCAGCACGTTCATCCGTCACGTTCCCAGTCCGTTGAAATTTTTCAAACAGATCCTTTATTGTATCGCTTTTCGGTCCTTTGGTTACATTAAACCTCCGTTGAAAACTTCGTCTTGTTGCAACAACACTGTGTTCTAGGCGGTGGAATTCCAACACCAGAAAAATCCTCTGTTCTAAGGAATAAACCATGTTGTCCACAGCACACTTGCACGTTGTGAACAGCACACGCTTACAGCAGAAAGACGACGTACAGAATGGCGCACCCACAGACTGCGTTGTCTTCTATATCTTTCACATCACTTGCAGCGCCATCTGTTGTTGAAAATTGTAACTACTGTAATTTCGAAAGTTTGTCCGCCTGAAAATGTACTGTTGTCCCAAGCATATTGCAACAAACGGTGTATTTCTATCGCTGCTCGTTTAGTTTTTATTGCCGTTTCAAAAATACCGGTCATTTTTGAAACATCCTGTACTTCTTATATAATGCTATATACCTCCAGTGCTGTCTATATGAATATTAAAAAAGTTTCCTTAAGTTTTGCTTACACGAAATCACAGAAATCTAAAGGTTGTCAATTCAACTAAGTACCCAGGGCTTTGAAATACAAGCACGTTAAATTGGAACTGTTACTTCAAAAATGTTGTGGGCAAGGCGAACCCAATACCGTCTTTTAGTGGCAGAACATTTGGATTGGTTGGTTCATTTGGGAAGACCGGACCAAAGAATGAGGTCATAGGTCCCATTAGTAAAGATAGGGAAGGAAGTCGGCTGTGTGCTTTCAAGTGAACCATCCCGGCATTTGCCTGAAATGATTTAACGAAATCGCGGAAAACTTAAATCAGGATGGCCGGACCCGGGATTCAACCGTCGTCCTCCCGAATGCGCCACATCGCTCGGTGAACATTTAGAATATGGAAAAAATCTGCTAAAGAGACTGGCCACATTACACCCATCCGCCCTCTTCTAGAGTAGTGGTGTGCGGTAAGGGATGCTGACCAGATACGGTTGACGGAGGACATCAAAACGTACAAAGAGCAACGACTAATTCCGTATTATCACGAAACGGGGGAGAGAGTGTCAAGGACACGATAAGCGAATTGTGGTGGCGCTCATCAAAAAGAAAGGCATTTTTCATTTCGGCAAAATCTTTTCACGATATTTCAATCACCAACTTTTCTTCCGAACGCCACAATATTTTGTTGGCTCCTACCTACACAGAGGAAAGACCATCGTATATACACTACTGGCCATTAAAATTGCTACACCACGAAGATGACGTGCTACAGACGCGAAATTTAACCGACAGGAAGAAGATGCTGTGATATGCAAATGATTAGCTTTTCAGGGCATTCACACAAGGTTGGCGCCGGTGGCGACGCATACAACGTGCTGACATGAGGAAAGTTTCCAACCGATTTCTCATACACAAACACCAGTTGACCGGCGTTGCCTGGGAAAACGTTGTTGTGATGCCTCGTGTAAGGAGGAGAAATGCGTACCACCACATTTCCGACTTTGATAAAGGTCGGATTATAGCCTATCGCGATTGCGGTTTATCGTAACGCGACATTGCTGCTGGCGTTGGTCGAGATCCAATGACTGTTAGCAGAATATGGAATCGGTGGGTTCAGGAGGGTAATACGAAACGCCGTGCTGGATCCCAACGGCCTCGTATCATTACCAGTCGAGATGACAGGCATCTTATCCGCATGGCTGTAACGGATCGTGCAGCCACGTCTCGATAGCTGAGTCAACAGATCAGGACGTTTCCAAAACAACCACCACCTGCACGAACATTTTGACGACGTTTGCAGCAGCACGGTTCAAATGGCTCTGAGCACTATGGGACTTAACTGCTGTGGTCATCAGTCCCCTAGAACTTAGAACTACTTAAACCTAACTAACCTAAGGACATCACACACATCCATGCCCGGGGCAGGATTCGAACCTGCAACCGTAGCAACCTGCAACCGTGCAACTGTAGCGCCTAGAACCGCTCGGCCACTCAGGCCGGCCAGCAGCATGGACTATCAGCTCGGAGATCATGGCTGCGGTTACCGTTGACGCTGCATCACAGACAGGAGCGCCTGCGATGGTGTACTCAACGACGAACCTGGGTGAACGAATGGAAAAACGTCATTTTTTCGGATGAATTGAGGTTCTGTTTACAGCATCATGATGGTCGCATCCGTGTTTGGCGACATCGCGGTGAACGCACATTGGAAGCGTGTATTCGTCATCGCCATACTGGCGTATCACCCGGCGTGATGGGGTGGGGTGCCATTGGTTGCACGTCTCGGTCACCTCTTGTTCGCATTGACGGCACTTTGAACGGTGGACGTTACATTTCAGAGGTCTTACTGTAACGCCGGAAATGCATATCCTTCTATTTCCATCTATTGCACTGCAAATTTTTTTCCTTATTTTGTTACCTGAAAATATAACATTTCTGTGTCTTTGGATATTGTAATTGTTTTACTATTTGTATATATATGCATTTATGTGGATGTATAATTGGTTTGTTTTGTAAATATTATTTGTATTTTTACGCTGGGTCTGGCCAAGGTAAAACTATGCTATCGAATGAATACATCGATAGGTCCTGTGGAGAACCAAAGTGTGTAGGATCTTTGGTAGTGTGAACTCTGCCGCACGGAGCGCGAGCAGAGAGAGTCTGGCTGGAGTAGCGAGTGGAGCAGGTGTGTTGTGTGAAGCTCCCGCGAGTTGCCGCGCTTTCGGGGTTTGGCAGCATGTAATTGCGCTCGACTTGCGATGATAGTTTTTTCACACGGTGTCGCCGACGGGAAGCATTAGCTGGCGCACATCAAGAGCCCGTTTCGCCTGGTGACCGTGTCGAGAAGGCGCGCCAACATCCAGCTTCTGCAACAGCGACGGCCGACAATGAGTGACCGTCGCCACCTCCTCGATCGACGGCTTCAAACCTTCAATCAACCAACAAGGAAGACTGGAAGCACGTAAAGTTTTAGAACTGTATGGCAGATCTCAGCTTTTCAAACTGTTCCATTTTCATAACTAAATTACAGCAACGTAGCATGAACCTTTGTTGCTCATTGTCCCAATTGCATTACCAAGCAGGGTCCCTTCCTTTTCCGAAATGAACCCGAGTGTCGTTGAAATTCAAACGCCAGCATCATTCGATTTCACTGCTTTAATTTCAAAGTTCAGTTAAGGTATTCATACCTGGCTACAATATTTAGATTACACAAGCACAAATTAAGAGTGCGAGTTTTGTTACCGTATTTTAGCTTACCTGTGACTGCAGCTCAGCTTGGTACGTACTAAATTTTACTATTGTTAATTGTTCAGAATCATTTAATTCAAGTTCAAAGTTAAATGTCTTATTTCTAAATTGCGTAGATTCAAGTAGCTTTTGAAATGATTGTTGGGATAGTCCAGGACTAACCGTATATTACTAAATTTCGATGTGCTTCAGAAAGAAAGCTCACTATTAACTTCAGTCACTAAATTAACTTTAGATTTTCAGGTTTTATTAATTCTTTTGCTAAATTAAGTCAGAGTGTACCGAAATTTATTACTTCTGACAAACTTTCAGTTTTCACACTACACGTGTCAACCTTCAGTTGCCACGCTTCTAGTGCTAATTATATGTGTAATAACATTTCTTTCTCAGTTACTATAGTAATTGTCCTTAGGACTGGCGACCGTAATTTCCCCCAAATCTCAAATATCTAATTACCGCTAGTTAATTGTTAACGTAACGGCCGCAAATTTACTTTCTTTATTAACTTTACCCCTTTTCAAAATTAATTTCCACCAGTTTCATTTGCATTTTTCCTTTCATTAAGATGTAACCCTTTCCTCCCTCTTTACCGACAGATTAACTTCGGTGACGATTGCTTTCCCCAAATTTCCATTAGGTACACGCGGTTTAATTTTTCACTGTCATTAAGGTCGATAAGAGAGGGGGAGGTGTCTCTACCCTTCAGTCGATCCCCGCGAAACCCTACGTTTCAGCACGATAATGCACGACCGCATGTTGAAGGTCCTATACGGGCCTTTCTGGATACAGAAAATGTTCGACTGCTGCCCTGGCCAGCACATTCTCCAGATCAGATCTCTCCCCAATTAAAAACGTCTGGTCAATGGTGGCCGAGCAACTGGCTCGTCACAATACGCCAGTCACTACTCTTGATGAACTGTGGTATCGTGTTGAAGCTGCATGGGCAGCTGTACCTGTACACGCCATCCAAGCTCTGTTTGACTCAATGCCCAGGCGTATGAAGGCCGTTATTACGGCCAGAGGTGGTTGTTCTGGGTACAGATTTCTCAGGATCTATGCACCCAAATTGCGTGAAAATGTAATCACATGCCAGTTCTAGTATAATATATTTGTCCAATGAGTACACGTTTATCATCTGCATTTCTTCTTGGTGTAGCAATTTTAATGGCTAGGGAGGGAGGGAGAGAGGGAGGGAGGGAGGGAGGGAGGTAGAGAGGGAGGGAGGTAGAGAGAGAGAGAGAGAGAGAGAGAGAGAGAGAGAGAGATAAGGAGAATAAGAGAGAGGGAAGGAAGGGAAGGAGAACGGAAGGCTAAGAGAAAGAGGTGAGATGTCACACGGAAAGACTGGAGTATTCAGTTCTTCAATGTTGTATTCCATAGTGCTACGGTAGAGAAATTGTATGGAAGTGGTTCTGTTAACCCCCTTCCAAACACCTGGGTGTGAATTGCAGTGTAATACTGTAGACGTAGAAATGGGACTTACTCTTTATCAGGGAAGGTACAGTAGTTTGCAGAGTATAAAGTTAGATGTAGGTGTAGTGGCGCCTTGCCTCGTTGCAGGACGCAACGCTTCCCCCGAGTGGAGAAGGAACGCCACCAGGAAGCGGTCCGCGTGCCAGGTGCCCACGTGCGGCGCCACAGGGTATTAGTAGTGTAGGCGGCTGGGGAGGCGGCGGTTCAGAGAACAGGACAGGACACGACAGGGCGCAGCTGCAGCCAGCCAGAGCTGACCCTCCACAAAGACGGCCACTGTGGCGCCGGCAGCCGCCCACCTGTCCAGTCCATTCCGGCGCTGTCAGCCGTCAGCAACACGACAGCGACAGCGGCGCGCTGCGTGCTGCTGGACCGCCTGAAAGGCCGGTTCCCGGTTCCTCGTCACTTTTCCCACACCGCTTAACCCGATTAACCGACTCGGACGAGGGGCAGTCATGAAATAAGGTTAATCCTATCACAACTTGCTTAGCAGCGGTATGTAATTGGTGGAACACTTGTTACTTTGTTTTTTTTTTGTTTTTTTTTAACCGACGTTCGGCTTACTATCGACAGTATGTAGATATTGACACTTTCCATTACTTTTTAACCATGAAGTAATTATTATTGCGCGTATTGGAAGTTATAATGACTTTGCATTTAATCAGCCATTTATTTCTATATTTCTTACTTCCACGCTTACTAAGAAAAAAGAATATTG
The DNA here is from genome assembly GCF_023898315.1 of Schistocerca nitens. NCBI lineage: Eukaryota > Metazoa > Arthropoda > Insecta > Orthoptera > Acrididae > Schistocerca > Schistocerca nitens. Next base: position 10,267,552 of record NC_064619.1, on the reverse strand, counting down.
GCTTTTGCGTTTTTCTCTATACGGTCATATACATACACAATTTGTGATTTTGAATACTTAATTTTGTATAATTTCTTAGCATTTTTTAATTGATTTAAGTTGGTGACATGCAACATTTTTCCGTAAGTATATGGCGAGATAAAACTGGTTATAAATGAAGGTACAGAGTTAAAGAGTATGAGCTACTGTGTTAGGTCATTTAAAACAAAATAGGGACTAAAACAGAGAGCGACAGAACCGTAACGTAAATCCATTTCTACTTATACCCAATCATTCAGCTGCCGATACCGCTGCATTTTATGCGACCCTCATAGCCTTCAGATACCACGCACAAGATTTTGATATTCTCTCGCTCACTCGATATCTGAAAAATATAGGTCTAGAATACTAATCTGGAAATTCCGATGAAGTGCTTATAAATCGGTTTGCGTATCTCAAATTCTACTATTAGTTGCGTATGTTGATATTTTTATACCTACCATGCATTCTACAAGCAATATGTTTTTATTTTTTGGGTTTCATCCCTTGAAAGGTGGCTACACTCAGCCACAGCGCCATAGATCGCGCCAGAGAGTTTTATTCAGCCGCCTCCACTGGCAGTGATTATTGAGGAGTAGCGGTGGGCAGTGCTTGCTGAGATGTCGTAGTGAAGAGTTCTTGTCAAGAAGTCGTAGTGGACAGTGCTTGTCGAGATGTTGTAGTAGGGAGTGCTTGTTCCATGTTTTATGCGGTTGTTTGATGGGCTAGACAGCAGATGTTGTTCGAATGGAGATTAGAGTGCTTTTCATCAATATATATGAAGGTAACAAAACTCGCCTTTTTTTCATTATTTCAGTGTCTTGAATAATGCGTCATTACAGGTTCAGTCAACAAAGCATCTGCCTTGTGTTCTTGTTTTAGAGTGTAATTCTGGTTTTCTTGCGCAATTATAGTATTTCTGTTTTTTAATTACTTCAGTATAAATGATATTTAAAATTTCTTGTCTTATTGAAGAAGAGACGTGCCAGATGTGTACGTTGAGTCATACTTCCACACACAGAACAGTTATACTTGTGCTTTGGTTTCGTAGGTTTTATAGTTGCTGGGGACTTAATTAATTAATTGTGTTAACGGAAATTTCATTTCATTCTTTGTTGTTGTTCTATGCAGTCAGATTGCGTACAAATACTAGTCAGGGCCAACCGTTTACGAGATTGCGTAACCGGACAGTCAGCTACAAAATTTAAAATTATTTTCATTTATTCAATTAAGCCCCCATGCACCCTTTCAGAATGAAAAACCATATTATATCGCATTATTTAGTGAGTAACGCGATGTAAAATAGTGATTTTCAGTCTGAAATGGAGAAAAACAATATACACATAAATCGTTTCGTTGTTTGCAGGTGAAAAGCTGTAGAATGCGTAGTAGATACAAAACTACGAACATACACAACTGATATCCTAGCATGTTCTATGTAAACACCCCTACTCCTAAATTTTCCATCATAGCGGAATTGTACAACGCAGAATGTCTGAGCTCTTTGATATGTCGTTTTAACTATATATGTACGCTTTTAAAAGTACTGAATATAAGAGGAAGTCCCTTTTCTTTTTAACACGTTCCGTGTCCCCGCGGTAGCTCGGGGAACCCCACACATAGCATATTTTGACTGTCGACGCCGTCTGGCCTACATTTTGTTTAATGTGTGGATCGGATTTGCCTCAGTCCGTAGCCGGGCACTCTGCAGTTAACGTCGGTTTCCATTTGGCTGTTGGTTTATCTTTCTACCGTTCTTTGGTGAAACTTTTGCAGGTATGTGCATTTGTTTTTAATTTATCGCTCTTTATCTACAAAATAATTATTTTCAGTGGAATTACACATAAAATTTAGCTTCAACAGGAAATAATTTCCTCTTACGACCACGCCTGATGTGAGACGTTTCTGTAAGCCGGCCCCTGTGGCCGAGCGGTTCTAGGTGCTTCAGTCCGGAACGGCGCTGGTGCTACGGTCGCAGGTTCGAATCCTGCCTCGGGCATGGATATGTGTGATGTCCTTAGGTTAGTGAGGTTTAAGTAGTTCTAAGTCTAGGGGACTTTTGACCTCGGATGTTAAGTCCCATTGTGCTTAGAGTCATTTGAACCACTTTTTTGAACATTTATGTAAAAACAAAATTTGTGTGTAATTAAACTGATACCAACGCCTAAGTCGCAACTGACGTTCATTGCATAGCGCACACGCACGGATTGAGGCAAATCCGACCGGCACGATAAACAAGGCATACTGCGAAATAGACGGTGCCGATGGTGAGGAAACGCTCTGCGTGGCGTAGGGCGCCGCTCGTTCCCCAATCTACCACGTCTGGCGTGACGACGGCACCGAATGTGTTAAAATACCCAATGTAAGAGGAAGTTTCGTCAAAAATATTCACTTAATGAGCTTCCCCATGTTAAAGTGTTGTTAGTAACAACGATCTTCAATGTAGACATGTTCATATTTTCTAATTCTGTTCGTATTAGTCGTCCATGGCTGATACGCATCTAAATGACGGTACATTAAATGTATTCACAGTTGTGACTATGGACGAACATCAGCTGTAGAATGTAATGATGAAAATGATAATTTGTTCCGGACCGGAACTCTAACCCGGATTTTCTCGCTTATCGCGAGCGATCGCCTTCAAAAATGGTTCAAATGGCTCTGAGCACTATGGGACTCAACTGCTGTGGTCATCACTCCCCTAGAACTTTGAACTACTTAAACCTAACTAACCTAAGGACATCACACACATCCAAGCCCGAGGCAGGATTCGAACCTGCGACCGTAGCAGCAGCGCGGCTCCGGACTGGAGCGCCTAGAACCGCACGGCCACCGCGGCCGGCAGCGATCGCCTTCCCATTTGGCTATCCGAGCATGGTTCACGTCCAGACCCCAAACTTCCATACGTCGTCAACCAAGTGTTTACAACCTGTATGTTGCATGCATCCATGCATGAATGTGCAAGGGAATTCGCATCGCCGCGCGGGATTAGCCGAGCGGTCTATGGGCGCTGCAGTCATGGACTGTGCGGCTGGTCCCGGAGGAGGTTCGAGTCCTCCCTGGGACATGGGTGTGTGTGTTTGTCTTTAGGATAATTTGGGTTAAGTAGTGTGTAAGCTTAGGGACTGATGACCTCAGCAGTTAAGTCCCATAAGATTTCACACACATTTCAACATTTTAACATTTTGGAATTCACATCGTAATTCGGAGTGACATAGACAACGACGACTGAACAGAATCGTTCAACATGACAAGAGTGCAACCCTTCCCGAAATTGCTGCAGATTTCAACGCTGGGTCGTCAACAAACGTCAGCGTGAGAACATCATCGATATGAGCTTTCGGAGTCGAAGGCCCATTCGTGACTGCTCGATACAACGCTATACTCCTCGCCTGGGCCCGTCAACACCGACATCGGACTGTTGATGACTGGAAACATGTTGCCCACTCGTTTAAAATTTTATCGAGCGGATGGCCTTGTATGAGTATGGAGACAACCTCATGAATCCATAGACACTGCATGTCAGCAGGGGACTGTTCAAGCTGGTGGAGTCCCTGTAATGGGGTGGCGCGTTTGCAGTTGGAATAATATGAGACCCCTGATATGTGTATATACGACTCTGACAGGTGACACGTACGTAAGCATCCTGTCTGATCACCTGCATCCATTCATGTCCATTGTGCAATCCGACGGACTTGGGCAAATCCAGCAGGACAATGCAACACCCCACACGTCCATAACTGCTGCAGAATAATCGAGTAACACTCTTCTGAGTTTAAACACTTCCACTGGCCACCAAACTCCCCGGACATCAACATTATTGAGCAAATCTAGGATGCCTTACAACGTGCTTTTCAGAAGAGATCTTCACACCCTTGTATTCCTACGGGTTTATGGACAGCCCTGTAAGATTCATGGTGCTCCAGCTCTACTTCAGAAATTAGTCGAGTCCATGCCACGTCGTGTTGCGGCACTTCTCCGTGCTCTCTGGGATCCTACACGATATTATGCGGCTGTACCAGTTTCTTGGCTCTTCAGTGCATAAATATTGCAAGGTATACTCACATTATCTTGAATAAGAGATTCCACACGCAACCATTCTAGGAACATATTTACGTATGTTGTAGTCTCCTTAGTATATTGAACTATCCACAGTGCAGAGCTTATTCTGTGAATTTATTTTAACTCGAAGTTTTATGTTAACTCTGCAGCGTTGTAACTGTTGTGGGCTGCTGCATTAACAAATAAGAGTCGCTGCTTTGCTGGTAGGTCAGCTCCTGGCGTTGACGGCGTCTAAATATGTGACGCCCAGCAGACACCGCTTCGCAAGAGCAGTGACGGGGTCAGTGGGCAGGGGGCAGGAGGCAGAGGCAGAGGCACAGCAAGCAGTGCGTAGCGCCCCGCTGTCACGCCGCGCGGCTCGCGACGTCTTGGAGCCGCCGCCGGTCCTAAACATAGCCGGCCGGCTCTGTGTGCGGACATCTGCCGCCGGAAGCGCAGCTGCCCCGCAGTTTGCGGACACGGCAGCCGCACCCTCTCCTTCCAGCTGCGGCTCTTAGCAGGAAATGGCCGTGACAGGACAGGGAGGCATTTCGGCGATATATGACCCTAGAGCAGTGGTTCCCAATCTGGAGGTAGCTACCATCTAAACGGTAAAATAAAATTTTCTGAGGGGTAAAGCCGGCCGCGGTGGTCTCGCGGTTAAGGCGCTCAGTCCGGAACCGCGCGACTGCTACGGTCGCAGGTTCGAATCCTGCCTCGGGCATGGATGTGTGTGATGTCCTTAGGTTAGTTAGGTTTACGTAGTTCTGAGTTCTAGGGGACTGATGACCACAGAAGTTAAGTCCCATAGTGCTCAGAACCATTTGAACCATTTTTTTTTTTGGAGGGGTAAAAACAAAGACGTTTCATTTCGTTTCGATCACGAAACTAAATTTTTCTAAAAAAATCATTACTGTTGGAACACGTGAGGCAATACTGACCATACGACTTATCTTACAAGCTAGGTTAAGGAAGGGCAAACCAAGGTTTCTAGCATTTGTAGACTTAGAGAAAGCTTTTGACAATGTTGACTGGAACACTCTCAGATTCTGAAGGTGGCAGGGGTAAATAAAATACAGGGAGTGAAAGGCTATTTACAATTTGTACAGAAACCAGATGGTAGTCATACGAGTCGAGGGGTATGAAAGGGAAGAAGTGGTTGGGAAGGGAGTGAGACAGGGTTGTAGCCTCTCCCCAATGTTATTCAATCTGTATATTGAGCAAGCAATAAAGGAAACAAAAGAAAAATTCGAGTAGGTATGAAAATCCATGTACAAGAAATAAAAACTTTGAGATTCGCCGATGACATTGTAATTCTGTCAGAGACAGCAAAGGACTTGGAAAAGCAGTTGAATGGAATGGACAGTGTCTTGAAAGGAGGGTATAAGATGAACATCAACAAAAGCAAAACGAGGATAATGGAATGTAGTTTAATTAAGTCGGGTGATCTGAGGGAATTAGATTAGGAAATGAGACACTTAAAGTAGTAAAGGTGTTTTGCTATTTGGGGAGCTAAATAACTGATGATGGTCGATGTAGAGAGGATATAAAATGTAGACTGGCAATGACAAGGAAAGCGTTTTGATGAAGAGAAATTTGTTAACACCGAGGACTGATTTAAGTGTCAGGAAGTCGTTTCTGAAAGTATTTGTATGGAGTGTAGCCATGTATGCAAGTGAAACATGGACGATAAATAGTTTGGACAAGAAGAGAATAGAAGCATTCGAAATGTGGTGCTACAGAAGAATGCTGATGATTAGATGGGTAGATCTCATAATTAATGAGGAGGTATTGAATAGAATTGGGGAGAAGAGCAAGGTTCTGGCACAACTTGACTAGAAGAAGGGATCGGTTGGTAGGACATGTTTTGAGGCATCAAGGGATCACCAATTTAGTACTGGAGGGCAGCGTGGAGGGTAAAAATCGTAGAGGGAGACCAAGAGATGAATACACTAAGCAGATTCAGAAGGATGTAGGCTGCAGTAGGTACTGGGAGATGAAGAAGTTTGCACAGAATAGACTAGCGTGGAGAGCTGCATCAAACCAGTCTCAGGACTGAAGACCACAACAACAACAACAATCACTGTTATCATTATTTGATAAGAATGCAGTACTGACTAGATAAGAAACTAATAATTAGATTATTTTTTTTAAAAAACTAGCATTACCTTGTGATACATTGTGGAGGACGTTATATCGTGTGAAACCAATGTGTGAACAACATCTTCCCCACATAGTTCATCCAGTAGATACGTTCTCTCTACTTTATACCATGGATCTATGGCAGTTAACTTGACACATATATCTCACATACCTTGAGGCGATAAAAGTTATGGTGTACGTCCTAATATTGTGTCGGACCTCCAGTTGCCCTGTGTCTCACAGCAACACGGCACGGCATGGACTCAACAAATCCTTGGAAGTCCCGTGCAGAAATATTGCGCCATGCTGCCTCTACAGTCGAACATAATTGCGAAAGTGTAGCCAGTTGTAATGGTACTTGAATTACGTAACCATTACGGCACCTCACGTCAACCTCTCGATACCAGCAATATTCTACAGTGTTCCTGTAAAATAGTTAACATATTTCTGTGACAACATTCAGATTTGATTTCATTAATATAGAGGTACTTCGATACATCGATATGTAGATATTGCAATGATATTATTCTTACGTGTATTCTTTCTTTTGTCACTATGATCATTGACGTACTTGTAACTCTGATTTTTGGGCGCGTAAGATGTTATTGGAGAGTCAAGCTTTGGTCGTCATGTTAAAAAGACGCAAACTGTAGTCAGTTTATGAAATGTGAACTTTAACTGTGAGGAAGATATTTTCAAGTATGTTTTATATTGTGAAGTGATGTTTTGGAACGAGTTACGTGATATTGGAACAAAAGTAATAAAAAAGAAGTGTAACTTAAATTCGGAGTGCTGATTACTTTTTTACATCACCATTGTCCTAACCTGCAAAAGTTTAATCTTCAAGAATGGTTTATGAAACACATCTTTAAAACTTTGGAATATCGCAGAATAACACCTAGGCCTCTTTGCATCCGAGCTTGGAATCATCACTAGCTAGATTTTCGACGATTGGGCCACGAGTTCACAACGAGACCAGCGTGGGAAACACGAAAAGATGAGTGCCTAGTTTATCCATTATTTCAAGAAATGACTTTATTAACTGTGCTCTAATGACACCTGCCACATAATATAACTTTGTTGTTGCCCGAAAATGCAATATTTAGCAGTGTGAGCGACACTACAATCATAATTAATTTTTGACCTTTGTTGTGGTAGGGTTGTTAGACAGTACACGATTTTGCGTACGAACTGACGTCTCTGTTATATCCCATGAAGTCAGGCAATCTGGATGGCAGAATCATTCACTCGAATTATCCAGAATGTTCTTCAAACCAAGATCAAACAACTGTGACACGGCGAGATGGCGCATTGACATCAACAAAACTCCCATCCTCGTTTGGGAACAGGAATCCACGAATGAGTACAAACGGTCTTCAAGCAGCCGAAAATAACAGTTTCCAGTCAACGATCGGCGTAAACACAGCCCACAACATTATGGATCCACCAACAGCTTGTAGACAACTTGGGGTCAATGGCTTCGTGGGGTCTGAGCCACAGTCGAACCATACCGTCAGCTCTTACCAACTGAAATTGGGACTCACCTCACAAGGCCACGAGTTTCCAGTCGTCTAAGGTCCAACCGATTAGGTAATGGGCCCAAGAGAGACACTGTAGCCGATGTCCTGCTGTTAGCAAAGGCACTCGAGTCGGTCGTCTGCTGCCACAGCACATTAACGCCAGATTTCGCCGCGCTGTCCAAACGGATACGTTCGCCATACGCCCCACATTGATTTCTGCAGTTATTTCACGCAGTGTTACTTGTTTGTTGCCGAGCGGCTCTAGGCGCTACAGTCTGGAACCGCGCGACCGCTACGGTCGCAGGTTCGAATCCTGCCTCTGGCATGGGTGTGTGTGAGATGTCCTTAGCTTAGTTAGGTTTAAGTAGTTTTAAGTTCTAGGGGACTGATGACCTCAGAAGTTAAGTCCCATAGTGCTCAGAACCATTTGAACTTGTTTGTCGGGTTGCGGGGAAGGAGGGGGGGGGGGAGGCTTGATTTGGGGTAGAAGATCAAACAGCGAGGTCATCGATCTCATCGGATTAGGGAAGGAAGTCGGCCGTGCCCTTTCAGAGGAATCGTCCCGTCATTTTCCTGAAGTGATTTGGGGAAATCACGGAAAACCTAAACCACGTTGCGAGCCCAGTGTGCTAACGCTTGTTTGTTAACAGTGACAACTCTAAACAGACGTCGCTGCTCTCGGTCGTTAACTGAAGATCGTCGGCCACTGCCGTCTCTCTGGTGAGAGATAAACCATGAAATTTGGTATTCTCGGTATACTGTTCACACTGTGGATTTTGCAATATTGAATTCCCTATCGATTTCCGAAATGGAATGTCCCATGCGTCTAGCTCCAACTACCATTCCGCGTTCAAAGTCCATTAGTTCCCGTCGTGTGGCCATAATCAAGTAAGAAACTTTTTCACACGAACCACTTTAGTACAAATGACAGGTACACTTCTTTCCATTTATTGTAATTTCATAACCCTGCTGCACATGGGCAGCGGAGGGCTGGGAGCGGCACAATCCACCGCTCTTCAGCCCTGTGGCCTTACAAAAAATAAAAATGAAAAGTTTTCCGTAAAAAGGGGCAGAAAAAGGGGGATATAAAACCACACTAAACGGAGACAATGGAAGTTAAAATACACACTAACACGGATACGTTCCTTGGAGGACAGTTAAAAAAGTCGACATAAAGTTAAAATAACAGACTTGGTGCTTTTGTGGCACTTAAAATTTTTTGGCACTTGAAATACAGTGGGTACATACACACTCAGCTACGCCGATGCACTGCCCTTTTATATCTTCTGAACGGAAAGCTACAACCATCTGTGTATGTGCATACCGCTATCCCGCGACTATTGTCACCTCAGTGATGCTAAAATATCCCATGAAAATGGTCTCCCCAAGTTGCAGATGGTTCCCGCAACAGACTAGAAATACGTTAATTGTTCATTTCCGAACAATAAAGGAATTGACTGGATAACACAGTTGTAACTGTAATTGTTATGGCCACTACACTGCTGTAGGCTCTACACAGTGTTATTATTACTAGTGGCGGATGTCGGACGCAAAACAGTGGCAGCTTGAAGTTTTCAAATCTGTCTCAGTTCCGAAGTAAGGAGTCCAGCTATCAAGTAAATTACAAACAATAACTGTAGGGCACATATCTTAACTTGGCGTCCGCCTCCATAGGTGAGTGGTCAGCGCGACGGACTGTCGTGCCGACGGGTCCGGGTTCGATTCCCGCCTGTATCGTAGATTTTGTCCGCTCACGGACTGGGTGTCGTGTGGTCTCTATCATCATCATATTCCCAACGACATGCAAGTCGCCGAAGTTGCGTCAAATCGAAAGGCGACGGGTCTACCCGACGGGAGGCCCTAGCCACACGACATTTCCATCTTAAATTGGCTGATTTTAAATGGGTGTGCGGGGTATGGGTGAAGCAAGTGCCACCAGAAAGAGCAGTGTTGCATACCAACCTTGTTTTGTAACAAGTGTCTACCCCAATGTGAATATCTGCTTTCTTTACTGAGGAGGAGCCGTAAGTGGCAGTACACTGACAACTGCTTCATCATTTCTGTAAAGGAAGCGTGTTAGACATAAGCAGTATCAATTGTCTTACTGAGTCATTAGTTCGCGATTTAATAAACCACCAACAAAAGCTAAAAGTCTTTTATTTTTCTTTATTTAGAAATTAAAAATGTTCAAATAAACTTGTTTTTCATTCTATAGTTTCGTTATCCGCTAACGTCGATGATGGTAGAGGAGAGCGTTATTAGCTTGTTTCTAATTACACTCAGGGGTAACGGTCTCAGTAAGTTTGGGAACCAATGCCCGATAGCATGCTACTTGACTTCACACTGTTTTTCACCATTATTAGAGTGGTGCGCATTGCGCAGTGAGCAAGTAAGAATTTGGGTCCCGAAGCTTTCTGCGCTGAGAGAAAGACAGAGAATCATTTGCGACGTGGATAATAGTGCTCCGCCCCCCCTCCCCCTCTCACTCTCTCTCTCTCTCTCTGAGACAGACACACACACACACACACACACACACACACACACACACAGACACTGCCCCACACTACGATCTCAAGCTGCTCTGGGCCACAGTTTTTGCCTTTGACTGTCCCTGTGCCTATTTGCATACCCGGAAAAGGGTCGCTGTCGGTTCTCAATGCAGTACATATCGCGTTTGCTTCAAGCGACCCACACAGAACAATGCAATGGCTAAATAAATTCATCGTACGTAAACTAAAACATAGACAACGCTAAATGTTCTACGCACACGGCGAATCGCAGACTACAACCAGATACTATAGATTGATGGTGTCGTAATGTGGAGCATCATGTGCTGCCCTGCCACTTCTCACTTAGGCCGGTATTACACCATCATATTGCTTTGGCAAAGCAATATGATCAAATGCTCGTCAAATTTCTTTGACAAAGATTTTTGACGTGGCGATAAAGACGGGTAGTACACTGTCGTCATATTTTTCGTCAACTTTCAAGATGGTGGATGACAACTTGTTATTAGGCGCTGCAGTTGTTAGTACCACAATTGCATTGTGCTTGTATCTGGAGGAAAAGCGACGGAATAAAAGGAAACTTGTTGCGTATTACGAGATAATACAAGCACTCAGAGCAAAATTTGTTATGATAGCTGCAAGTAGAGAACGTCAAGTGGTTCAAAATGGCTCTGAGCACTATGAGACTTAACTAATGTGATCATCAGCCCCCTAGAACTTAGAACTACTTAAACTTAACTAACCTAAGGACAGCACACACATCCATGCCCGAGGCAGGATTCGAACCTGCGACCGTAGCAGTCGCGCGGTTCCGGACTGCGCGCCTAGAACCGCTAGACCACCGCGGCCGGCGACGTCAAGTGGTTCAAGTGCCTCTAAGCACTATGGGACTCAACATCTGTCATCAGTCCCCTAGAACTTAGATCTACTTAAACCTAATTAACCTAAGGACATCACACACATCCATGCCCGAGGCAGGATTCGAACCTGCCACCGTAGCAGCAGCGCAGATCCGGACTGAAGCGCCTAGAATCGCTCGGCCCCAGCGGCCGGCCCTTATGAGACGTCTGACGCCTTTACAGGGCACACTGCATGCAGAGATGGACATTATCAGTTTGTAATGGTCAACGGATACACTTTCAAATTATAAGTAATTTCCGTAAGGATTGTTGCACAGCTTCTGAAGAGATATTTTAAGAATGTATTGATTCACTACCAAAATTCTGCTCCAAGAAAACATTACTTATTGTCGAGACTAATCCCGCTCAAAAAAATTTTCAAATGTGTGTGAAATCTTATGGAACTTAACTGCTAAGGTCATCAGTCCCTAAGCTTACACACTACTTAACCTAAATTATCCTAAGGACAAACATACACACCCATGCCCGAGGGAGGACTCGAACCTCCACCGGGACCAGCGGCACAGTATTCGTTTTCAGAAAGCTAGTTTGTTTTATACACGATTCCAACACACCACGTAATTCCGCACTCTATTTTTTAATGCAGTCTCCGTTCAGTACGACTGCCTGACGCCTCCTTACTGTGAGGTTCTGTTCGCTCGCATGCTACCACTCTACTGGTCGACTGCATCAGTATCGTCCCAATCACCCACATACTGCTTCCCATGGAGGGCATCCTTCATCGGACCTAACAAATGGAAGTCGGAACGTGCGAGATCCGGACTGTAGGGTGAATGAAGAAGAATTGTCCAGTGGCGGTTTGTGAGCTCCTCTCTGGTGCACAAACTAGTGTGAGGGCTTGCGTTGTCATGGAGGTATTTGTTATCCGTGATCTCCTTGAATGGGAATGTCCACACGTTCCAACACTGCAGGAGCCACAGCTGTGTGCGACCGACGGGCAAGCGGGAGATCGGACATTGTTGGCATGTTGACAGATGCCTCGCCCAACGTCTCACCGTGCTTTTGTTCACTGCAAGATCTCCGTAGGCATTCTGCAAGGGTCTATGAATATCTGCGATGCTCTGGCTTACCGGCGAAAGAAACTCAGTGGTAACTCTCTACTTGGAATACATCTCAGTTGCAGACTATACTGCTTATGGGAATTTGATGAATCTGTAGGGGCCTAAGAGGGAATGTTCCACAATGTCCCACAACAATTCAGTATTTTTTCAAACGAAACTGGAGGAGAGAAAAAAATATGTTGCATCAGTTATCGAACTTCCCTCGTATTATCACTTGCTACTAAATTTCTCCCAGCGAAATACGAATTTCGGGCTACTAACCATATGCGAAATGCGTACATCTACAGCTACATTTACACTCTGCAAGCCACCCAACGGTGTGTGGCGGAGGGGACTTTACGTGCCACTGTCATTACCTCCCTTTCCTGTTCCCGTCGCGTAGGGTTCGCGGGAAGAACGACTGCCGGAAAGCCTCCGTGCGCGCTCGAATCTCTCTAATTTTACATTCGTGATCTCCTCGAGAGGTATAAGTAGGGGGTAAGCAATATATTCGATACCTCATCCAGACACGCCCCCTCTCGAAACCTGGACAGCAAGCTACACCGCGATACAGAGCGCCTCTCTTGTCTGCTACTTGAGTTTGCTAAACATCTCCGTAACGCTACCACGCTTACCAAATAACCCTGTGACGAAACGCGCCGCTCTTCTTTCGATCTTCTCTATCTCCTCTGTCAACCCGACCTGGTACGGATCCCACACTGATGAGCAATACTCAAGTATAGGTCGAACGAGTGTTTTGTAAGCCACCTCCTTTGTTGATGGACTACATTTTCTAAGCACTCTCCCAATGAATCTCAACCTGGTACCCGCCTTACCAACAATTAATTTTATATGATCATTCCACTTCAAATCGTTCCGCACGCATACTCCCAGATCTTTTACAGAAGTAACTGCTACCAGTGCATGTTCCGCTATCATATAATCATACAATAAGGGATCCTTCTTTCTATGTATTCGCAAAACATTACATTTGTCTATGTTAAGGGTCAGTTGCCACTCCCTGCACCAAGTGCCTATCCGCTGCAGATCTTCCTGCATTTCACTGCAATTTTCTAATGCTGCAACTTCTCTGTATTCTACAGCATCATCCGCGAAAAGCCGCATGGAACTTCCGACACTATCTACTAGGTCATTTATATATATCCTGTGAAAAGCAATGGTCCCATAACACTCCCCTGTGGCACGCCAGAGGTTACTTTAACGCCTGTAGACGTCTCTCCATTGAGAACAACATGCTGTGTTCTGTTTGCTAAAAACTCTTCAATCCAACCACACAGCTGGTCTGATATTCCGTAGACTCTTACTTTGTTTATCAGGCGACAGGCATTCGAGACAGAGCGCTGTTATTCGTTGGACGTAAGGAGGTCGTTGATGGTAGTGTTATATTACTATGCTACGTTCGACGTGCTCAAATAAAAAGCATCTTACGTACCCATTGGACACACACACACACACACGCGCACACACACACGTACACACACATTGCAGATCACGAGGCGTAGCACGTAACGACCACTACCTCAGTCTCTCGCGCAGTCGAAGCGAACGGGAGAACTGTAACTAGCCAATGATTGCTGGCATCAGCAGCACAAATCACGGCAAACACCTGCGGATGGTCAGAGATATCTGCTCTGGTGTGAGCTTGAGATATCGAGAGAGATAGCCTGTTGTACGAGACGTGCAGAAAGCAAAGTGAGACGCAAGGGAGAGCTGGCCCGTTATTACGGCGTCGGCGGCAGCGGCAGCGATCGCGACCTGCCGGCGCCGAACGAACGGCCTTCGTGGGGAGCGTCGCTACACGCCGTGGCGCGGCAGGCGCACGTGGGTCCAGCCCTATAAACTCATTCCGCATTCCCCTCGCGCTCCCAGGCAGTTCGAGAGGTCCCCACAAACACTCGACTGGGCCTCGCTATGCAAGCGGCGCTCGCTCGCAGCTGCACGATTGAGAAGAGCTCGTCGGTCCCAACTTCACATCGCGACCTCTCGCTGCGAGGCCAGCTCCACTTGCAGCAATAAACACGATCACACAATTAGTAGATAGCTGTGATGCGTCCTACTTGCTTGAAACAAGACACGGAAAAGAAGACGTACATTGTACGAGGGACGTTCAATAAGTAATGCAACACTTTTTCTTTCCTCGGCCAGTTTCGCTTGAAAAAATTGTCAAATTTGTTGCGGAGCATCGCGGAATGTTCCTCCTTCAACCCCCTTCAGCGTCTATATTTTCACGAATTTCCGCAGGTGTTGGCGCTATAGTGTCTGTAACGGGGGTGGGCTCCAAGCAGAGTGCTGTCATTGAGTTTGCTTTGGCGGAAAACCAGAGCATCGCAGATATTCATAGATACCTGCAGTGAACAAAAGCACGGATAGCCGGTGGGCTAGCGTCTGTCATCGTGGCAACAAGGCCGCGCAAAACTGTGCGGTCTCCCGCATCCGGGCCAGCTGCACACAACAGACTCCTGCAACGCTTGACCTTACGGACACTATCATTCTACGTGATCGACGGATCATAGCCGAACACCTCTGTCCCCAACTGTGTGTTGAGAAAAAACTTAGGATGAGTAACTATTTTTTTACAAATTACTCTTCCGAAATTAAGACTTTTAAAACAAAATTTCTTATGACACAGCAATAAACTACAAGATTTAATACAATACTACCGTATGCCTCGTAGCACTGTCACTTTGCTCCCAAGTTCTCGGTGGCCGGCCGGGATGGCCGAGCGGTTCTAGGCGCTAAAGTCTGTAGCCGCGCGACCGCTACGGTCGCAGGTTCGAACCCTACCTCGGGCATGGATGTGTGTGATGTCCTTAGGTTAGTTAGGTTTAACTAGTTCTAAGTTCTAGGGGACTGGTGACCTCAGAAGTAAAGTCCCATAGTGCTCAGAGCTATTTGAACCATTTGTAGCAGTTCTCGTTGTGTCACTTTGCTCCCTAATTCTGCTCGATACATATCGGAACAAGTTGGTAGTCTTTGTGACGCCAGGTTTTCAACTGACAACCGCAGCTTTCAAACAAATGCAGTTTATCTGCTCCGCCAACTTACATTGCGTATACTGTACACACACACACACACACACACATATATATATATATATATATATATATATATATATATATATATATATACACGAGCGCGCGCGCGTCCATGACGTCGGTCACCCATTGTCACGTTCTCAGGTGCCGGCGCAGCAGCAAATTATAGTTACGTTTCGATTTAATACACGTGTAGTATTTTCCCTGCACTAGCCGATTGCTGCCACAATGCCTTTCAATTTTGGCGTATTTCTCTGATACTTCTAAGGAAGGTACCAACGCCAGCATATCACTGTACTCGTCTTTTCAGTATCCTTCGAGTGCCATTGAAACTAAGGTCTCTTTAAGAAAAAGATACTTGCTTCAATGTCTCTGTTGATACACGAGCTGGAAGCATTACCCACGGAATAATATTAGATGGCTGTTGTATATTTATCATTTGCCTGTATCCTTGTTTCAGTATCTTGGAGCGTTCACGAAATAAGAGGCTTTACATACTACGTATCTTACTTATGTATAGCAGTATAAGACATGAAATATCGTTAGCTACGAGGTAAGGAATAAGAAATGTAAAATTTTTAGCGATAACTAAGGTACACATTGACAGCAGCTACTGAATCTTACATAGCGACATGATCGGTGGGAATTATGAACTATTCTTCTTCTTCTTCTTTCTCTTCTTTTCCTCTTTTCCTCCTCCTCCTCCTCGGCCTGCCGGAGTGGCCGAGCGGTTAAAGGCGCTACAGTCTGGAACCGCACGACCGCTACGGTCGCAGGTTCGAATCCTGCCTCGGGCATGGATGTGTGTGATGTCCTTAGCTTAGTTAGGTTTAAGTAGTTCTAAGTTCTAGGGGACTGATGACCACAGCAGTTGAGTCCCATAGTGCTCAGAGCCATTTGAACCTCCTCCTCGTCCCCTTCTTAAGGTGCCGCCTTTGTTCGGAGTTTGGTTGCCTTATTAAGTGTTTCTTCCTCCATTCCATACAAGAGTACTAGGATTACATAACATTTAATCATTCGGAGCCTTAACTGCAAATTCAAATTACTGCTGCTAAAAAACGATGTCGTCTTAAAAAAAGGTTTGTTTGATTCTGATTTTGACTTACTGAGTCTGATCGAGATTATCATTGACACTATCGAGATATTTATATTTTGATACTGTTTCAATGGGTATTACGTTACTAGTAATATCTGATGACATTTGTGGAGTTTTGGTGATAATCACGTATCTGATCCTACTAAAATTAATTTTGAGGCCAAAATCGTCGCTAACTCTATTAATCTCTTCAAATAGTGTCTGTAACTGTGTTAAATTATCTGCCAGCATTTCTGTGTCATCAGCGTAGCGAATATTATTAATCTATTTTTCACTGACTTTGATACCCATTTCAAGCCGGCCGGAGTGGCCGTGCGGTTCTAGGCGCTACAGTCTGGAGCCGAGCGACCGCTCCGGTCGCAGGTTCGAATCCTGCCTCGGGCATCGATGTGTGTGATGTCCTTAGGTTAGTTAGGTTTAATTAGTTCTAAGTTCTAGGCGACTGATGTCCTCAGAAGTTAAGTCGCATAGTGCTCACAGCCATTTGAACCATTTTTGATACCCATTTCAACGTTTGATGCAGCTTGCTCCAAGATTACCACCAGATAACAGTTAAGGGGCTCCGGAACGCCCTATACTTTCAATGTTAAAATAACGCTTATAAATTACATCTTCCCTCACAAAGTATTTGAGGTAGGAAGTTAAACTTTTTACAGATTATTTATTGGAATATGGGCTACAACTTAACACAGGAATTTTACAAAATTTTAGTTCAGTTATTAAAGATGATTTTTTTTCAATTGTAATGAAAATTCACAACATTTTTTTGCAATTTTTTATTTATACATTCAAAAATATACAGTTTTTTGGAAAAAGGCTGTGTTAAATTATGCAGAAGGTACTGTGTAACATTTACTGAAAGTTTGAAACAAATATGTTTGGAAGATCCTTAGAAAACATGTAATTAGTATGAGAAAATAAAAGTTTTGGGAATCGAGCGACATAGATTGGATTAACTTTTTAGTGCATTCCAGGTCCATAGGATGGATTATCTTCATCCTCTGCAAACTCCTCCTCTAGCTTCCTCTTGTTCCTCCTCCTGTTTACTCTTGCTTCTATTTCTAGACTCTTTACAGCCCTGTCTGCAGCCCGAAGGCGTTCCTTGTCTAAAGCAAGCATCGCTCGTACCATGTTAGAACCTGTCTTCATTCCCATATTTCTAAATACCTTGCACCTTACAATGTTGCCATCATTGAAAGTCGCAGCAGCATCATACACACCAAAGTGAAGTGTTTCTATTCCAACAAATACAGTCTTGGGGATTCTCGACCATATAACACTATTTACACTTTCATTGGGGTTTTGAGTTTTTCCGTCAATACACTTTTTCAACAGTTCAGGTGCTGCTAAGTCTCTGAAAATAGGTTTTATCACCTCCATTATTGCATGAGGCAGACTATGCTTATGAGTGTACACTTCACCAGTTAGCAATCCTTTGTTATATTTACACCAAGTGTCTTCTTCTTTGGGACACAAGCTATATTGGGGATTTTTATCGTCTTTATTGTTTACAGTAATAACACATACCTTTGGCTTTCCAACATTTCTCCTTTTCTTAAAAGGCTTCAGAGGATTTCTAATAACTTTACTTTTACTCATTATTATACTTCAACAAAACAGAGACTCAAGAAACAGAATTAATTACGAATATTTTCGAGATAACGACAGAGTAAATAAACATGAAACAATCGACTATCACACCAGCGATATATATTGAACCATCACAGGTTAGCCACAACACATACTTTATCTCACATCACTAAAATGTACCTGATGAACACGGACGTTAATAATAACACCATTTGACAGCAGTTTAACAGCGCCACAGTGGGTCACGCCCATGTAGAACACATTTCAAAAAAAATTTAAAAACAGTTGTAGTCTTCGGAATTGAATAAATTATATATCTATTAAAAGGTAATAGTCTGCAAATTCAGAAAACGCAAAAAAGTAAAAATTGAACTTTTCATGATTTTGAGCCTTTCCGGAGCCCCTTAAATAGGTGCGGAGACCTGACGTAGCTTTGTATTACTCCTCGCGTTATTTTATTATCTCCCGATGTTTCTCCATCGCAGCTGATACCAGCGCTCTGTTGCTTTTATAAGTTTTTAATTATTCTAATATTCTGTTGCTCGATCTAATTTTCTTGGAGTGGGCTCAACACTTTATCACGCCACACTTTGTCAAAAGCTTATAAACTCCCATAACAATAACAATAATAATGAGATACACAGCGTATGAACACCTTACCCGTGCTATAGTCTCGATTAACTTTATAAAAGTGACTAACAGTACTGATTATTACTTATGTAGTTTAATTTCTCTTCCCCACCGTTTGTTGTGATGTTCCGGATAAACCGCGAGAAACGGCTAAACTCAAGAATTTGCCTCTGAGAATGTTAGCTGCTGTGCATTCAGCATCTCAAGTAGTGAAGCAACTGTTGATTGTTTTCTACACAGATTACATAAGGAACACTTATAGGCTTTGCATTCGTGCAGTTCTGCCTCATCCGTAGAGCGCTGAACTGACACATACTGCTCGTTGTCGGGCTAGGACTGTAGGAAAGGGAAATGCGTTACAGAGGCTTTGCAGCCATCGAGATGCCACGAGTACCAAGTAGCAGACAACTACAGTTAGGTCTGAAATTTAGAAGGGAGTGTTTACAAAGCGGCTGTTTACTTCGCCAGTAGGAACAGCATCTCGCATTGTGACGTCACTCGGCAACATGCGGGGCGTAGCTGTGTAACTGTGAGAAGGACGTAATCGCAGGCTGCGCACCGGCGCAGAACAATGGTGCGTCTGCATCTTGATGCGGCTGGAGAGCGCGCTGTTTTGTTGGCAGGCTTTATATGTACACGAGAGAGAGAGAGAGATTCTCGCTGTGCGCACCAGAATTATGTCATCACACTGAGCTTCCAAGTTGGGATGCGCGTGAAAGCACCTCACAACAATAGATATTGTCTTCCGCTGACAATAAAATCTTGAAATTCATCGGCCCTCTTGCAAGTAGGCGAGCTGCACTATCGGTCAGTCTACACAGAAGTGTATACCATTAGAAGAGGTTATTTGCCTCCAAGTACACCTAAGAGGAGGAAAGCTACCAGCGATGAATAATGCAGAAATGCATGCAACGTATTGGTCGTGACCTCTCTTTTTCATAAGAAAACATTAATCGCCTTATTTTTCACGTAACTTTGTCCTGAAGTAGAGAAAGTTTTTAAATTTCCAGTGTACATGAAATATTCGGAGCTATGTTTTGTTGTCCGATGTCAAGGACGTCATACTTACAGCCAGCAGCAAGTGACTGCGAGGGCAATGTTTCTAATGGCTTCAATCAGCAACGTACCTAAATGAGAGAAAAAAAGGAGTTAGTTAAACATTTCGTGTTTAATATTGGTAGTGTGTAGAATCTATGTGTCACTAACAAAAAAACAGCAGGGAATCAAAGCTGCATCAGAACATACCTCCGTATCAAAAAATTTAACAGTTATACAGGGTGATTCAGGAGGAAAGGTACATGCTTTGAGTGGTATCAGTATTCGTGATTCTGAACAAAAAACTTCAATTGAACATGTGCTTTTTTCTCAACGGTATCCGGCATAGATCTGTTTGAAAATTACGTGCGTTAGTCGCATGTCCTCTTCCACCAGTACTAATACGCAAAAACAACAAACCCAACATTAGGCTGCGTAGTGTTGTCTTTACTGACATTTTGATTCAACAGATCGCTTGCGTATGGTGGGGCTCGTATTTTACACGCGTGTGCTCCAGTAAAGGACCTTAGGAATGCACAAAGATCAGCAACGAAGCAGCTACCTACAAGAGCTGCGAAATGCATCGTAATTGACGATGGACTTTTTGAAAATTTTTGTGAGGTAATGTACAAATTAAATACACCATAATCTCACAATCTTTCATTTACTATCATCTGCATTTGTCCCGTTTCCCAATGTTTTCATTAGTTTCCTCGAAAACTGTTTAAAACACAGGACATATATTATATGAAATTTTTAGTTTAGCACCGCTATCGTCCCTCAGACTATTTACCTTTCCTCCTTACTCAACCTCTACATTACACAACGAGAGCACATGGTATTTTGCAACGATTTGTTGGTTTTTTGAGTGAGAAAATGATTTGGTGAACACCATTAAGTGACCACTCTTAGCACTTAGCAAAGCCATAGAAAAAATATTTAAAATTTGGTGTTTGACTAAAGCGACGATCCTGGGATGAAATCTTCTTGAAGAAATAAGCATCAGTCAACAGCAAAACGGAAGGTTTATTTAAACCCCTTCATCATGGTTTCAACGTTTACAATAGAAGGATATTAGTGACAACTGGGTTACATGTTGTAGCGGAGGTACGCAAAAAATAGCTATGTATTAGTGAAGTATCACTCAATGATGGACACAGTGTTTTTATGAAGGTGATATTTGATCTTCTACTGACGCCTTTTGGCAGTTTTTGAGGTACCTCCGCTACAACATATAACCCAGTTGTGAGTAATATCCTTCTGAAGCAGACGTTTTTATAACCTTTGAAACCATGGACAAGGGGTTTAAATAAACCTTTCTTTTTGCACTGATGGGATCCTTATTATTTTTTCTCGAAGAAGAAGAGTTCATTGTTATTGCAAATATTTGGCACAACATCACACACACACACACACACACACACACACACACACACACACACACACACACACACACACCATAGACTGAAGCGCCATAGAAACTGGAACAGGCAAGCGTATTCAAACATAGAGATATGTAAACAGGCAGAATACGGCGATGCCGTCGGCAACGCCTATTTAAGACAAAAAGTGTCTGGCGCAGCTGTTAGATCGGCTACTGCTGCTAAATGGTAGGTTTTCAAGATTTAAGTGGGTTTGAAAATGGTGTTATTGACAGCGCAGGAGCGATGGCAGACAACATCTCCGAGGTAGCGATGAAGTGGGGATTTTCTAGTACGACCATTTCACGAGTGTACCGTGAATATCAGGAGTCCGGTAAAACGTCGAATGTCCGACATCGCTGCGGCCGGGACAAGATCCTACAAAAACGGGACCGACGACTACTGAAGAGAATCTTTGAACGTGACAGAAGTGCAACCCTTCCGTAAATTGCTGCAGATTTCAGTGCTGGTCCATTAACAAGCGCCAGCGTGCGAACCATTCAACAAAACATCATAAAAATACGTTTTCGGAGCCGAAGGCCCACTCGTGTACCCTTGATGACTGCACGACACAAAGCTTTAGATCTCGCTGGAGCCATTAACACCGCCATTGGCCTATTGATGACTGGAAACATGCAGTCTGGTCGGAGGAGTCTCGTTTCAGATTGTATCGAGCGGATGGACGTGTACGGGTATGGAGACAACCTCATGAATCCATGGGCTCTGCATGTCAGCAGGGGACTGTTCAAGCTGGTGGAGGCTATATACTGGTATGGGCGGTGTGCAGCTGGAGTGATTGGAAACCCAGTTTCTTTGGCGCTTCAGTCTATGGTGTGTGTGTGTGTGTGTGTGTGTGTGTGTGTGTGTGTGTGTGTGTGGGTGGGTGGGTGGGTGGGCGGATGGGTAGGTGGGTGTGATGTTGTGCCAAATATTTCCAATAACAATGAACTCTTCTTCTTCGAGAAGAAGTAATGGGACCCCTGATGCGTCTAGATACGACTCTGACACGTGATACGTACGTAAGCATCCTGTCTGATCACCTGCATGCATTCATGGCCACTGTGCATTCCGACGGACTTGGGCAAATCCAGCAGGACAAGCGACGCCCCACACGTCCAGAATTGCTACAGAGTGGCTCCAGGAACACTCTTCTGAGTTTAAATACTTCCGCTGGCCACCAAACTCCCCAGACATACACATTATTGAGCATATCTCGGTTCCCTGGCAATGTGCTGTTCAGGAAGGCTCTCCACACCCTTGTATTCTTACGGATTTATTGAGAGCCCTGCTGGATTCATGGCGTCAGTTCTTTCCGGCACTACTTCAAACATTAGTCGAGACCATGCCACGTCGTGTTGCGGCAGTTCTGCGTGCCTGCGGGGGCCCTACACCATATTAGGTACGTGTACCAGTTTCCTTGGCTCTTCCGTTTATATAATATTTTTTTAGTGGGGAGGTGGGACATCAGACGGTCAGACTTCGTTTTGGTATAACAAACGATTTTCTAGATGAATTCAGACTCAAAAGTAATGGGATTGCGTATCGCTATACGGACAGTACGGATCCAAATAAACGAAGAATAAGGCACCTTTTGATGAAGAAATATTGTGAAATAGCGTCATCCTGATTTTATTTCAAAAAGTGACTGAACCAAAACTCTCTTCAATTTCTTGAAATTTAATATCATTGGGTCTTAAAAACCCCTTAGTAAACAATTGTTTTGTAAGAAGAATAAGATACCTTATGATGAAGAAATATTGTGAAATAGCGTCATCCTGATTTTATTTCAAAAAGTGACTGAACCAAAACTCTCTTCAATTTCTTGAAATTTAATATCCTTGGGTCTTAAAAACCCCTTAGTAAACAATTGTTTTGTAAGAAGAATAAGATACCTTATGATGAAGAAATATTGTGAAATAGCGTCATCCTGATTTTATTCCAAAAAGTGACTGAACCAAAACTCTCTTCAATTTCTTGAAATTTAATATCCTTGGGTCTTAAAACCCCTTAGGAAACAATTCTTTTGTAAGAATAAGGAATGAAATGTGGATTTTCAGGAGAAGCTCAACATCACAAACATACAATAATAAAAATTTTCTTAAGGTCTTAGGGTAACACTTCTCGTACCGTTAATCTCATCAGTTGAGCCAATAGGATAGTATCGCAGGGTGTATTCCTTAACAAAGCAAACTGTTCAAGAGTTAAAGTAACTCACTTTGATCCAGAAAGGCTTCCATTATTCAAGACCACATATCCACAGGAGCTTACCGGCAACCATTAAAAATTTAGCTAGATGTAAAATCTAAGAGGTACCTACAGGGTATGTTGGTGACCAATACCCTCAACTTCACCGCTGAATATCTCAGCAGAAGCAGATGACGAACATATTACCAGCTGTATCTCTTACCGCGAATGCTGTGTAACGACTCTGTCTGATTTCGGTTCGGTCCACAATTCGGTGCAATAAAGTGACCTAAGCAAGCAAGCCTCCCGCTGTTTCTGTTGTTGACGATGCTTGTTCAAAATGGTTCAAATGGCTCTGAGCAGTATGGGACTTAACATCTGTGGTCATCAGACCCCTAGAACTTAGAACTACTAAACCTAACTAACCTAAGGGCATCACACACATCCATGCCCGAGGCAGGATTCGAACCTGCGACCGTAGCAGTCGCGCGGTTGACGATGCTTGTCTAGGGCAGTCTAGAGTCGCCGGAGAGCACGGCAGAGATGATGAGAAACTTGGACTTGCAGGTGCCTGAAGACACAGGCGACCAGCCCAAGAAAGCCTACTTACAAAGTTTCAAGAAGCAGTATTAAATGAAGAATCTAGAAATTAACTTGAGCCGCCAACGCAGTCGCCCTCCCTAGGGAGTGCAGACACAGAACTGGACTAATCATAGCGTGAACAGGAGCGTTCATTGAGCCATCAATTCCGCGTTCCGTACGCTATTGGAATGGGAAGAAGCCCTACCCAACATCTGGTGCAATGCAAACTACATTGTGCCACGCACTTCAAAGTGGCTTTCAGAGTATATATGCAGATGTAGATAAATTTTAATGTGTGTGTGTGGGGGGGAGGGGGTGTAAGGAGGGGGGGGGGAGAACTGTAAGGGGAGCCTAAGCTTGGACTGCAGTATGCACATCTAAATGGATGTGTGCTGCAGAAGTTTGCAGATATAAAGAGGCTTGCTCAGTACAGAATAGCATGGAGAGTTTATCAAACTACTCTTAAGAATGAAAAGCGCAACAACAACAACAATATCATGGTTAACGTGTCCAGCGTCCTCAATGTTGGTGGCTATTGTTGATTCACATCTTCACTGTTGCTCTATGGAATGAATAGTTTATGTAATCTATTCCAAATGCAGTTTTTGATGTTGCTGTGCAACAGTTATGCAGCAGTTTTTAAAGGAACACACCGCCATTTGACTGTTTCATTGTTTACTTAAGTACAACACAGGTTTCGGTCTTCTATACCATTTTCAAGTGTTTGCTAAAAGCAAAAATTGCATACAGTAAGACCACGTAAAACTTCAGAAGATGTAAAATGTCTAAAACAATGAATATAAACTGGGTCATAATTACGAAATATGTACTTACATTTTATGTCTTTAATATATATTGCAGGACACTTTAAATGTTGCCAAGCTCAGAATTGACCATAAATAAGCAAAACATTGGCTCCCCACTAAATGCCAGATGTAAATTCATCGTCTTGTAACAGATCAGTAAATTATTGTAGGAGTACGTCATATTTTGTAAAAACAGGATTACCTCGGTGTGTAAATGATGAGTTCATTTCCTTGAAACGTAACGATAATGAAATCAAAGAGTTTGAGTCATAGAACAACTGAATATCAAAATGACAAAGTGTCACATATGTATGGCTATTAACGTTAAATATCTTCAGACTATATATAAATATCTTTGGAGTGGCACTGTACACCATCGTCTTTCCAATAAACATGTATACATCAGATTGTTAACAACTGTAAGTGAACCTACATTAAGTTCGAAAGGGAAATAAAGTCTAAAAGCAAGAAAACGAAATAAAATTGAAAGACAGTGAATGTAATAGGTGCCAATGATAATACAAAATACGGAAGTTAACAACAGGAGTTAAAAACGCGGGGTAAATGGGTGCTGGCTAAAGAGGGATGGAAGAGGTGCAGGAATATACATTGTTAAGCCTTGCTTTAAAAAATTGAGAAAATTAAGATCGTTAACAGTGTAATTAAGGGAGAGAGTTGAATTTGGAATCAAATACAGGGGAGGGGGGGATGGGAAAATCAGTGTTAGAGGTGTGTGTGTGTGTGTGTGTGTGTGTGTGTGTGTGTGTGTGTGTGTGTGTAGGGGATGGGGGGGGGGGGGGAGGGGGCTCAACAAAATGAAAGGGATATGGATGGGTGCATATTTGATTAACTACTGAAGCAGGAAAAATCAAAATGACAGTAAAGAGGTTTATTGTACGTAAATAAACAATAAAACAGTCAAATGGCGGGGAGTTACTTCAAAAACACGTTCCCAATGTGTATCCTAATAGCTGCATTTCATTCGTTTCACCACTCCCTTTCAGGTGGCAAGAGTTCCGTTGCATGAGAGGTGTTCTACTCCTCACAGCCACAGACACGAAATGTACGCTCGCCCTCCAGGCTACGATCGTGAAGAGCGAAAGCCCTCGAGATGTTCACCGCACGAATTCTCCGTAAAATACTCCCGACGGAGCTAAAAGACGACCCATTTGCCGCGTGCGTTCGGTCCCCCCTCGCACCGTTAACAAAGATTTATGTGAGGGGGGGAAGAGCTCTTTCCCATATTCCACGTCCAATAAATCCCAATTAGCGGACATTCTGAGGCGTCAGTCAAGCGGCAGGCCCTGGGGTCCACGGCCGCGGGGGGAGTTTCAAAGGGCGGACGAGAGTGAAGGACGCGGCCTCTGGAAGGGCCACGGAGGGCGCGCCGGCTGGCTGCCACAGCCTTCCCGGCCAGTCGCCTGGTCACCCACCGCCAGGTATGCCGCGCGGCAAACAACGGCGTCCGCCGGCACAAAGGCCGGAATGCGATTGAGGCGTCTCCACAGCGCTCTCCCCACCACCGAAGGCTGCCCTTTCTCAGAAGTCTCATGAAAGGGGAGGACGAACTTACCGGAAGAATTCTCTATCCCGCCTTCTTTTGGCGGCTCTAAGATTTCCCCATCGGCAGCTTGCTTTACACGTTCAGAAATGTGCACTGAGGTGACAAAAGTCATCGGAGAATCATACGCACATATACAGATGGCGACAGTGGTACAACCGCGCGGATTGGCTGAGCGGTTAGAGGCGTCATGTCACGGATTGCGCGGCCCCTCCCACCGGAGGTTCGAGTCCTCCCTCGGGCATGGGTGAGTGCGTGTGTTGTTCTTACAAGGGAACCTCCCCATCGCACCCCCCTCAGATTTAGTTATAAGTTGGCACAGTGGATAGGCCTTGAAAAACTGAACACAGATCGATCGAGAAAACAGGAAGAAGTTGTGTGGAACTATGAAAAAATAAGCAAAATATACAAACTGGGTCGTCCATGTGCAAGATAGGCAACATTAAGGGCAATGTGAGGCGAGGAGCGCCGTGGTCCCGTGGTTAGTGTGAACAGCTGCAGAACGAGAGCAGTTCAAATCTTCCCTCGACCGAAAATTTTAACTTTTTATTTTCAGTTTATGTGAAAAACTCTTATGTTTTCATCACTTTTTTTTGGAGTGATTATTACATCCACAAGAAAACCTAAATCGGGCAAGGTAGAAGAATCTTTTCACCCATTCGCCAAGTGTTCTAGTTAGGTGGGTCGACAACATATTCCTGTCATGTGACGCACATGCTGTCACCAGTGTCGTATACAAAATATCAGACGTATTTTCCTGTGGAGGAATCGGTTGACCTATGACCTTGCGATCAAATGTTTTCGGTTCCCATTGGAGAGGCACGTCCTTTCGTCAACTAATCACACGGTTTTGCGGTGCGGTCGCAAAACACAGACACTAAACTTATTAGAGTGAACAGAGACGTCAATGAACGAACGGGCAGATCATAACTTTGCGAAAATAAAGAAAGTAAAATTTTCAGTCGAGAGCAGATTTGAACCAATGACCTCTCGTTCCGCAGCTGTTCACGCTAACCACGGGACCACGGCGCTCCTCGCCTCACATTGCCCTTAATGTTGCCTATCTTGCGCATGGACGACCCAGTTTGTATATTTTGCTTATTTTTTCATAGTTCCACACAACTTCTTCCTGTTTTCTCGATTGATCTGTGTTCAGTTTTTCAAGGCCTATCCACTGTGCCAACTTATAAGTAAATCTGAGGGGGGTGCGATGGGGATGTTCCCTTGTTAGCATAAGCTGTTCAAGTAGTCTGTAAGTCTAGGAACCGATGACCTCAGCAGTTTGGTCCCGTAGGAATTCACATACTTTTTTGAACACAAGGTATAATAGGGCAGTGCACTAGCGGAGCTGTCATTTGAACTCAGCTGATTCAATCAAAAGGTTTCCGACGTGATTATGGCCGCACGACGGGAAAAGACCTCAAACGCGGAATGATAGTAGGAGCCAGAAACATGGGACATTCCGTTTCGGAAATCGTTAGGGAATTCAATATTGCGAGATGCAGGATCGTCAACAGTCTGCCGAGAATACCGAATTTTAGGCTTTAGCTCTCACTACGGACAATGCATTGGCTGATGGTCTTTACTAAACGACCGAGAGCAGCGACATTTGATTAGAGTTGTCAATGCTTACAGACAATCAACACTGCGTGAAATAACCGCAGAAATCAATATGGAATGTATGACGAACGTACCTGTTAGGACAGAGGGGCGAAATTTGGCGCTAATGGGCTTTGGCAGCAGATGACGAACGCGAGTGGTTTTGCTAACTGCACGACATTGCCTCTCCTGGGGTCGAGACCGTATCGGTTGGGGCACGGACGACTGGAAAACTGTGGCCTGGTCAGATGAGTCCCGATTTCAATCAGTAAGAGGTGATGGTAGTGTTCGAGTGTCACGCACACTCCACAAAGACAGGGCTCCAGGCTGTCAACAAGGCACTGTGCAAGCTGATAGTGACTCCATAATGCATGGGGTGTGTTTACATGGAATGAAGTGGTTCAGCCGAACCGTTCATTGAACGGAAGTGGCCATATTTGCTTTTCTTGGAGACAATTTGCAGTCGTTCATGGATCTCAAATGGTTCAAATGGCTCTGAGCACTATGGGACTCAACTGCAGTGGTCATAAGTCCCCTAGAACTTAGAACTACTTAAACCTAACTAACCTAAGGACATCACACACATCCATGCCCAAGGCAGGATTCGAACCTGCGACCGTAGCAGTCGCGCGGTTCCAGACTGAGCGCCTAGAGTTCATGGATCTCATTTTTCCAAATAACGACGGAGTTTTTATGGTTAACAATGCGCCATTCCAGCAGGCCACAATTGTTCGTGATTGGTTTGAACAACAATCTGGACAATGCGAGCGAATGATTTGGTCATCCAGATCGCCGGTATGAATCCCATCTAACATTTATAGGACATTATCGAGAGGTCAGTTCGTAAGCGGAATCCTACACCGGCAACACTTCCGCAATTCTAAACGGCTACAGAGGCACGGGTCATTAATTCTGCAGGAGACATTCAACGATATGTTGAGTCCGTGCCACTTTCAGTTGCTGTCCTGCGTCGGGCAGAAGGCGGTCCGACCCCATATTATTGGATATTCCATGACTTTTGTCAACTCAGTGTAGAGTAATGCATTTCACAGAACTAAAATGTGTAGTCTCCTATGACAATAGATCAGTCACTTTGTCTACATGGGGGGAAGGGGGGGGGGGAGAGGGAAGGCCTACAAAACCGGATATAGTAAACCATTTTCCCAATACCGCTTCTGCTCGGTCATACAAACATTACGATACCGATTCTGCAAATGCGGTTCTAGATGTCGGATTTGCACTACCAGAAGCCGTTTCCGCTCGTCGTGTAAAAACGAACAACAGCTTTAGATACGTGCTTGGTCCGTCAGGTTACGCCTTGTTTTTAAAAATTTTCTGCTTCATCTACATCGATACTCTGCAAATCACATTCAAATGCCTGGCAGAGGGTTAACTGAACCTGGAGAAAGTGACTTTTTGTGGAGTGACAGAGAAGTACAAGTATTGGACTACGCATGGAAAGTTATCTACCAGTAATATTTCACTGAAGAGAAACAGCTATTGCGCTGACTAAATCAGAAACCGGAACAGCTGATTTCCAGGCACCATTTCTATAAACAACTAACTGGTTTAGCAAAGCTGCTTCAATGTATTAACATGCAGACATGACAGCCAAACACTGTCCCCGAAATAAGGTTTTCGTCTGCTGGAAGTTGTGACGCACATAAACGTAGTGAATGGTTCACAGTTACAATGAGTGAACTCGTACCAAAACCTGGATCTTACAGTCTCTAGTGTGAGCTAACGAGCATTTCGCTTTCATTTAAGTATCTGGCCGAAAGAGTCAGCCTTCAGGAATTATGAAACGAACCCTGTCGTCCAGGACCGGGTACCACAAAGAGCGCAGATTCACCACGAGATGGGGAAACTCACAGGCGTCTATTGTGTACTGAGGCCTAAGCGCTGTAGCGTGCGAGTGAGACAAACGAAAACCTACGTCATAGGGAAACACAGTAGAAGGCGTTTGTGCCAAAGAGACACAGCAGGGCTAAGTATGGCGGACCTAAGATCAGCGTAAGTTAGTTTAAGTTATAGTAAGCAGAGGTGTGGGCTTATTGACTGATGACGTCAGTAGTTTGGTCCTATAAGATCTCACCACAAATTTCCAAATTTAAGATCGGCCATAACGGGAATCATTTATGAAAACTACTTAATTCTGTAGAAATTCAGGGAGAGAAGCTACAGTAATTTTAATCTGCCACACTCCATAAATTTTCATGGTGATTCCAATAAAACTTGAATATTGATCATATCTATAATAGTTTAGGATTTACTGTTAAAGTGAAACTAACAAGTTTTCTAAGAAAGACCTGAATGATGAAATCTGAACGCTTTGGTCGATCTTAAGGATCTACGTTTCATATAGAAGCGCTTCATTAAAATAACAAACGTTGTGAATATCAACTCTGTAACTTTATTTGTTTAAAAGATACAGTAAATTTAAATTGTGTGTATTTTCAGTTTCAGCGAAATACCCTCAGACTTCAAGAAGAATACAATAATTCTAATCCCAAAGAAAGCAGGTGTTGACAGATGTGAGAATTACCGAACAATCAGTTTAATAAGCCACAGCTGCAAAATATTAACACGAATCCTTTACAGACGAATGGAAAAACTAGTAGAAGCCGACCTCGGGGAAGATCAGTTTGGATTCCGTAGAAATACTGGAACACGTGAGGCAATACTGACCTTACGAGTTATCTTAGAAGAAAGATTAAGGAAAGGCAAACCTACGTTTCTAGCATTTGTAGACTTAGAGAAAGCTTTTGACAATGTTGACTGGAATACTCTCTTTAAAATTCTAAAGGTGGCAGGGGTAAAATACAGGGAGCGAAAGGCTATTTACAATTTGTACAGAAACCAGATGGCAGTTATAAGAGTCGAGGGACATGAAAGGGAAGCATTGGTTGGAAAGGGAGTAAGACAGGGTTGTAGCCTCTCCCCGATGTTATTCAATCTGTATATTGAGCAAGCAGTAAAGGAAACAAAAGAAAAATTCGGAGTACGTATTAAAATCCATGGAGAAGAAATAAAAACTTTGAGGTTCGCCGATGACATTGTAATTCTGTCAGAGACAGCAAAGGACTTGGAAGAGCAGTTGAACGGAATAGATGGTGTCTTGAAGGGAGGATATAAGATGAACATCAACAAAAGCAAAACGAAGATAATGGAATGTAGTCGAATGAAGTCGGGTGATGCTGAGGGATGTAGATTAGGAAATGAGACACTTAAAGTGATAAAGGAGTTTTGCTATTTGGGGAGCAAAATAACTGATGATGGTCGAAGTAGAGAGGATATAAAATGTAGACTGGCAATGGCAAGGAAAGCGTTTCTGAAGAAGAGAAATTTGTTAACATCGAGTATAGATTTAAGTGTCAGGAAGTCTTTTCTGAAAGTATTTGTATGGAGTGTAGCCATGTATGGAAGTGAAACATGGACGATAAATAGTTTGGACAAGAAGAGAATAGAAGCTTTCGAAATGTGGTGCTACAGAAGAATGCTGATGATTAGATGGGTAGATCACATAACTAATGAGGAGGTACTGAATAGGATTGGGGAGAAGAGGAGTTTGTGGCACAACTTGACCAGAAGAAGGGATTGGTTGGTAGGACATGTTCTGAGGCATCAAGGAATCACCAATTTAGTATTGGAGGGCAGCGTGGAGGGTAAAAATCGTAGGGGGAGACCAAGAGATGCATACACTAAGCAGATTCAGAAGGATGTAGGTTGCAGTAGGTACTGGGAGATGAAGAAGCTTGCACAGGATAGAGTAGCATGGAGAGCTGCATCAAACCAGTCTCAGGACTGAAGACCACAACAACAACAACATTTTCAGTTAAGCATCAGATCATCATTTCCTCCACACAAAACACATTGAACGATGACAGCATTGAATCATTAGGTAATAGAATATTTGTTGTAAAGTTTAGTGCATGATAGTTACTTTTGTTCTTTATTTATTTATCAGAAAGCACATTGGTGCAGGGCTACTAGCAGTGATATTCCAAGTTAAGAAGGAAATTGTATTGGTTTTACGTAAAAGATAACGTTCAAATGGTTCAAATGGCTCTGAGCACTATGGGACTCAACTGCTGAGGTCATAAGTCCCCTAGAACTTAGAACTACTTAAACCTGACTAACCTAAGGACATCACACACATCCATGCCCGAGGCAGGATTCGAACCTGCGACCGTAGCATAAAAGATAACGTTTATTATGTAATGGATATTATTGTCACTGTATTTAGAACGTGAAAGTGGTCAAGCTCTGATTATTTAAGTATGCTAAAATGTAGAATAAGCTGTAGCCAATCAGATGGACGGCTTCAAGAAAGGGAACTGCCCTAGTCAGTTGAGCGAGGATATTCGGCGAGCGGGAAACGCGGCCAGGGACGGGCAGAGGGACAGCGCTGGTGCAGAACCGAAAGCGGACGGTTCGGCTGGAGACACCAAAGGGTACAGTTAGGATGCAGACGCCAAAGCGGGCAGTCGGTCTATAGGCAGCTGGAAAGTGAAACGGCTTAGAAAATTTTGCGTTGTGTGGTATCGCGGGACTTAGTCTCTGAGTGGTGAGCAGCCGCCCACATGTTGTGAACTCGAACTTTTCGCGTAGATAACTTGTATTTCGCGATGAGATTGTGAATGATCGGACTGTGTCAAATGGCTATGCGCTCGAGTGCAATAGTAATTCTAAATACGACCACTTTGGCTATAGTTTGAATTTCTGAAAAACATTATTCTAACCAAATCGCCACCGTGTGGTCTTCGTCATTTATGGAGGAGGAGGAGGAGATTAGTGTTTAACGTCCCGTCGACAACGAGGTCATTAGAGACGGAGCGCAAGCTCGGGTGAGGGAAGGATGGGGAAGGAAATCGGCCGTGCCCTTTCAAAGGAACCATCCCGGCATTTGCCTGAAGCGATTTAGGGAAATCACGGAAAACCTAAATCAGGATGGCCGGAGACGGGATTGAACCGTCGTCCTCCCGAATGCGAGTCCAGTGTGCTAACCACTGCGCCACCTCGCTCGGTCGTCATTTATGGGTCATTAATTTAGTTCCTGATATTAATATTACTGTTATTATATGTTATATTAACTTTGTATTTCGCAAACTTGCCATCAGCCAGACAATTTAGCCAAAGGGCCACAAGTGTCTAATTTAGGGCGTGTAATGCGACACGTGCGGTTCCACCCCTAGACGAGTTTGAGCCAAGACATTTCGACAAAGAGGAACCGCATGTGAGCCCGAACATCTCCTCCCTTCTCCCCTTTCCTCCCACCCCCCTCCCACTTTATTCACTCCCTCCCTCCTCCCTCTGTCGCCCCTGAAGAGAGAATTCCCAATAATTTAATGCGAAGACCTGAAATTAAGCGGCTGCATTTGGTTTACTTGCTACCCCAATCAAACATTTCGCTATTTTGACCTCTGTCGTATAGGATCTGCAGCCACAGTATTAAACCGGCATTCAGCTCCTCGGACGTACAGCCGACTCACTATTTTCAAGGCACACATTACACATTAATCATAACGGTTGCAGTATATATTTTTGTCATAAAGCACTTGCTTTTCCTCCCCCCCCCCCTCTCTCTCTCTCTCTCACACACACACACACACACACACACACACACACACACACAGATATATATATATATATATATATATATATATATATATATATATATATGGTGTTACAAAAAGGTACGGCCAAACTTTCAGGAAACATACCTCACACACAAAGAGAGAAAATATGTTATGTGGACATGTGTCCGGAAACGCTTACTTTCCATGTTAGAGCTCATTTTATTACTTCTCTTCAAATCACATTAATCTTGGAATGGAAACACACAGCAACAGAACATACCAGCGTGACTTCAAACACTTGGTTACAGGAAATATTCAAAATGTCCTCCGTTAGCCAGGATACATGCATCCACCCTCCGTCGCATGGAATCCCTGATGCGCTGATGCAGCCCTGGAGAATGGCGCATTTTATCACAGCCCTCTACAATACGAGCACGAAGAGTCTCTACATTTGGTACCGGGGTTGCGTAGACAAGAGCTTTCAAATGTCCCCATAAATGAAAGTCAAGAGGATTGAGGTCAGGAGAGCGTGGAGGCCATGGAATTGGTCCGCCTCTACCAATCCATCGGTCACCGAATCTGTTGTTGAGAAGCGTACGAACACTTCGACTGAAACGTGCAGGAGCTCCATCGTGCATGAACCACATGTTGTGTCGTACTTGTAAAGGCACATGTTCTAGCAGCACAGGTAGAGTATCCCGTATGAAATCATGATAACGTGCTCCACTGAGCGAAGGTGGAAGAACATGGGGCCCAATCAAGAGATCACCAACAGTGCCTGCCCAAACGTTCACAGAAAATCTGTGTAGATGACCTGATTGCACAATTGCGTGCGGATTCTCGTCAGCCCACACATGTTGATTGTGAAAATTTACAATTTGATCACGTTGGAATGAAGCCTCATCCGTAAAGAGAACATTTGCACTGAAATGAGGATTGACACATTGTCGGATGAACCATTCGCAGAAGTGTACCCGTGGAGGCCAGTTAGCTGCTGATAGTGCCTGCACACGCTGTAAATGCTACGGAAACAACTGGTTCTCCCGTAGCACTCTTCATACAGGGACGTGGTCAACGTTACCTTGTACAGCAGCAACTTCTCTGACGCTGACATTAGGGTTATCGTCAACTGCACGAAGAATTGCCTCGTCCATTGCAGGTGTCCTCATCGTTCTAGGTCTTCCCCAGTCGCGAGTCATAGGCTGGAATGTTCCGTGCTCCCTAAGACGCCGATCAATTGCTTCGAACGTCTTCCTGTCGGACACCTTCGTTCTGGAAATCTGTCTCGATACAAACGTACCGCGCCACGGCTATTGCCCCTTGCTAATCCATACATCAAATGGGCATCTGCCAACTCCGCATTTGTAAACATTGCACTGACTGCAAAACCACGTTCGTGATGAACACTAACCTGTTGATGCTACGTACTGATGTGCTTGATGCTAGTACTGTAGAGCAATGAGTCGCATGTCAACACAAGCACCGAAGTCAACCTTACCTTCCTCCAATTCGGCCAACTGGCGGTGAATCGAGGAAGTACAGTGCATGCTGACGAAACTAAAATGAGCTCTAACATGGAAATTAAGCGTTTCCGGACACATGTCCACATAACATCTTTTCTTTATTTGTGTGTGAGGAATGTATCCTGAAAGTTTGGCCGTACCTTTTTGTAACACCCTGTATATATGTATATAAAGTATATATGTAAACCACCGTTTTACATAGGGGAACGTATCACAGCCGAGCGAGAATATAAGGCGTCGCCCTTTCACGGTAGATCTCATCTTCCTTCACGCTCGAAACGATTAAACGGGCTTTAAATAGCGATCGTTAAGTGGTTTGGACATGGTCCAAATTTTCAACAGGCAGGCATAGTTTATCGATGCGATGCTATCAGAATTTCTGGTGCTGTTTGTATAAAAACTGGTAACAAATCAGCGGAGAAAATTATTATTGATATCGAAAGCTGCGGAACGCAAATTATAGGATTAGCGCGCCTAATCTGCCTTTTCATGCCACGAAAGCCCAAATTAATGAGGAATTTACATTGGGCAAAAAATTTACTTTTTGTGTGTTTTGGGACTTCAAAAGGTACTTATAATTAACGGCTTACGTATGATCGCGTCAACTACTGATGAACATTTATCACGCAGTATTAAAGTGTCTAGCAAAATATGACTCTTTTTCGATGCAAATAACCAGAGTAATCTATCATTAATTTAAGGTGCTTAATAAATCGGACACTGGCATTTCCAATGAGACAAGCACATTTGCGGCCTTAGTAAATCAGCCGTTTGTACGAGATTAAGGAGACTAGCCTGAGGCAATTCATTTCGCCTCCCACTAGCGTTGTATTTGTCGATTTACGCATATAGTCGTTCGTCACTGATTACTACGTCTAACACTATTCTGCAGAGTCAGAAATCACAAATGTTACTATCACCCATGGGACCTGCCAGTACTCATTACTCTATCACTAGTGCTTGCATTAGGATAGCAATAGATATCTGCGTTATCTCACAGTAGTTTGTGGCCCAGCTGCTTTGTCTAAACCTGAGATAAGAGTGTGGCTAAATCTATCTTAACGATTGTGATATGTATACAGATCTAAAAGAGAGAGAGATAGAGAGAGAGAGAGATGAAAACTTACCAACATTAGATACTATAACAGAAAAAAGAGAGAGAGAGAGACAATGAAAACTTACAAACCTAAGATATTTTAACAGTCAAGCTATACCCGTATTACATGTTCCTCGACCATAACATTAAAATCAGTACATACGTTTCAATATCCATTACCTGCACATGTTATATATGATGCATTTTATTTAAACTGCACGTTAGGAGGCATAAGCTTCGTCAAAAGTCACTGGTAACGATAAGAAAATCATGAAACGGAAACACAATTACGCATTGATTTTATTAATTTTAATCTAATCGTGACATATGATGAAGAGCGTCCTTATGGATGGGATGCGTTTGCACAATGTCAGATTTGAAAGATATGAGGACTGTTCTTTGATGCAAATGAGCCTTCTACTATGTCACGTCGCTCAATGAACACAAACTGTTTGGCAGGTGTCACGAAAAAGGAAGTCGTATAGACTATGTAAAACGTTGTTCCATAAAAGCAGTGCCTGCCTGGGCATTATGCTGTACGTAAATTTAAAAAATTAATATAATTTCCGTTACACCTTTATTAAATCATGATTAAAAATTAATCGTGACAAGAAAATTGTTTTAGCTGTGATGTCTAAAACTCAAACAGCAGTTGTCTTATATCTACAGTACAGTCACGAATTGACGCAACAGTACTGACACATTACTGTAGTAATTTCCGCAGTGTAACGCCTGCAACGTAATATGGGTCACAGTATGACATTTTAATGAATAGTTAAGTCCTGCTAGCTCCTTAGACTTTGTTATTTTATCATACTACCAGCGTAAGTTAAGTAAGTAAACCTGGAGTAAAATTGATAAGCTGTCAGAATAGGACCAACTGTCAAATCTTATGAAAACGTATAATTGCTCATAATATAAGACAGCAATAAAATAGACCCAGACACAGATGCAGTATGTACATATGTAAAGAACAACTGATCGTAAGTATATCACTGTACATATTCTAGGTAAACTACCATCTGACGACATCTATATTATGTATAATAACTGCAGGTCGTACTAAAAAAGGCAATAACACCCAAATAAGCTTATAGTATGAAAGACCAATAAACTGTAGCACCTAACAGGAATTAACTATTCATTATAAAAATAATGTTTGCTCCACGTCACTCCCTACAAGTTTTTCAATAATTTGTAAATTAGGTAACGTAGCAGTAAATCGGTGCATTTTTCATGTTTTGCAGATTCTTATTTCTCACATAACAAATAATTACAATTTTGAAGTGGACAAATTTGCAAACCGCTGTTATATTTATTTGTTGTTTATTTAGTAGCATGATGAGGGCTTTAAGGCCCTTTCTTAAATCTCATCAGGAACAACATATACCAAAACTATCATAAAACCTTCGCAATAATAATAGTAATAATAACCGAAATTAATTACATTAATAGTAGTTGTAAAAGGCATTTAAATGATATAGGTTAGCTTAACATATTTGAATTTACGTTTAGCATTATCCGAAACGGAAGGAAAAAAGAAAGAGGAGAAGATTGACATGACGGTGACAGGGGCCGTTAGGAAAGGACAGAATATTAACAGAGAGCTCTACGACAAGGGGTAGGGAAAAGTTCTGGGAGAGGGGTAGTGACGAGAATGAGGTTCACAGAGTATAGGAGAGATGGCTACTGTGAAGTTTGGAACGAGTTACATTTAGCTGATATCTTGAGGAAGATTGTTCCAAAGTCGGGTTTCTGATGCATAAAATTTTTAGAAAACATGCCAGTGTTATGTGATCGCAAAGAGAGGATTTTAATTTGTTGAGAACGAGTATTTCTGCCGTGTTATTCAGACAGGAGTCTAAGAGTTGAGGACAAATAAGAGGGAGCGCAATGACTGAGAAGACGATAGAGTAAACGTAGAATATGATATTCTCTACGCTTATCGGTACATAGCCATGACAATATCTCGTAGATGGGAGTGGCTTGGTTAAAAAATCGTGGGTCACAAGTGTTTCGTGCACAAGCACAAATCGCCTGTTCTAGCCTCCGTGAGCTTTCGTAGGAAAGTCCCTGAAAAACAGTATCACCACAGTTTTGTGTGGGGAGTATTAGTGTTTCTACAATATTCTTTTTAAATTCGAAAGGAAGGACTATTTTATGTTTCTGTACTGAGTGAAGTTCCGCTGAGAAAATCTTATAAACTGTAGTGTTCAGTAGAGTCCAAGCGATGATCCAAAAATTATCACCAAGTGCTTTACAAAAGAGGAAAGAGTTATTTCTGTGCCATTTAGGATGAATGGTGGAAGAGATTCTCTGAAGTGAGGGGTAATTAATCTTTTATGGGCGATTAAGATTGCTTACGTTAAAAATGGCTTAAGTTTCAAACCCATATTCTGTGTCCACTTTGAAAGGGCCAGCAAATCGCCATTTACGTGCTGGATGGCTTGTTGGCCTTGAACTTTCATATAACTGAAGATCCTCAGCGTGTAGCTGATATCTGCAGCGGGACAGAATAGTTGACACTTCATTAATATACAGAGTGGTCCAAAAAAATGTATCCACTGTTTAAAAGTCCATAACTTGCAAACTAATTGACGGCGTTGTCTCATTTTTGGTGAAAGTGTAGCTTAAAGTCCAACTTAAAGAAATCACTGTAGATGTTCGAAATGGTCACCATTAAAATTCACACACAAACGCTGCCGCCGAACTGCAGTACGAGCTACTGGCTGCAACGCGTTCAGTAGGATATTTGCACATGAATGTACGATGGATTCTCGAAGTTCATCCAGTGTGAGTCGCTTTTGTCGATAAACGACGTCCTTCAGTGTTTCCCACAGGTAAAAGTCCAGAGGAGTTAGATCTGGGGAACGTGGTGGATACTGCACAGCACCTCTACGGCCTATCCATCTTCCTGGTAGATTTTCGTTGAGATACGCTCTAACACGATTTTGGTAGTGGGCTGGGGCACCATGTTGTTGAAAATAAACTCTTCCGTCTCCATACAAGTCTCGGATGGCAGGTGAAATGGATGTCTGAAACTTCTGAAGGTACACCTCACCGGTAACTGTGCCGTCAAAGGAATGGCCCATTCAAGCTCCGGTAAGACAACCCACACCACACATTTACTCCTGCCAAATTCACAGCTTTGTCTACATCGACGTTTGGATTTTCAGCGGCCCAGTAGATGCAATTGTGGTGATTTACTGTACCACTGAATTTGAACTGTGGCTCATCAGACCACACAATCATCTCCGCAAGCTCTTCATCGTTGCGCACCATGTTAGTAAACCACTCGCTGTACTCCATTCTACGACCTGGGTCGTCCTCGTTCATTGCGCGTTACAATCGTGGGATGTAGCACTTCCACTTTGCTGTGTTTTAAATTCGCCGAACACTTGAGTGACTCACTCCATTCACGGGCACACTGTCTCACAGACTTCTGTGGTGAGCGAGTGAATTGTTGTAACACACGGCGGGAGTTAGCTGGACTTGTTACTGTTACAGGTCGTCCAGATCGTTGTTTGTGTACATCTTTAACACAGCCTTCGGCTTCAAATTTGTCTCGACTGCAATGAATCGTTAAATGTGTCGGTGGTTCTGTTTGATACTCATTTCGCCATTGCCGCTGAACTTCATTAATGTTTTCGTACTTAAAATACCACTTTAAAACTGACTTCCTTTCATCGAATGTAAGCCTTGCGCCAGCCACGTTTACTCGAGTATCTAGGTGCAAGTAAGAACAAAACACTGACTATGTGGCAACTGTCATCTGACAAAACAAAACAACGTAATACAACGCTTATGTGGCGGTTGCCGGGACTACAAACTATTACACTACCAAATATGAGACAACTCCGTCAATTAGTTTGCCAGTTATGGACTTTTAAACAGTGGATACACTTTTTTGGACACCTCTGTATAATGAGAAGAGTAACGGGCCCAATACTGATCCTTGTGGGATCGCTTACACTGCACCCCCTCATTGTGACCTTTTATTCCAATCAATACGCACTGTTGACAAGGTGTAAGGTCTGAGTTGAGCCACTTTTCTGCGCTCGAGGAAAATTTTCGTCTTGTGAGCTTAGCAAGTAGAATGTCGAAGTCTACAGTGTGGAAAGCTTTTCTGAAATCCAAAAAGCACATAACAGTGGTCTGTCGTTTGTCCACAGCTTTCTTCAGTTCGTCAGTCAGTCTTGAACGAGCGCACGGAAAAAATCAGGGAAATTAAAGATCTCATACAGCCCACGCACCATTCGCTAATGGAACAGAGAAGGGGGAAAATGGTAGTGGCACCAGAGGCACATCTACATCAACATCTACATCTATACTCTGCAAGCCACCTTACGCTGTGTGGCAGAGGGTACTTTTGTGTACCGGTGTCGCTTTTCCCTTTTCCTGTTACAGTCGCTAATGGTTTGCGGGAAGAACGATCGATTACCCGTATACCTGTATGTAGGCTCGAATCTCTCTGATTTTACCTTCGTGATCCTTTCCCAACAAACACGTAGGAGGCAGTTGTATAGGCCTCCTATTAATTGTCTCTTCTAGGAAAGTACGCTCTCGGAATTTGAATAGTAAGCCACACCATGGTGCAGAAGGCCTTTCTAGCAGCGTTTGCTATTGGAGTTGGCTGAACATCTCCGTGACATTTTTACACTTGCTAAGTGAACCTCTAACGAAACGCGCTGTTTTTCTATGGCTATTCTGTATTTTTCAACATCAGTCCTATTTGGTACATATCCCAGAATTGCGAGCAGTATTCAAGTATTGGTGCAACGATGGATTTGTAAGATGCTTTGTTTGTGATGGAGTTCATTTTCTGAGGATTCTTCCAAAGAATCTCAGTCTGACATCGGTCTTAAGGGTAATTAATTATATGTGGTCGTTCCACTTCAAATCGCTCCATACGCGTACTTCTTCTCTATATGCATTCGCAATATGTTACATTTGTTTATGTTTACCGTTTATTCCCGCTCCCTGCATCAAGCGTCGATATTTTCCGGTGTTGCTTCATTTCTTTAAGATTTTATAGTGTTGCCAATGCTCTGTATAGAACAGAACTATCAACGAAAAGCATCACCGAGTTTACGATGTAATTTACTAGATCATTTTTATATATTGTGAAAAGTATGCATCTTATAACACACTCTTGGGGCACAGTCTAAGTTAGTTCTACATCTGAAGACTTTTCTCCATTCAGAACAACATGTTTTGTTATGACTCACGAAACTACAGTCGTCTAGGCATACGTGTGGGTTCTTTGTTTGCTGTGGGGTTCTTTGTTTGCTGTAGGAGATGACTGATAAGAAATACAACGTATGAAACGATGTTTGACTTTAAGAATGATAAAAAGGTTTACTTAATTTTATAGAATCCGTTGCCACAGTAATGTGCGGAACATTTTCACCTGTCTTTGAACAATAAAAGTATCACTTGATGCACACAAT